>NC_082676.1:6783333-7127500 GCF_025265405.1 Mesoplodon densirostris
AAGACGGGGTCCCCTCGGGCAGCGTATGCAGAACCCTGGGCGCTGCGTGGGAGGACTTGGGAGACACAAGCGAAGCCTGGAAGTGGGGTGAAGAGAGGGAGGGCTCGGGGTTGTAGGAGGAGGTCACCGAGAGCACGTAACCTCCGCTGGACCCTTGAACTAAGCCCCGACGATTGGAGGCTCCTCCCACGGCCTTGAAATGCACTTCCGCCCACCATCTCACAGTGGGAGCCATTTGGAGGAGGCAGCCTGAGAGTCATGTGTTGTTGAGACGGTCTGGATGACGAAGCCCCGCTAAGGCCTCGACATAAACTTTTAAGATTCTCGGGCGCGGGGTGGAGAACTGCTTGTTACAACTTTGAAGCCTCGTGTGTAAGTTCCCTGCGTGTTGAAAGCACCACCCACCCATCTGGAGGGTCCGCCCCTTTCTTGGGCCTCCCCTGGCCCTCGGTCCACAGGGGTTGGTTTCGGATTTCACCCCGCAACTCTGGTGCTTGCGAACCCAGTGACTCATGCCGGTCCTGATGCTCAGGGCGGATGGACAGACAGACCGACAGGCATCTGCCGAGCCGGGCGGACTGGGGAAGCGCCCACGTACAGGGTGAGTCTAGCTTCTGCCTGAGACCTTGTGGGAACTCAGAGCCTCCTTTGTCTCAGCACGCTGGGCCAGTTCTCAGACTTCAGCACGCAGGGGCGTTGAAAAGTGATGTTGATTCTTGGTTGACCAGGTGTGTGTGTGTGTGAGGTGTGTGTGTGTGAGGGGTGTGTGTGAGCTGTGTGTGGTGTGTGTGTGAGAACTGTGTGTGTGGTGTGTGGTGTGAGTGTGAGGTGTGTGTGTGAGGGGTGTGAGGGGTGTGTGAGCTGTGTGTGGTGTGTGTGAGTTGTGTGAGAATTGTGTGGTGTGTGTGAGGGGTGTGTGTGTGAGGTGTGTGTTTGAGTTGTGTGTATGGTGTGTGTGTTGAGTATGAGGTATCTGTGGTGTGTGTGTGGTGTGAGGTATGTGTGGTGTGTATGTGGTGTGTGTGAGAATTGTGTGTGTTGTGTGTGTTGTGTGAGGTGTGTGCGTGTGTGTGGTGTGTGTGTTGTGAGTGAAGTGTGTGTGAGGGGTGTGTGTGGTGTGTGTGTGAGGGGTGTATGTGAGCTGTGTGTGGTGTGTGTGAGTTGTGTGTGTGAGAATTGTGCGGTGTGTGTGTGAGGTGTGTGTGGTGTGTGTGTGAGGGGTGTGTGTGTGAGTGTGTGTGAGGTGTGTGTGTGAGGTGTGTGTGTGGTGTGTGTGTTGTGAGGTATGTGTGGTGTGTGTGTGGTGTGTATGTGGTGTGTGTGAGGTGTGTGAGAATTGTGTGTGTTGTGAGTTGTGTGTGGTGTGTGTGTGAGATGTCAGTTGTGTGTGGTGTGTGTGTTGTGAGTGTGAGGTATGTGTGGTGTGTATGTGGTGTATGTGTGTGGTGTGTGTGTGAGAATTGTGTGTGGTGTGTGTGCTCACCAGTCTCTCATCTGTCTCCCGGCAATTTGGAGGCGTTTTTCCTCAGCCTCCCTCACTTGGCTTCAATGAAGCTACGAAAGCTAACGCCCTGGCAAGCTTTGTGCATGTGACTGGGGTCTTGAACAGGGTCAGTGCGGCCTAGACCGCGGGGTTCTGGCCTGGGCACCCGCCCCTGGCTTCTGGGAGTGACAAGTGATTGGAACTGCTTAGCCTGACCTGGCTTCTCCATTTTCTTTCTGTAAGATGAGGACAAATACCCAGGGCCGCCAGGCCCGTGCGGAGCTCTGCATGTAGTAAAAGCGCCACGGAGGGTCTTTGGGGGAAAACAAAGCCATTTGATTCACTTAGTTTCCCTTTTTTAATAGATTATCAAGGAAAAAATGGGGGAGGTGGGGAGAGTTTTGACTTGCTAATATCTATCCAGGAAGAAAATTTTTTTATTACTTCTAGACACAGGTTGCTGGCTTTTGAATTTTAGTCCTGCTACTTGCTTCTAGCTGAGTTTGGCCAAGTTACTTAATCTGAGTTTTCCTTATCTGTGAAATGGGGATAATAATGTTATGGACTTTATGGAAATGCTTGAGGTTTAAAAACATTCAAAACACCTAAGGGTCTTGGAGCTTGGCAGATGGCAAATCCCCGGTACTTGTTACCACACTCCTGGTGGGTGGGGAAGGGGACCGCTATAGATTATTCTTGTTATGTTACTCTTATTCAGAGGAGATTCAGGCCTAACCTTAATAGCTGCTACTTGTTGTGCACTCTGCTTCCAGGCTTTGAGGGCTTCCTCTGGATTGTCACATTTGCACCTAACAAGCACCTCATGGGGTCGGCATTCTTATCATTTCCATTTTGCAAATGAGGGAATTGAGCCTTAGGGAGGTTAAGGGGAAGGTGGTCTGGGGCTCTGAAGGTGGCAGGTGCTGCAGAGCTGGGCCTCGGAAGTGGGTGTTAGGGGACCCCGGCTTCACCGGCTTGCAGCTGAGTGATGCTTGTAAGTCCCTTAGGGTGAGGATCTGTTCCGGACTTACCTCAATTACCCTGCTCTGAGCCCCGGGTGACCCTGTCCCAGGCGCCTTCACCCAGCAGGGGGCGCTGCAGGCCCTCCCAAGGCTCCCACCAAGGAGAGGCAGGCATTACCAGGGATTCTGAGCTTTGAGGCAAGTTACAGTTTGTAAATGCAAGGACATAAAACAGCTCCCTGGGCCATTAAGTCTCTGGATCTTTCAGCAAATCGCTTCTGCACATGAGTCCTGAATTGGTTTTGGTAGGAAGCCTGGTGTAAACTCACAGCTGAGCTGGGAAATAACCTTAACCACTCATTTCTCTGAGTGCTTTTCTGGGTTATTGTTGCTTTTGTTTCCTTTTTGTTTTTGTTTTCTTGCCTAACTTTGTTACATCAAAAATGGGTCCATATTTATGCAAAATGTATGGATCAACAAACATAATGCATTTTCAAGGAGAAGTAAGCAAACGTAGCAGGGACAGTTTTACAGACGAGAAACAGGCTTAGAGACACTAAGTTCATGGGGTCTTGGAGCTACAAGGAGAACCCAACTCTGTTGGCTCCAAAGCTGCTCTTTTCCTGAGTCTTCCAACTACTGAAGAGTCACCCTCCTTCCCCCTTTCACATCCCCTTCCCAGCAGAAAATGGGATATTTATTTGGGGAGGGGAGACAGGGTAAACAGAAAGGAGACGTTTTCTGAGAAGGGAAAAGTGATTCCAGGGTACTGACAGTGCGTGCAGTCATGGCTGGGGACGGATCTTTGGGATACACAGGGTGGGAGCTTCTTCTGGGATTAGGAATGACAAACCCTGCCATGCCCTCAGGGCCAGACCGTTGTGTAAATGAATCACAAGGGCAAGCCTTGTGCAGAAGGGCACTGACATAGCCCTTAAGGGAGCAGGTGCCTCTATACTCTAGCACACTGTGTGGTTCCATCTGTTGATTTCTTAAGATAAGCTGTGTGCCAAGTTGCAAATTCGGCCTCAACTTCTTCCCCTCCTATCCAGAGGTGGAGTCTGTTTTTCCACCCTTTGAATCTAGGCTGGCCTGTGACTTGCTTTGGGCAATAGAATTCAGCTAAAGTAATGGTGTGTGAGTTTTGAGCCCAGGCATTGAGACCTTGCACACCTGCTCTGGCTCTTGGAACCTGTGATTGCCTTGTGAACAAGCCCGGGCTAGCCTGAGGGAGGACGAGACCAAGGTGGAACAGAGCCAGTTGTCCCAGCTGAGGCCACCCTAGACCAGCCAGCCCCCATCTGATCCGGCAGCTGACCACAAACACATGAACATGGCTGGCAGAGATCAGTCAAGCCAGCCCAGACCAGCAGAGCTGCCTGGCTGAGCCCAGCCCAAATTCCTGAACCCCAGAATCATAGGACAATAAATGGTTATTACACAGAAAATGCTAACTGACCCAGGCTTGCCATTTGCGTTGAGTGTAAAACCTCCTGATTTTAAAACGTTGGCAATGAATTCAAACAAACAGAGAACCTCTACAGGTGTAACCAAATATTTCTGAGCTCCAGATGGGGCCCCAGGAATCACCAGTTTGCAAACAATGCGATAAAGACTATGGAATAGAAACAAATCTTGGTTTTCTGCTTGCGGCAATCTTGACACATGTAAATCTTAGAGAATTTATAGATACTGATTGAATGTGAGTGTAGAGAATGGTTTATTGTGACTGCTCTCAAAGGGCCTGCATCGATGCGGGCTTGCCTCTTGGGGTGCGGACTTTCAGTTTTGCATCCATGGGTTTCTTTGATCAAGATTATCTCTGGTCTTGTTTGAAAATAGAATCTTTTAAAAAAATATTTATTTATTTATTTATTTATTTATTTATGGCTGTGTTGGGTCTTCATTTCTGTGCGAGGGCTTTCTCTAGTTGTGGCAAGCGGGGGCCACTCTTCATCGCGGTGCGCGGGCCTCTCACTATCACGGCCTCTCTTGTTGCAGAGCACAAGCTCCAGACGTGCAGGCTCAGCAGTTGTGGCTCACGGGCCTAGTTGCTCCGTGGCATGTGGGATCTTCCCAGACCAGGGCTCGAACCCTTGTCCCCTGCATTGGCAGGCAGATCCTCAACCACTGTGCCACCAGGGAAGCCCCTGAAAATAGAATCTTTATGCTTCGCACCAGCCGAGCTCTAGCTTTCTCACATCAACCTGCTTTAATAACTGCAGTGGTGAATAATCAGTGGGTATTGACTAGGGCCAGGAAGTGATTATTTTGAATCAGCGTCCCTGAGAGAGGTAAGGTGGCAGGAAAGAACCAGCTCTTCTTTTCACACTTTAGAGTTTCAAGGTTTCCATGTTGTTTTGCCTGCATTGTCCACGAGACTCTAAAGAACTATTAAAAAACAGTCTTGGTCCCGAACATCTGGTATAATGAAACAGATGTAATTCCCTCAGATTTGCAAAATGGGGAAAGAAAATAAAAAGCCTACAAGAGGTAGGAATGGCTACAGATTCTTCCAGAGGAACTTTTCTCTGAGTTATTCACTGGTGGATCTTTTCTGAGACAGAGAAAAGGATTGTGATTGTATATGTTTTACACAGTGGCTCTCAGCTTGCCATCCCCTGACTTCAGACTTGGAGAAGGCCTGGCTCGAAAGCATGCTGGCAAATGCTTTCAGTGTTATTCCCATCTCACCAGCTGTGATGGCTCAGCTAATGGATCAGGGGAGAGGAGACGCCAGCCTTTAGAGCATCTTTTCTCTCAGAGCATCTCTACCTATATTGGGATCACCTGGGGGATGATTTCTTTATAAAGCAGATTCCTGGGTCCAGGCTACAGCCACTGATTCAGAATCCCTGGGAATGGGGTCTGGGGATGTATAGTTTAGCAAGCTATCAATACTTAGGTGGTTTTCTGCAGTGCTTTAGAGGTGGGAGGGAGCAGGCAGTGTGGTGCAAGGTTGAGCTCTGGAAAGCCTTCCCCTTTGTTAAAATGTCTAAGCTGAAAGCTCTCAGTGAGATGCTGACCTGTAACTTAGGACAGAGAATTGGCTTTGATTTTTACCACTAGGATCAAGAAAGAATTTTGTAGATAATTAAAACCATGTCTTAGTACAGGCTGAAAGGACCACTTCGTTTGAAAAAGACCCATCTTTTTTTTTTCTCCCCCCCCATGTTTATGTATGATTTATTTAATTTATTTTCAGCTGTGTAAGGTCTCAGTTGCAGCACGCAGGGTCTCTGTTGAGGCATGCTAGATCTTTCGTTGTGGTATGCGGGCTTCTCTCTAGTTGTGGTGTGTGGGTTTTCTTTTCTCTAGTTGTGGCGTGCAGGCTCCAGGGCGGCTCTGTAGTTGTGGTACACGGGCTCCAGAGTGCATGGGCTCTGTAGTTTGTGGCTCACAGGCTCTAGTTGAGGCGCACGAGCTCAGTACTTGTGGCATGCGGGCTTAGTTGCCCCGTGGCATGTGGGGTCTTAGTTCCCTGACCAGGGATCAAACCCCCATCCCCTGCATTGGAAGGCAGATTCTTTACCACTGGACCACCAGGGAAGTCCCGAGACGCATCTTTTTATCTGACTTAGAATAATGTCATTTGGAATTAGTCATGTACTGTGAAATATGGCCATTCAATAAGATGGCTGACACTACAGTAAAGTGTAGTAGTTATCTATTGCTGCGTAACAAGTTACCCCAATGCTTAGTGGCTTAAAACAATAATAAACATTTATTATCGCTTATAGTTTTTTTGGGTCAGGAATTCATAACCGGGTGGTTCTGACTCAAAATTTTTCATAAGGTTGCAGTCAACACAAAGGCCAGGGCTAGCACCATGTGAAGATTTCATTGGGGCTGGGTGATCCCTTTCCAAAGTAGCTCACTCACATGGCAGGCCAGTTGGTGTCTACTGCTGGAGCTTCCTCTCCACAGAGCAGCTTGAGTGTCCTCACAATATGGTGGCTGGCTTTTCCCAACCCAAGGAATCCCAAGAGAACAAGGCAGAAGTTACGATGCCCTTTGTAGCCTAGCTTTGGAAATTACACACTGTCACCGCTGCAACATCCCATTTGTCAAACAGGTCAACCCTATTCAGTGTAGGAGGAGATTACACACAAACGTGAATACCAGGAGGTGAGCATCACTGGGGACCGCTTTGGAGTCTGGCTACCAACCTGAACAATATTTAGCTTGTCATAAAAATAATAATGAACTACCATTGATGGGGGGCTTACTCTTGCCAAACACTGTGCCATGCTGTTTACACACATACTCTCGTAATAATATAAAGGCTATTCACTGGTTTTCAGTATTTAGACTTAGCTTATAAGTTTAGTAATACCTGATGGCAGGTGTTACTCTATGTTGGAATACCACCCAACGTAGAGTAATACCTGCCATCTGTGCAAAATATGACCCCTTGTCTAGAACACCTATTGAAAATTAGCTTCTCATGTCATTCGTTTATTTGTACATTTATTCATTCACCCAATAAATATTTACCAGCCATCTTACTATGTACCAGATACTGTTTTTGGTGCTGGGGGTACTTCTGTGAATAAGAAAGACAAAAGACTGCCTTGAGAGGGAATGAACTGTAAATAAGATCTGTTTAGAAACATAAAAGCAAAGGAGTCTTGGGCAGAAGTTGTGACATGGATTGGAGGGAGGAGAAGGGCAGGGAGGGGATGGGCGCTGACGAGCATCTTATAAAGCAGGGGGTCCAGGATCCCCTTGTTGATGGAACAAGAAATAGAGGATTGAGCATATCATCTAAAATTCTAGAGAGTCACAGAACTATAAATATCAAAAATTGAGATGGAGAGGGGAAGTTATGGGCTAAGTCCTCTTGGTGGGGAGGTAATGTGTTACCTAAATCAGGAATAATGGTACCAACATATTATTTTGAGCGCTGGAGGTGAACGCTGGGGTTTGTTGGAGATTGGTACTGTGAGCCCAGATGGGACGATGCTGCCCAGGGAGAGTCGTGGATACTAGACTACCTGGAGGAGGGTTAGACCCTCGGGGACTTCCCAGGGGGAAGCAAGCAATGGTCTCAGACTTGAGTTCATACCAGAGTCACCTGTTGGGCTTGTGAGAACAAGACTGCTGGGCCCCATGCCCAGTTTCTGCTTCAGTAGTCCCGACTGGTCTGAGAGAAAAAGGCTATCATGTTTTTCTTCTACTACTCACCTCTGGGTCCAGAAGTGTAGGTATTTCCCCCCCCACACACACACCAACCAATTCTCAACTGGCTGTCCTAGAACTCAATTCAGTTCTGCCTCTGTCTACCTAGGGTTAGTGTCAGATCCCACAAGTTCAGGGTTCCGTCCCACAAGACTGACCCTACTTCAGATGCCAAATCACAAGTCCCAGGTTGTCAACTGTACTTCTGACCAACCGGCTATAAATCAGGGTTCCCGTGACCCCCTCCTTGGGTTTGATAATTTGCTGGGACAGCTCACAGAACTCAGGGAAAAGCTGGCATCCACCCCTCCCCAGACACTCGGCGCTGTCCTGAAACCCGCTCCCGCCTGGCCCTTCCCTTGGGGAGTTCTCAACCTGATGGATGAACTGGCAAGACAAGCACAGAGGAGACTTGATTTTTAAAAACTTAAAAAAGTGTGCTGACAATAAGACTAATATCTTTCCACGTCTCTCTTTTCACATCAAATTATTATACAGAAGCATGAACACTTTTGAATTAAGTGACTAATTTTCCCCTGTAATTGTATTTCAGAACAATGGCTTCTTAGAGGTCTCCATGGTACCCAGGGAAATAATACAGATGAACTGGAATACCACCCAGCATAGAGTAATACCTGCCTTCTGTGCAAAATACGACCCCTTGTCTAGAACACCTGTTGAAAATTAGCTTCTTGTGTCATTCATTTATTTGTTCATTCGTTCATTCACCCAAATAATATTTACTGGGTGTCTTACTATGTACCAGATACTGTTCTCGGTGCTGGGGATACTGTTGTGAATAAGAAAGATGGAAGACTGCCTTGAGAGGGCTGACATTTTAGTGGGGCGAGAGACCCTAAACAAGCAAATACTGAAATACATAGGATGGCAGATCATAATGCAAGCTATTGAGAGGAAAGAAGGCAGGCGAGAGGGATTGTGGGTGTCAGGGATGAGATGCAATCAGGGAACCCTGGGAATGTCACAGAGTGGGGACATTTGATCAGAGATCTGCGTGGATTATGGTAGTGAGCCATGTGGCTTCCTGCGGGAAAAGCATTCTATGTAGAGGGAACAGTAAATACAAAGTCCTGAGGCCAAAAGGTGTCTGAAATTTGTCATCGATGGGGAGAAAAGGTGAACGAGAAGAAAAAAGTTCGTAGTTTTTCAGTCCCATCTGTGCTTCCTCAGTCTCTGGCTTACTGACTCATTTTTTCCTTTTCCACTCTAGCCTCTGAATTCTTTAAAAAAAAAAAAAAGAAAAAGAGAAGACATGTATTGTCTCTATTACAATAACTTGCTTAAGAAAAAGAGAAAAAACATAAATCATAATTGCTTTTTAATCAGGGTGGAATCTTGTTAAATGGAAAGTGCTTTGATTCTTGGTTTGGATACACAAAAATGAGCATGGTACTGGATTGGAGGGAAGGGCCTCGGGAAAGCAGGATTTCTTTTTTTTAATTAAAATTTTTTTAATTGAAGTATAGTTGATTTACAATGTTGTGTTAATTTCTGCTGTACAGCAAAGTGACTCAGTTACACACACACACACACATATATATATATACATTCTTTTATAAAATATTCTTTTCCATTATGGTTTATCATAGGATATTGAATATAGTTCTCTGTGCTGTACAGTAGGACCTTGTTGTTTATCCATTCTCTCGATAATATCTTACATCTGCTGACCCCAGCCTCCCACTCCATCCCTCCCCAACCCCCTCCCCCTTCACAACTACCAGTCTGTTCTCTATGTCCGTGATTCTGTTCCTGTTTCATAGATAAGTTCATTTGTGTCATCTTTTAGATTCCACATATAAGTGATATCATATGGTATTTGTCTTTCTCTTTCTGACTTACTTCACTTAGTATAATAACCTCTAGTTGCATCCATGTTGCTGCAAATGACATTATTTCATTTCTTATGGCTGAGTAGTATTCCACTGTATATATGTACCATGTCTTCTTTATCCACTAATGTGCCGATGGACATTTGGGTTGTTTCCATATCCTGGCTATTGTAAATAGTGCTGCTAAACATAGGGGTGCATGTATCTTTTTTTAAAAAAATTTATTTTATATTATTTTTTTATACAGCAGGTTCTTATTAGTTATCTGTTTTATACACATCAGTGTATACATGTCAGTCCCAATCTCAAAGGTCATCCCCCCTCACCCCACCCCCGCCGCTTTCCCCTCTTGGTGTCCATACGTTTGTTCTCTACATCTGTGTCTCTGTTTCTGCTTTGCAAACCAGTTCATTTGTACCATTTTTCTAAATTACAAATATATGTGTTAATATATGATATTTGTTTTTCTTTTTCTGACTTACTTCACTCTGTATGACAGTCTCTAGGTCCATCCACATATCTACAAATGACCCAATTTCATTCCTTTTTATGGCTGAGTAGTATTCCATTGTATATATGTACCACATCTTCTTTATCCATTCGTCTGTCGATGGACAGGTTGCTTCCATGACCTGGCTGTTGTAAATAGTGCTGCATTGAACATTGGGGTTCATGTGTCTTTTATTTATTTATTTATTTATTTATTTATTTATTTATTTATTTATTTTACAAATTTAATCAGTTATACATATACATATGTTCCCATATCCCCTCCCTTTTGCGTCTCCCTCCCACCCTCCCTATCCCACCCCTCCAGGCAGTCACAAAGCACCGAGCTGATCTCCCTGTGCTATGCGGCTGCTTCCCACTAGCTATCTACCTTACGTTTGGTAGTGTATATATGTCCATGCCGCTCTTTCACTTTGTCACAGCTTACCCTTCCCCCTCCCCATATCCTCAAGTCCATGCTCTAGTAGGTCTGTGTCTTTATTCCTGTCTTACTCCTATGTTCTTGATGACATTTTTTTTTCTTAAATTCCATATATATGTGTCAGCATACAGTATTTGTCTTTCTCTTTCTGACTTACTTCACTCTGTATGACAGACTCTAGGTCCATCCACCTCATTACAAATAGCTCAATTTCATTTCTTTTTATGGCTGAGTAATATTCCATTGTATATATGTGCCACATCTTCTTTATCCATTCATCCATTGATAGACATTCCATTCTTTTTCTGAGGTCCTGGATCATCCTCACTATCATTGTGAATTCTTTTTCTGGAAGATTGCCTATCTCCACTTCATTTCATTGTTTTTCCGGGGTTTTATCTTGTCCTTTCATCTGATATATAGCCCTCTGCCTTTTCATTCTGTCTGTCTTTCTGAGAATGTGGTTTTCGTTGCACAGGCTGCAGGATTGTAGTTCTTCTTGCTTCTGCTGTCTGCCCTCTGGTGGATGAGGCTATGTAAGAGGCTTGTGCAAATTTCCTGATGGGAGGGACTGGTGGTGGGTAGAGCTGAGTGTTGCTTGGGTGGGCAGAGCTCAGTAAAACTTTAATCTGTTTGTCTGCTGATGGGTGGGGCTGGGTTCCCTCCCTGTTGGTTGTTTGGCCTGAGGCGACCCAACACTGGAGTCTACCCGGCTCTTTGGTGGGGTTAATGGCAGACTTTGGGAGGGCTCATGCCAAGGAGTACTTCACAGAACTTCTGCTGACAGTGTCCTTGTCCTCACGGTGAGACACAGCCACCCCGCCTCTGCAGGAGGCCCTCCAACACTATCAGTTGGGTCTGGTTTGGTCTCCTATGGGGTCACGGCTCCTTCCCCTGGGTCCCGATGCAACATTACTTTGTGTGTGCCCTCCAAGAGTGGAGTCTATGTTTCCCCAATTCCTGTCAAAGTCCTGCAATCAAATCCCGCTAGCCTTCAAAGTCTGATTCTCTGGGAATTCCTTGTCCCTTTGCCAGACCCTAAGGTTGGGAAGCCTGACGTGGGGCTGAGAACCTTCACTCCAGTGGGTGGACTTCTGTGGTATAAGTGTTCTCCAGTTTGTGAGTCACCCACCCAGCAGTTACGGGATTTGATTTTATTGTGATTGTGCCCCTCCTACGGTCTCAGTGCAGCTTCTCTTTTGTCTTTGGATGTGGGGTATCTTTTTTGGTGAGTTCCAGTGTCTTCCTCTCGATGATTGTCCAGCAGTTAGTTGTGATTCTGGTGCTCTCGCAAGAGGGAGTGAACGCACCTCCTTCTACACCGCCATCTTTTGCATGCATCTTTTTGAATTATAGTTTTGTCTGGATATATGCCCAGGAGTGGGACTGCTGGATCATACGGTAGTTCTAGTTTTAGTTTTCTGAGTATCCTCCATACTGTTTTCCACAGTGGCTGCACCAACTTACATAAAGCAGGATTTCTTCGTACAACAGGAAGAGGGAAATTTGGAGTTGGAAGGGAGCCAACTGGGAGGGAGGGATCGCAGAAAATATGGGAAAGCGGGGAAGAGGGTGCAGGCTCTGAAGGACTGAAGACAGTTCTGGAAAATCTCGTGTGGTGGGGTGGCCGAAGGGTTTGATGAGTAAAGATTTTAAAATCTGAAATAATCATTTATTGTTTTTGCAATTTATTTTAATTTATTTAATGAAAACTTCCTTAGCACTTAGCCAAGCATTGTTCTGAGTGCTGTTCAAAATATTTTTTTTGAGACATAATTCGTATGCCATGAGATTCACCCTTCTAAAGTATACAATTCAGTGGTTTTCTTCTGTTCAGAAAGTTGTACAATCATTACCACGATCTAATTTCAGAACATTTTCATCACCCTAAAAAGAACCCTCATACCTTAACAGTCATTCCCCAGATGTACAAAAGATTCGGGCTTCAGGACCATAAAAGTTCAAATTCTAGCCCTTCTAAGTGACTTCACTTATTCCGAAGCCTCAGTTTTTCCATTGGGAAGAATGCTGCTTACCTTGGGGATTTTAGGAGCATGAGAGACAGTGAATAGAACATGCCTTGCACAAAGCTAGTGCTCAGTTAATAGCGGTCAGGCTTAATGTAAGATATAAAGTCACGGTGACCTCGGGGATCTGATCTATTAAACCCTGGGCTGGCATTAATTTGGAATTTAGTTGAAAGCACAGCAAGAAATTGATATAAATGAAATCCATCCCTAACATTTTCTAAAAAACTTTCTAATGAAAGAGAACTCCCTAACCTGTGAAACTGGGAGACCTGGGGAACTCAGTGCCAGGTAAATAGGCTTTTTGCAGAAAAATGTCTGAGCCCTCTTAACATTTAAATGGTACAAAACAGTGCATTTTGTCTCTCAGGCAACCAACAAAGTAGATTCCACTTCCAGGTAAAAAAATGTGACTGTTCTTCAGGGAAGGATCGAACTTAAGGCACATTTATATCAGGGACCACATTTCTCAGCTCCAAATCCGAACCACGGTGTTTGAAATGGAAACAGACTCAGAAAATTGGGCTTAGATAGCCATGTTCAAAACTAGCCCGAGCTGACTAATCCTGGGAGCCCGTGGGGAAGAAATGTCCTGACTGCTCTCTCCTCCTGCCCTTGGACCTCCTGTTGTTGCCTCCCATTGGCTGCGACAGGGGACTTTCGTAAGCCAGTCTCTAGAATCGGCTCCCAGGCCACCGAGCGGGAGCAGGTGGACAGAGAAACGAGCTCCAGATGCAAGGACAGTTTATTGGAAACCCATGGAGCAACCCAGTGCCAAAGGGAAAACCCAGTCCCCGAGAGCACAGAGCTCCAAGTTGTTTTGGCAGACCATGGTGAGGTTTTGGGGAAGTTGCTGGTGCAAAGTGTTGCCTGGGGTGGATTTCTAGACCTCCCATTTCTCTGAAAAAGCCTTCTTTCTTTTTTTTGGTTGCACCGTGTGGCATGCGGAACTTCCTCCCCGATCAGGGATAGAACCCTCGCCCCCTGCATTGGAAGCGCAGAGTCCTAACCGCTGGACCACCACGGAAGTCCCAGAGGCTCCTCTTGTATCTGCTTTTTATTGAGATCCTCCTTAAGATTTATTTTTATTTTTATTTATTTATTTTTTACATCTTTGTTGGAGTATAATTGCTTTACAATGGTGTGTTAGTTTCTGCTTTATAACAAAGTGACTCAGTTATACATATACATATGTTCCCATATCTCTTCCCTCTTGCATCTCCCTCTCTCCCACCCTCCCTTAAGCTTTTGTCAGAAGAAAATGTTCCAGATATCAGAAGCCTATTTTAAAAATCACCCTCGAGAGCCCTCTCACCGCCACCTGCTCCCTTGTCTGGAACTAAATGGTCACGTTTAAGCAAAACGCTTGGTGAACTCCAACCTGAGCTTTTCTTTCACAACCTGGAATAGAAAACCCTCCTGTGATTGTTGTTTCCTCTGATGTTCTGTCGAGTTGATGCCCCCCACGGAGCAGGCCTGACAGTTAAGACGAAAACACATTCATTCCTCTTTACATTCTAAAGAGTGGAGGAGGGGCAGGTGTGAAAGTCTGTTTGGGACTCAGAGTCTGCTTTTCCTCAAGGTTCACGAGGAAGGTGGCATCAGTTCTGCTGGACTGATTAGCGTATTTAACAATTCAGATAAGAAACTCTCGGGAGAATGGGATTCTAAGTGCACAGAGCTTTCATGGTGCCACTTAGAAAATTCTTTTGATTTATCCATGTTTTCTGCACTGCTTGTTCCTAGAAAGATCACACCCCCAAAGTAAGAGAAACCTTGATCTTTGTTTTTTAATCCGGCAGCATTTCAGATGGAGGGAGTATCCTTCCCCCACTATCTTTTTGTGGTTTGTAGTATGGCTTACTCCTTCTGTTCAAGAATCTCTCATTTTAAGTGTTAGAGACTCCGATTTAGGCTGAACAAAAAAAAAAAAATTTTTTTTATCCCAAGGTGAGAGAAGGCAGTGAAACCTCATTTCAGATTAAGTCCAGATGTTACCTAGCCATACACTTGGAAAATTTACCTTGGCAGCTTCTCCAGGAATCAACATGACTGCAGCTCCAAGCCCCCTACTAGCCCCAGCGGTGTCCTGAGTCAGTTGTCTCATGGTGACCTGCAGAGTCTTCTTGATTCCCTCCCCTTATTTCTCCTGAAACAGAGATTGTCAATTTTATACAAGAAAGGAAGGCAAGCCAAGCATCCTGGTAGTTTATTTCCTTGTTCTGGCAAAAATCTCTGAGGGTCTGAGCCCATGTTTCAATAAGGATTAGGCTCAACTGCACGTAAGTCAGTGGTTCTCATGAGTTAGGAACGTGGTTTTGCCCTCCGAGGGGACTTCTGGGAATGTCTGGAGACATTGGTGGTTGTTACCACGTGGAGGGGGAGGTGTGCTGGCCTCTAAAGTAGAGGCCAGGGATGCTGCTCACTTCTGTGGTGCACAGGGCAGCCCCCATGACGAGAATGATCTGGCACCAAATGTCCATAGTGTCCAGGTTGAGAAACCCCAGTATAACTGAGATGCTTGGCAAGCCTGCCCGTATGTGTGGGGATTCTACTCAAGTTGAGACCCTTGCTGTGTACCTACCTATGAACTCCTAACAGTTTGATATTAGCATTTTAAGTTCTTTCAACCATATTTACTGAATGCCCACCACCTACCAGGCACTGTTCTTACCTCTGAAGGTGCAGCCTTGAGCAAGACCAAGCCCGTGTCTGTACAGAGCCCACAGTCTCCAGGGAGCACTTTCCTCTGGTGGGGACTCCTTCTCTGTCTGTTGCCTTGGAACCTGCCTCAAATTCCTTTCAGCCAGATTTCTCTTACACTTTTCTCCTCCACCTGGGTTGGCACGGACTGGCTGCTGTGAGTACTCGGGATGTTAAGATTTCTCGAGAAGCCTTCTCTGGAAAACTGGAGGTGACAGATGCTCATGGGAGGAACATGGATTTTGGAGTTGGACGGAAGTGGGTCCAAGTCTTGGGTCTGCTATTTCAGGTGCTCTGTGATCTCTTCATTTCTCTGAGACTCGTTTTCTTCATCTGTAAAATGGGGCTAATCAATAGTTCTACCTTGGTGAACGATCACCAAGACTTGGGAAGAGCATGTCTGGGATTCAGAAAGCAGAACTTTGAAGGCTCTGGGCCTTGCTGGTCTTATGAGAGGAGGGGAAAAGGGATGGCAGGGGAGCACTTCTGCTCAGGTAGGAAGGCCATTTGTCCACTTAAAATGATCGAGTGTCTTCTAGGACCTGGCACCCTGCTAGGTCCTGGGGAAGCAGAGATTAAATAGGCAGACACAATCCCAGCTGCCACAGGTGCGTACTTCCTAGTGATAAAGATAGATAGTGAAAAAGCAAACAACCAAATACATTATCTAAATGCAAATTCTCACGAGTGCTGCAGTGGAAAGAAACAGGGTGCAGAGATAGAGTATGAGATGGAGGGACCTCCTTTGGATGGAGCGTTTAGAGAAGGCTGCTTGAAAGCCTTCTAATAAAAGAAGTGACAGGCTTCCCTGGTGGCACAGTGGTTGAGAGTCCGCCTGCCGATGCAGGGGGCACGGGTTGTACCCCGGTCCGGGAAGATCCCACATGCCATGGAGTGGCTGGACCCGTGAGCCATGGTCGCTGAGCCTGCGCGTCCGGAGCCTGTGCTCTGCAACGGGAGAGGCCACAGCAGTGAGAGACCCGCGTACCGCAAAAAAAAAAAAAAAGAAGTGACATTTCTGCTGGACCTAACTAAGGAGCCACTCAAAGCAAGAGCCAAGAGAAGAGCATTCCAGGCAGAGGGAACATACATTGCAAAGGCCTAGATGTGGGAAGAGATTGGTATGTTCCAGGCACTGAAATAAAGATGATGAGATAAGAATGTATCTGTGGGGACTTCCCTCGTGGTGCAATGGCTGAGAATCCGCCTGCCAATGCAGGGGACATGGGTTCGAGCCCTGGTCCAGGAAGATCCCACATGCCACGGAGCAACTAAGCCCATGTGCCACAACTACTGAGCCTGCGCTCTAGAGCCCTCGAGCCACAACTACTGAGCCTGCGTGCCACAACTACTAAGCCTGTGTGCCTAGAGCCCATGCTCTGCAACAAGAGAAGCCACGGCAATGAGAAGCCCGCGCACCGCAACCAAGAATAGCCCCGGCTCACCGCGACTAGAGAAAGCCCACACACAGCAATGAAGACCCAACGCAGCATGCATGCATGCATAAATAAATAAATAAATAAAATATCTGTGAAGGGGCAGTGTGGAGAGGAAGGAGGTCAGGGAGGGCAGCAGGGTAAGCCCTTGCAGGGGCTTGTGGGCATGGTAAGGAGTCTTGCCTTAGAATAAACTAGAGGCAAAAGAAAGACAGGGGAGGATCTGGATATTCCAGCCTCTGCAGTACATCTGAGCTTACAGTTTTCCTTGTGTCACCTGACCAGCTGTGTGGCTCGGTGGTCTCCATTTTCATCCTGTTGGTGGTGGCTGCCTTCCAGCTTGCGTCCATTCCATGTTGAGCCCAGGCACTTTCTCCCAGGCCCATCCTAACCAACAGGTGGCCTCTCCTCCTCAGCTGACTGGGAGCTCAGAGATGCACAGAGCCATCAGGCAACCTCTCCTGCTCCTCAAAGGCTAGCTTTCCCTTGCGGTGGAACGGATCACCACGAGCTTAGCGGTGCTCAGTACCACCAGTCATGGGTAAATGCACATCCACGCCGCAATGAGATAGCACCCCACACCTGGTAGAATGGCTATTACCAAACAGATGAGAGAGAACAAGTATTGACAGGGATTTGGGAAAAAAGGAGCCCTAGTGCGCTATTGGTGGGAATGTAAGTTGATTCAGTTATTACGGAAAACAGTATGTGGGTTCTCATGGAATTAAAATTAACTACCCTATGATCCAGTCATCCCACTTACGGGTATTTATCCAAAGGAAATGAAATCACTGTCTGCACTCCCATATTCACTGCAGCATTATTTACAATAGTCAAGATATGGAAACAACTTAAATGTCCATCAACAGATGAATGGATAAAGATGGTGTGTGTGTGTGTGTGTGTGTGTGTGTATGTATATACATATGTATACACACACACACACACACACACACAGTGGAATATTATTCAGCCATAAAAGAAGGAAATCCTGTCACTGGTAACAACATAGATCAGCCAAGAGGACATTATGCTAGGTGAAATAAGCCAAACACAGAAAGACAGCACTGATTTTGTTTGCAATGCAATGTCACCAGCTAAAAACCTTGACTTTCAGATTGCTTTGCAGCTGGTGGTCATGTGACTCACTTCTGGCCAGTGGGACATAAGCAGAATTCTGCCTGTGGGGTCTTCTGGGAAAGTTTTGATTTCCTGACATCGGCTCTACTAGAGGCAGACCCGGAGGCACAGATTCAAGTGCAAGTAGTTTATTTGAGAGGTCGTCTCAGAAAACATAGGTAGCGGGTGCGGAGGTAGAACAGGGAAGAAAAGGCAGTCAATACAGGGTGTGTCATCAAGCAAGTTACCATTGTGGGCAGTGCCGTGAGATAGTACAGACCACGCACTTAAGAGTTATCCACCCAAGGGCTGAGGGGGATGGGGGACTTATCCGCCAACCCCTATCAGTCGTAGATTGGAGTCTGCTTCCCAGGGATGTTAATTCTTTAATAAATTTCCACCATGCCATGTGCAGGCTGAGCAGGCTTTCACAGACAGAGAAAAGAGTTGCATGTGTGCAGTTTTAAGTCATACCAGAGAGCACAGAAATGGAAAGGCTGGGGGGATGGGGCCAGGGCACTGACAGTATCTGCTAAATGGTGCCTCCTCGAGGGATCCTGGCATCTCATCTCTGGCTGGATCCTTGCTGAGCTTTCAAACCTGTAGACCACCCTCATTCCCCCCAACCCCCAGAATGCTGCAGCAGCAGAACACAAGGGAGGGCTTGGGGGAGCTTGCCATGTGGGCATTTGGACATGTGCCCCTCTTTGGCCTGGAGGAGCCTGAAGGCAGGGGCAGCAGAGGAAGCTGACTGTATTTGCTGAGCTTGGGGGGGACTCAATGCACATTGACAGGGGTCAAGAGGGGGCTGCGGAAGGTAGCTGAGTGTGTGTCCCGTTGAGACAGCGCAGGGCAAGGGATCCCAGAGGAGTAACCCTGGGGCAAGACAGGAAGTCATAAACCCCACTGGGCAGCGGTGCAGCGTCAGAGGGCCTTAACAGAGGGTGAGGGGGCACATTCTCTTTCTGAGTTTTTAACTTTTTCTCCTGAAGCCAGCTTGAGCTTCAGTCCCTTGCACCTCGTGGACAGAATCTTGGCCCATATATCCAGTTTCAAGTTTATTTTTCTCCCCCACATTGTACTTTAATACAATTTCTTGTTCATTTTTATATGTACTTGGTACCATGTGTCCAATTCGGAATGCATGGGATGTTCTGCTCGGCCTGAAGGGAAAACGGCAAGGTTGAGCCTTCTCTCAATTTGCCTTAATGAGCAATTGCTTTAGCAGCATTGGAAACTCTGATTCAGTAGTTCTTTGCTGGAACTAATTGAAATGAGAATGGATTCTGGCCTTGGCATTTTTAATTTCCCTGGGGATTTTGATCTTTTTAAACTTTTCTCTCTGTTCTGAGTTGTTCATATGAGGTTCCTTTGGAATTGAAACAGATTTTGATTCTGATAAGACATCGGTCTGTCTATCCATTAATTATGGGATGAAAGGGCTATTATCAAGAAAGAGCCCCGCATTGATAGATAAGGGTTCTGAAGGCTTACCTGGGGCTTGCCTTTGCTTTTTTGGCCTGTGCTAAATGTGAACATATGGATTAGATGATTTGTTTTTGTTTGTGAGAATAATTTGTGGAATAACTTGGCTTAGTCAAGAGAAGCCAGAAAGCATTTCATGTAGTGGATTTCTTTTTTTTAATTGAACAATTAATACTTCCCATCCTGGGGAAAACGTGGCAGTGTTATTAAAATGCTTGGTGATTTTGTTGGTGAGAGTGTGAATAGGTAGCATTCCTTTGGAGGGCAATTTGGAAAGTCTGTGAAACGTAAAACGCACGTGTCCTTGGACCCTCAATCCCACTTCCGGGAGCTTTTGCTACAGATATACTCCGAAATGAGCACAAACAGGGATGCTCAAGGTTATCCAGGGCGGTATTTTCTTTATGGGAAAAGATTAAAACATCCCAAAGTTCATCAGTAAGAGCCAGCTGTGCAAGCATAGGAGGGTAAGGCAACAAGAAACAGAATAATGTGTACAGTATGCTACTTTGTGTGTGAAAAGAAAGGTGACACACACACACATACACACTCCGTCTCTGGATGTCTATAGGAGAATCTGTTAGGAGTGGATGCATCCGATCAGGGGAATTGAGATGCTAAAAGATAGAACTAGGAGAGAGACGATCTAATACTCATTTGTACTCCTTTATTTTAGTATTTTTTCTCAGGTGTGTCTATTACCTATTCAAAACAATTAAAAGTATCTTGGTAATAATTTACTTATTTTCAACTTTGCTTCTAAGGCAGGGATTCTTAGCCCAGGGTTCCCGAGTGGGTTTACAGATGAGCTTTAAAGGAAGGGTCTGTGAACCTCCAGAAATTGTCTGTGTAGCTATTGTATGCCTAGCTTTTTAAGGGGATGGGATCCATCATTTTCATCAGATTCTCAGAGTGGTCCAGCATCTCTAGAAGGTTAATAATTGCTGCTTCAGAGAGGAAGCTTCACCCAGGGCAAGCAGGATACGTTTGTACAAGCCTAAAGCACCAGTTCTGACCTGTGGGACCCTTGGCAAATCACGTCAACCTTGCTGAGTCCAGAAATTGATGCTGAGTGGGCAGTGTCCTCAGAGCTTGCTGTTGACTGACTTGTTAGCTCAGACTCAGTGTCCAGGCTTACTTGCCAAACCATGATGGGAATATGGTATAAAGGACCAAAGTGCACGGGCTTTGGCATTAGATGAGAGTCCAGATCGAGGCCTGGAACTTTTCATTATAAACCAATAAAAAAGAACAGGCTGCTGACTCGATGACACCAGAAAGGGCAAACACCATCCTGTATACTTATTCAAGCCAAAACCCTCAGAATCCTCCCAACTCCTCTTTCTGTCACATTTCAAGTTTAAATAATTTGCTCAAGGTCATTTAGTTCATAAGTGGTAGAGCTACAGGTTGAAGTGGGCACTCTGCCCCACCCCCCACCCCAATCCAGAGGGAGGTGGAGAGAATGGAGGTGGTTTGCCCAAGGACGAGTAGTGAGTAACGTTACGCAACTAGGGTTTGAGTGCTATGAATGAATTGCTCAAGCTGTATAACTAGAGTTGCTACAGGCTTACACAAATCACTGGTTATATCTGGTACAAAGTCATTGGCCACAAGATACGACAACCCTCCAATATTTAATATTGGATTATATGTTACATATTAGATGATATGTTTTATATGTTGAGTTAATATTGGATTATATATTCTAGATACTATAGCATAATATATATTATATATTGATATTGATGGCAGTCTTCCATTTTGCATTTTAGGGTTGAGATCTTGATCAGTATTTTGGTTTTTGAAAACTCATCCTTTGCTTTCAAGGGGAGAAGACCAAGTGAAACTTTCTGCAGGAATCCTTTATACTGAAACGCCTGCCAGCATTGCATTCCCTAGGCCATAGTTAAACCTAAAACTTCTCTTTGAACCAGATTTTGACACAAGCGTGGGGACAAATATTGAACCAAATATTGAATCACTTTCAGCAAATCTGGAGTGGCCATTTCTTTGAAGAAAAATCATCTCCATTTTGTAAGAGCTGCTTTTTTTCCTGAAGGACAATGGATATTAGATCACAGTACAGACCCAGTGAAAGTAAATGAAGATTTTCTTTTTGAGTGTGTGGTGAAAACATTCAGCTTGGAAATGACTTCTTTGGCAAATTTCTTGCTACAAACATATAAATAAACAAATAAATCCCCCAGGTTTTCAGAAAGAATTCACTTCTATAGTTATTTAATATCAGTAGGCATATTCAGTACTTCAGATATATATTGATTATGTGGGCTAGTTAATAATTCTGCTATAAGGTATCGTTTGTTGAGCATTTATATGTGCCAGAAACTGTCCTTTATATGTTTTTTCATGTAATCATCAGAATAGCTCTGTGACAGAGGTGCTGTTATTGTCCTAATTGTACAGGTGGGCTGTGCTCGATTTTCTGTGTGCCCTTCAGATCTTCCTTACTAGGCTTGGTGCTGTGGCAGCATGGCCCGTGGGGCAGCATCCATCCTGCTCCTTTGTCCTCTGGATTCTAGTTGTGTTTCTCCAATGGCGGCCTGCAGGAGACTGAACGTTAAGTCATAATGTCATAAGAGGGCAAAGGCTGAGCTCCTCACCTAAGGCCACAGCTCCTGGCAAGTGGTTCTCTCCTCCAGCTGAGGGTCACAGCGGATTCTGGACCCCACTGCTTTCCCTTGCCCCTCTGTTCAGGCTAATGATGGCTTTCTGCTATGACCAGCTCTGGGGGATCTTCCCATTTCTTACTGATTTCTCTTCGTCATGCCTGTGCCTTCGTCAGTTGATCCTTTATTAAATTCTCTTCAGTGGCCTCTCTCAAGTGTGCCATTCATTTCATCCTGGACCTTGAGTGATACACAAGAGAGCTGAAGCACAGAAAGGTTAGGAAAATTGGTCAAGGTTACCCAGCTCATAGGAGGCCATGTGGGGACTAGAACAGAAGCAGTTGATTCAAGAGCTAAATAGAGGTTTCACTAAAATCTAAAACAAAAACAAAAACAGAAACTGGTATTTTTTCTCCTCGAGAAAACTGAAACTAATAAAATATCCTTGATTTTAAGAAGCCAGTGTTTAAAAATAAAAGTCACATATTTCTTACCTTAAAATAGTTTTGCAAACCAGGAGAAAGAAGGAAAAAAATGGAAAAAGAGGAAGGGTAGTTAATGTCACAAATCCTTCTTTTTAAAAGAAAAGCATAAGATCATCATGTTTTCTCATTTTTTCCCCCAAAGCAGAAAGTTCAGGTATCAGATTGCTATGTTTATGCCAAGTTTACTTTGTTTATGAGCAGAGTAAACTTTCCTCGAAGGACACACACAGACACATAGGTTGGTGGTTATCTCTGGGAGGCAAATGGGATGGGTGTGGAGTGGGGCATTAGCTACAGCTGTAACGTTTTACTAATTAAAAGAGTTGAAGCTAATATGGCAAAATGTGAAAGTTTTTCAAATTTGTGTGGTTGGTACCCTGTTATGTTATTTTCTGCATGTAGCACATCTCTCATAATTACAAAATGTTTCTAAAGAAACATTTCCTAAAACCCAAGATTGTTGGCAAAACAATTCCTAACATTCATAGTTAGGGAGTGACGTCAACCACGTGCCTGAGCCTCTTCCAGGGCATCCCCAGACCATGGCACCAGTCAGGATAGGCAAGGCTATGCTGAGGGAACAAGCAGCTATCTGTTTTGATGGCTTAACACCGTGAAAGTTGATTTTTTTCTAGCTCCACATGTCCGACATGGGTTGGTGGGGAGCCTTTGCTTCTTGTAGTCCCTGATGACTCAGGCTGAGAGGGGCTTCATGGTCTTGTAGCTGCATCATCTGGAGGGTCTTACATGCTTTGGTTGTGGAGTGCCACACGCCACTTCTGCTCCCAGTCTGTTGTCCAGAACTGGTCACATTGCTCTAACCTACTGCGAGGGGGCTGGGAAGTAAGGACGTGGATATTCGGTGGGGAATGAAGGTCTCTGCTCCATCACAGGGTTTATGTTTTGTTTGAGGGACTCTCGCTGTCATGTCATTCCCCCTTTTCCTATCTGAGGAAGCATGTTTGAATGCAAGTGAGGATGGGAGATTTTTTTTTTTTTTAGAAAAGAAAGAGCTTTATTGCAAGGTGGACAGGAAAGAAGACAGGAAGCAGGGCTCAAATTCATCTCCCTGATCTAGGGTTTGTTCAAACTTTCATGAGTTAGGGAGGAGGGTTGTTATGCTGAAGTGCTGGTGGTGCAGGTTTCATTTGGACGCCTTTGGAACCCAGCCATTTATGGTAAGGTAGTAAAGGGGCTTCTACATAGTATCTTGTTGTTTTTTTTTAAATTTTTATTGGAGTATAGTTGATTGACAATGTTGTGTTAGTTTCAAATACAGCAAAGTGAATCAGTTATACATATACATACATCCACTCTTTTTTAGATTCTATTCCCATATAGGCCATTACAGAGTATTGAGTAGAGTTCCCTGTGCTATAAAGTAGATCCTTATCAGTTATCTATTTTGTATATAGTAGTGTGTATATGTCAGTCTCAGTCTCCCAATTTATCCCTCCCCACCCTTATCCCCTGGTAACCATACGTTTGTTTTCTACATCTGTGACTCTACTTCTGTTTTGTAAATAAGTTCATCTGTACCCCCATTTTTTTTTAAGATTCCACATGTAAGCGATATCATATGATATTTGTTTTTCTGCAAGACAGCATCTTCTTGTACATGGGACACTTTGCTTCTGAGAGGGATCTGGCATTCAAGTTCTGGTCATATTCAGGTCCTTTGGTTCCATGGGAGAGATGAAACTTTGGTTGCAGGTGTTGAGTCAAAATTTTCTCCTCTGCATGTGTGCTTGCTGCATGATTTATGTATTCGCTCTGTTTTCTTTGAAAAACAACTCAGTATGCTGCTGGTCTTGGAGGGCTTCCTGGGGAGTCAGTATGTGCGTGTGGGCAGCCAGGACCCGCCCCCCTGGGGACACAAAAGCTGGTGGCAGGTGCACTGGGGAGTACTCATCCATATGAACTCTCCCGGAGGTGGGTACCCAGCACCAAGGAGAGATGTTCTTATAAGGAAAATCTTGCATCTGATGTAATTTGGGAAAAATGATAAATCAAACACAAACTTTGGAGCTGTTACAACCTACCTCACAACTGATCAAGACATCTCAGTGTGTCCTGCTTTAAGCACTGAGAGCTGTTTAACTGTTGCACTATGGTACATGCACAGATATCTCCATTTAGAGGGTAAAACCTACAAAGATTGGTCCTGAGATGTGTTCATCTTTTCTTTTATCCATTCATCTTTATATCTGTCCATCCAAGAAATATCCATTGAATGCCTACCGTGTGGCAAGCATTGTGTTAGGCAAAGGAGATGTGAAAGTTAAAAAGGAAGACATTATTCCTGCCCTCATGGAATTTGTAGTCTACAGAGGCAAAGGAGGATAATACTAAAAATCCCACAAGTACTATGTAATAACACTTGTGGCCGTTATTAGAGCAAAGGGCACTAGGAGAAAATACAACAGCAGACTTTCCTCCAGTAGCTGCTTCTCCCAAGTGTCTTACCCATATTTTGATGTTAATTTCATGATTTGATATTAATTGTGACCTGAGAAGTCCTGGAAGTGGGAGCTACCTTAATAATGAAGATCCTTCTCTTAGAGACTGTCGAAATAGTGGTGGTTAATATTTGTATCTTATTTATCAAATGGAACTCTCAGTTATATGATACATCTTTATTTCTAAATTGTGCCTCAAATATTGATGACATAAATAGAAAACAGCTTCTTTGCAAATGCCAGTCTGCACAAGATCTTTGACTGTTGTTGTTGTTGTAGTTTTCTGCCATTTCCTCTGCAGTTTTCTTTGGGAGCATCTGCAGTTCATCAGTAAGTGGGACCTGGTCATAAGACCAGTATCAGACTCGGTTTGTCTCCCAGTCATTAAGTAGAACACAAATTAAGAAATATCCATTGAACGCCAATCATGAGCCAGACGCTAGTTTAAGCGCTTGAAAACCTTAACTCATTTGCTCCTCATGAAGTGGCCACTATTATTATCCCCATTTTATAGGAGAGGACACTGAGAAACAGAAAGGCTGAGAAACTTTTCCAGGGTCACAGAGCTAGGGGAGCCAAGCCACGAACCTGCATTGCAATCTTCTGAGTCTCTCTCACGGTATGATCCCATTAAACTGGAAGAAATGCACAAATTCTTAGAAAGGTATAACCTTTCAAGACGGAATCAGGAAAAATTAGAAAATATAAACAGACCTATCACAAGTAATGAAATTGAAACCGTAATTAAAAATCTTCCAACAAACAAAAGTCCAGGACCAGATGGCTTCACAGGTGAATTCTGTCAAACATTTAGAGAAGAGCTAACACCAATCCTTCTCAAACTCTTCCAAAATATAGCAGAGGGAGGAACACTCCCAAACTCATTCTACGAGGCCACCATCACCTTGATACCAAAACCAGAAAAAGATACTACAAACAAAGAAAATTACTGATGAACATAGATGCAAAAATCCTCAACAAAATACTAACAAACGGAATCCAACAAAACAGTAAAAGGATCATATACCATGATCCAGTGGGATTTATCCCAGGGTTGCAAGGATTCTTCAATAACGCAAATCAATCAATGTGATACACCACATTACCGAATTAAGGAATAAAAACCATATGATCATCTCAATAGATGCAGAAAAAGCTTTTGACAAAATTCAACACCCATTTATGATAAAAACTCTCCAGAAAGTGGGCACAGAGGGAACCTAACTAAACGTAATAGAGGCCATATATGACAAACCCACAACAAGCATCATACTCAAAGGTGAAAAACTGAAAGCATTTCCACTAAGATCAGGAACAAGACAAGGATGTCCATTCTTGCCACTATTATTCAACATAGTTTTGGAAGTCCTAGCCACGGCAATCAGAGAAGAAAAAGAAAGAAAAGGAATACAAATTGGAAAAGAAGAAGTAAAACTGTCACTGTTTGCAGATGACATGATACTATACATAGAGAATCCTAAAGATACCACCAGAAAACTACTAGAGGTAATCAATGAATTTGATAAGGTTGCAGGATACAAAATTAATGCACAGAAATCTCTGGCATTCCTATACATCAACAACAAAAAATCAGAAAGAGAAATTAAGGAAACACTCCCATTTACCGTTGCAACAAAAAGAATAAAATACCTAGGAATAAACCTGCCTAAGGAGGTGAAAGACTTGTACTCAGAAAACTATAAAACACTGATGAAAGAAATCAAAGATGACATAAACAGATGGAGAAATATACCATGTTCTTGGATTGGAAGAATCAATATTGTGAAAATGACTCTACTGCCCAAAGCAATCTACTGATTCAATGCAATCCCTATCAAACTACCAATGGCATTCTTCACAGAATTAGAACAAAAAATCTTACAGTTCTTATGGAAACAAAAAAGACCCTGAATAACCAAAGCAATCTTTTTTTTTTTTACATTTAATTTTTTAATTTTTTTTATTTTTTCCATTTTTTTCATTAGTTTCTGCTTTATAACAAAGTGAATCAGTCATACATATACATCTGTTCCCACATCCCCTCCCTCATGCATCTCCCTCCCTCCCACCCTCCCCATCCCTCCCCTCCAGGCAGTCACAAAGCACCGAGCTGATCTCCCTGTGCTCTGCGGCTGCTTCCCACTATCTATCTACCCTACGTTTGGTAGTGTATATATGTCCATGCCTCTCTTTCGCTTTGTCACAGCTTACCCTTCCCCCTCCCCATATCCTCAAGTCCATTCTCAAGTAGGTCTGTGTCTTTATTCCCGTTTTACCCCTAGGTTCTTCATGACATCTTTTTTCTTATATTCCATATATATGTGTTAGCATACGGTATTTGTCTTTCTCTTTCTGACTTACTTCACTCTGTATGACAGACTCTAGGTCTATCCACCTCATTACAAATAGCTCAGTTTCGTTTCTTTTTATGGCTGAGTAATATTCCATTGTATATATGTGCCACATCTTCTTTATCCATTCATCCGATGATGGACACTTAGGTTGTTTCCAGCTCCGGGCTATTGTGAATAGAGCTGCAATGAACATTTTGGTACATGTCTCTTTTTGAATTATGGTTTTCTCAGGGTATATGCCTAGTAGTGGGATTGCTGGATCATATGGTAGTTCTATTTTTAGTTTTTTAAGGAACCTCCATACTGTTCTCCATAGTGGCTGTACCAATTCACATTCCCACCAGCAGTGCAAGAGTGTTCCCTTTTCTCCACACCCTCTCCAGCACTTATTGTTTCTAGATTTCTTGATGATGGCCATTCTGACTGGTGTGAGATGATATCTCATTGTAGTTTTGATTTGCATTTCTCTAATGATTAATGATGTTGAGCATTCTTTCATGTGTTTGTTGGCAGTCTGTATATCTTCTTTGGAGAAATGCCTATTTAAGTCTTCTGCCCATTTTTGGATTGGGTTGTTTGTTTTTTTGCTATTGAGCTGCATGAGCTGTTTATAAATTTTGGAGATTAATCCTTTGTCGGTTGCTTCATTTGCAAATATTTTCTCCCATTCTGAGGGTTGTCTTTTGGTCTTGTTTATGGTTTCCTTTGCTGTGCAAAAGCTTTGAAGTTTCATTAGGTCCCATGTGTTTATCTTTGTTTTTATTTCCATTTCTCTAGGAGGTGGGTCCAAAAGGATCTTGCTGTGATTTATGTCATAGAGTGTTCTACCTATGTTTTCCTCTAAGAGTTTGATAGTTTCTGGCCTTACATTTAAGTCTTTAATCCATTTTGAGCTTATTTTTGTGTATGGTGTTAGGGAGTGATCTAATCTCATACTTTTACATGTCCCTGTCCAGTTTTCCCAGCACCACTTATTGAAGAGGCTGTCCTTTCTCCACTGTACATTCCTGCCTCCTTTATCAAAGATAAGTTGGCCATATGTGCGTGGGTTTATCTCTGGGCTTTCTATCCTGATCCACTGATCTATCTTTCTGTTTTTATGCCAGTACCACACTGTCTTAATTACTGTAGCTTTGTAGTATAGTCTGAAGTCAGGGAGCCTGATTCCTCCAGCTCCTTTTTTCGTTCTCAAGATTGCTTTGGCTATTCGGGGTCTTTTGTTTTTCCAAACAAATTTTGAAATTTTTTGTTCTAGTTCTGTGAAAAATGCCAGTGGTAGTTTGATAGGGATTGCATTGAATCTGTAGATTGCTTTGGGTAGTAGAGTCATTTTCACAATATTGATTCTTCCAATCCAGGAGCATGGTATATCTCTCCATCTGTTTGTATCATCTTTAATTTCTTTCATCAGTGTCTTATAATTTTCTGCATACAGGTCTTTTGTCTCCTTAGGTAGGTTTATTCCTAGATATTTTATTCTTTTTGTTGCAATGGTAAATGGGAGTGTTTTCTTGATTTCATTTTCAGATTTTTCATCATTAGTGTACAGGAATGCCAGAGATTTCTGTACATTAATTTTGTAACCTGCTACTTTACCAAATTCATTGATTAGCTCTAGTAGTTTTTCGGTAGCATCTTTAGGATTCTCTATGTATAGTATCATGTCATCTGCAAACAATGACAGCTTTACTTCTTCTTTTCCGATTTGGATTCCTTTTATTTCCTTTTCTTCTCTGATTGCTGTGGCTAAAACTTCCAAAACTAGGTTGAATAAGAGTGGTGAGAGTGGGCAGCCTTGTCTTGTTCCTGATCTTAGTGGAAATGGTTTCAGTTTCTCACCATTGAGGACAATGTTGGCTGTGGGTTTGTCATATATGGCCTTTATTATGTTGAGGAAAGATCCCTCTATGCCTACTTTCTGCAGGGTTTTTATCATAAATGGGTGTTGAATTTTGTCGAAAGCTTTCTCTGCATCTATTGAGATGATCATATGGTTTTTCTCCTTCAACTTGTTAATATGGTGTATCACATTGATTGATTTGCGTATATTGAAGAATCCTTGCATTCCTGGAATAAACCCCACTTGATCATGGTGTATGATCCTTTTAATGTGCTGTTGGATTCTGTTTGCTAGTATTTTGTTGAGGATTTTTGCATCTATGTTCATCAGTGATATTGGCCTGTAGTTTTCTTTCTTTGTGACATCCTTGCCTGGTTTTGGTATCAAGGTGATGGTGGCCTCGTAGAATGAGTTTGGGAGTGTTCCTTCCTCTGAAATTGTTTGGAAGAGTTTGAGAAGGATGGGTGTTAGCTCTTCTCTAAATGTTTGATAGAATTCGCCTGTGAAGCCATCTGGTCCTGGGCTTTTGTTTGATGGAAGATTTTTAATCACAGTTTCAATTTCAGTGCTTGTGATTGGTCTATTCATATTTTCTATTTCTTCCTGAGTCAGTCTTGGCAGGTTGTGCATTTCTAAGAATTTGTCCATTTCTTCCAGGTTGTCCATTTTATTGGCATAGAGTTGCTTGTAGTAATCTCTCATGATCTTTTGTATTTCTGCAGTGTCAGTTGTTACTTCTCCTTTTTCATTTCTAATTCTATTGATTTGAGTCTTCTCCCTTCTTTTCTTGATGAGTCTGGCTAATGGTTTGTCAATTTTGTTTATCTTCTCAAAGAACCAGCTTTTAGTTTGGTTGATCTTTGCTATCGTTTCCTTCATTTCTTTTTCATTTATTTCTGATCTGATCTTTATGATTTCTTTCCTTCTGCTAGCTTTGGGGGTTTTTTGTTCTTCTTTCTCTAATTGCTTTAGGTGCAGGGTCAGGTTGTTTACTCGAAATGTTTCCTGTTTCTTAAGGTGGGATTGTATTGCTATAAATTTCCCCCTTAGAACTGCTTTTGCTGCATCCCATAGGTTTTGGGTTGTCGTGTCTCCATTGTCATTTGTTTCTAGGTATTTTTTAATTTCCTCTCTGATTTCTTCAGTGATCACTTCGTTATTGAGTAGTGTATTGTTTAGCCTCCATGTGTTTGTATTTTTTACAGATCTTTTCCTGTAATTGATGTCTAGTCTCATAGCATTGTGGTCGGAAAAGATACTTGATACAATTTCAATTTTCTTAAATTTACCAAGGCTTGATTTGTGACCCAAGATATGATCTATCCTGGAGAATGTTCCATGAGCACTTGAGAAAAATGTGTATTCTGTTGTTTTTGGATGAAATGTCCTATAAATATCAACTAAGTCCCTCTTGTTTAATGTATCATTTAAAGCTTGTGTTTCCTTATTTATTTTCATTTTGGACGATCTGTCCATTGGTGAAAGTGGGGTGTTAAAGTCCCCTACTATGATTGTGTTACTGTCGATTTCCCCTTTTATGGCTGTTAGTATTTGCCTTATGTATTGAGGTGCTCCTATGTTGGGTGCATAAATATTTACAATTGTTATATCTTCTTCTTGGATTGATCCCTTGATCATTATGTAGTGTCCTTCTTTGTCTCTTCTAATAGTCTTTATTTTAAAGTCTATTTTGTCTGATATAAGAATTGCTACTCCAGCTTTCTTTTGATTTCCATTTGCATGGAATATCTTTTTCCATCCCCTTACTTTCAATCTGTATGTGTCTTTAGGTCTGAAGTGGGTCTCTTGTAGACAGCATATATATGGGTCTTGTTTTTGTATCCATTCAGCCACTCTGTGTCTTTTGGTGGGAGCATTTAGTCCATTTACATTTAAGGTAATTATTGATATGTATGTTCCTATTCCCATTTCCTTAATTGCTTTGGGTTCGTTATTGTAGGTATATTCCTTCTGTTGTGTTTCTTGCCTAGAGAAGTTCCTTTAGCATTTGTTGTAAAGCTGGTTTGGTGGTGCTGAACTCTCTCAGCTTTTGCTTGTCTGTAAAGGTTTTAATTTCTCCATCAAATCTGAATGAGATCCTTGCTGGGTAGAGTAATCTTGGTTGCAGGTTTCTCTCCTTCATCACTTTAATTATGTCCTGCCACTCCCTTCTGGCTTGTAGAGTTTCTGCTGAGAGATCAGCTGTTATCCTGATGGGGATTCCCTTGTGTGTTATTTGTTGTTTTTCCCTTGCTGCTTTTAATATGACTTCTTTGTGTTTAATTTTTGACAGTTTGATTAATATGTGTCTTGGTGTATTTCTCCTTGGATTTATTCTGTATGGGACTCTCTGTGCCTCCTGGACTTGATTAACTATTTCCTTTCCCATATTGGGGAAGTTTTCAACTATAATCTCTTCAAATATTTTCTCAGTCCCTTTCTTTTTCTCTTCTTCTTCTGGAACCCCTATAATTCGAATGTTGGTGCGTTTAATGTTGTCCCAGAGGTCTCTGAGACTGTCCTCTGTTCTTTTCATTCTTTTTTCTTTATTTTGCTCTGCATCAGTTATTTCCACTATTTTATCTTCCACCTCACTTATCCGTTCTTCTGCCTCAGTTATTCTGCTATTGATCCCATCTAGAGTATTTTTTATTTCATGTATTGTGTTTTTAATCGATGCTTGATTCATCTTTAGTTCTTCTAGGTCCTTGTTAACTGTTTCTTGCATTTTGTCTATTCTATTTCCAAGATTTTGGATCATCTTTACCATCATTATTCTGAATTCTTTTTCAGGTAGACTGCCTATTACCTCTTCATTTGTTAGGTCTGGTAGGTTTTTATCTTGCTCCTTCACCTGCTGTGTGTTTTTCTGTCTTCTCATTTTGCTTATGTTACTGTGTTTGGGGTCTCCTTTTTGCAGGCTGCAGATTCGTAGTTCCCGTTGTTTTTCGTGTCTGACCCCAGTGGCTAAGGTTGTTTCAGTAGGTTGTGTAGGCTTCCTGGTGGGGGGGACTAATGCCTGTGTTCTGGTGGTTGAGGCTCGATCTTGTCTTTCTGGTGGACAGGTCCACGTCTGGTGGTGTGTTTTGGGGTGCCTATGGCCTTATTATGTTTTTAGGTAGCTTCTCTGCTAATGGGTGGGGTTGTGTTCCTGCCTTGCTAGTTGCTTGGCATAGGGTGACCAGCACTGTAGCTTGCTGGTCGTTGACTGAAGCTGGGTGCTGGTGTTGGGATGGAGATCTCTGGGAGATTTTCGCTGCTTGATATTATGTGGAGCTGGGAGGTCTCTTGTGGACCCGTGTCCTGAAGTTGGCTCTCCCACTTCAGAGGCACAGCACTGGCTGCTGGCTGCAGCACCAAGAGCCTTTCATCCACCCAGCTCAGAATAACAGGGAGAAAAAGCAGAAAGAAAGAATTAGTAGAAGAAAGAAAGAGAGAGGGAAAGAAAGGAAGAAGGGAAGAAAGGAAGGAAGGAAGAAAGAAAGAAAGGAGGGAGGGAGTGAGGAAGGATGGAAAGAAAGAAGGAAAGAAAGGAGGGAGGGAGGGAGGAAGGAAAGAAAAAGAAAGTGGAAAGAAGAAGGGTGGGAGGGAGGGAGGAAAGAAAAAGAAAGAAGGAAAGGAAGAGCGGAGGGAGGGAGGGAGGAAGGGAAGGTAGGAAAAAAAGAAAGAGCAGGTAAAGTAAAATAGAATAAAGTATGAAATATAGTAGCGTTATTAAAATTAGAAAGTAATTATTGAAAAAAAAAAAAAACGGACCGATAGAACCCTGGGACATATGGTGGAAGCAAAGCTATACAGAGAGAATCTTACACAGAAGATTACACATACACATTCACAAAAAGAGAGCAGGGGGAAAAATCAAAAATCTTGCTCTCCAAGCCCACCTCCTCAATTTGGGATAATTCGTTGTAAAAAGAGGAAAAGGGCAAGAAGTCTGAAATCTTGCTCTCTAAGTCCACCTCCTTACTTTGGAATAATTCGTTGTAAAAAGAGGAAAAGGGGGGAAAGTCTTAAATCTTGTCCTCAAAGTCCACTTCCTCAATTTGGGATGATTCGCTGTCCATTCATGCACTCCACAGACGCAGGGCACATCAAATGGACCGTGGAGCTTTAATCCGCTGCCTCCGAGGCTGCACAGAGAGATTTCCCTGACTCTGCTCTCACAGCTCCCAGGTCTCAGCCTTGGACCTGGCCCCGCCTCTGTGCGTAGGTCGCCGGAGGGCGTCCGTTCTTCGCTCAGACAGGACGGGTTTAAAGGAGCCGCTGATTCGGGGGCTCTGGCTCACTCATGCAGAGGGGAGGGAGGTGCGCGCAGTGTGGGGCGGGCCTGCGGCGGCAGAGGCCGGCGTGACGTTGCAGCAGCCCGTGGCGCTCCGTGCGCTTTCCCGGGAAAGCCGTCCCCGGGTCTCGGGACCCCGGCAGTGGCGGGGTGCACAGGTCCCCCGGAAGGCGGGGCGGACAGTGACCCGCGCTCGCACACAGGCCCCGCGGCTGCGGCGGCGGCGGCGGCGGGCGGCGGCAGGCGGCGGCGGTGGCGGGCCGCGGGGGCGGCGGCGGCGGCGGCGGGCCGCGGCGGCGGCGGGCGGCGGCGGGCGGTGGGCGGCGGCGGCGGCGGCGGCGGCGGCGGCGGCGGCGGCGGCGGCGGCGGCGGCGGCGGCGGCGGCGGCGGCGGCGGCGGCGGCCCACGCCCGTCTCCGAGGTCCACGCCTTACCCGCGGCTCGCGCCTGTCTCCGGCGCTTCCCTAAGCAGCCCTTTTAATGCCCTCTCCTCGCACACCAGGAAACGAAAGTGAAAGTGAAAAAAGACTCTTGCCTCTTCAGCAACTCCAGACCCTTTCCCCGGACTCCCTCCGGGCTAGCCGTGGTGCACTAACCCCTTCAGGCTCTCTTCCTGCCGCCAGCCCCAGTCCTCTCCCTGCGCTCCGACTGAAAGCCGATACCCAAGCCTCAGCTCCCAGCCCCGCCCGCCACGGCGGCCGAGCAGACAAGCCTCTCGGGCTGGTGTGTGCCTGAGGGCACCGATCCTCTGTGCCGGAATCTCTCCGCTTTGCCCTCCACACCCCTGTTGCTGTGCTCTCCTCCGCTACTCCGAAGCTTTCCCCCTCCGCCACCTGCAGTCTCCGCCCGCGAAGGGGCTTGTAGTGTGTAGAAACCTTCCCTCCTTCACGGCTCCCTCCCACTGGTGCAGGTCCCGTCCCTATCCTATTGTCTCTGTTTATTCTTTTTTTTTCTTTTGCCCTACCCAGGTATGTGGGGAGTTTCTTGCCTTTAGGGGGTCTGAGGTCTTCTGTCAGCGTTCAGTAGGTGTTCTGTAGGAGTTGTTCCACGTGTAGATGAATTTCTGATGTATCTGTGGGGAGGAAGGTGATCTCCGCGTCTTACTCTTCCGCCATCTTCCTCCGGGCTCCAAAGCAATCTTGAGAAAGAAAAACAGAGTTGGAGGAATCAGGCTCCCTGACTTCAAACTATACCACAAAGCTACAGTAATCAAGACAGTATGGTACTGGCACAAAAACAGAAATCTAGATCAGTGGTACAGGAAAGAATAAAGAGATAAACCCACACACATATGGTCACCTAATTTACAACAAAGGAGGCAAGAACATACAATGGAGAAAAGACAGCCTTTTCAATAAGTGGTGCTGGGAAAACTGGACAGCTATATGTAAAAGAATGAAATTAGAACACTCCCTAACACCATACACAAAAATAAACTCCAAATGGATAAAAGACTTAAATGTAAGACCAGACACTATAAAACTCTTAGAGTTAAACATAGGAAAAACACTCTTTGACATAAACCACAGCAAGATCTTTTTTGGCCCACCTCCTAGAGTAACATAAATAAAAACAAAATAAACAAATGGGACTTAATTAAACTTAAAAGCTTTTGCACAGCAAAGGAAACCATAAACCAGACAAAAAGACAACCCTCAGCAAAGGAGTAAATATTTGCAAATGAAACAACAGACAAAGGATTTATCTCCAAAATATACAAACAGTTCATGGAGCTCAATATCAAAAAAACAAACAATCCGGTTTAAAAATGAGCAGAAGACCTAAATAGACATTTCACCAGGGAGGACATACAGATGGCCAAGAGGCACATGAAAAGATGCTCAACATCACTAATTATTAGAGAAATGCAAATCAAAACTACCACGAGGTGTCACCTCACGCCGGTCAGAATGGCCATTACCAAAAAAGCTAGAAACAATAAATGCTGGAAAGGGTGTGGTGAAAGGGAACCCTCCTACATTGTTGGTGGGAATGTAAATTGATACAACCACTATGGAAAACAGTATGGAGGTTCCTTAAAAAACTAAAAATAGAACTACTGTATGACCCAGCAATCCCACTACTGGGCATATACCCTGAGAAAACCATAATTCAGAAGGAGACATGCACCATAATGTTCATTGCAGCACTGTTTACAATAGCCAAGTCATGGAAGCAACCTAAGTGTCCATTGACAGATGAACGGATAAAGAAGATGTGGCACATATATGCAATGGAATATTACCCAGCCATAAAAAGAACCGAAATTGAGTTATTTGTAGTGAGGTAGATGGACCTAGAGACTGTCATACAGAGTGAAGTAAGTCAGAAAGAGAAAAACAAATACAGTATGCTAACACATATATATGGAATCTAAAAAAAAAAAAGGTACTGATGAACCTAGTTGCAGGGCAGGAATAAAGCAGTAGACATAAAGAATGGACTTGAGGACATGGGGTGGGAGGGCAAAGCTGGGGCGAAGTGAGAGTAGCATCGATGTATATACACTACCGAATGTAAAATAGTTGGCTGGTGGGAAGCAGCATCAGAGCACAGGGAAGTGGCTCGGTGCTTTGCGATGACCTGGAGGGGTGGGATAGGGAGGATGGGAGGGAGGCTCAAGAGGGAGGGGACATGTGTATGCATATAGCTGATTCGCTTTTTTGTGCAACAGAAATTAACATGGTATTGTGAAGGAATTATACTCCAATAAAGATGAATTTTAAAAAACCCCATAGGATATCATGAATTAAATTAAGTAGCAAACCATTGTATCTGGTGCTAGTGCATCTTGTTTAAGCACAAAATTCCTAGCTACAGAAACATGAAAAAAAAATACTGTGGATAGGTTTACAGTGTCCTAACTGCACTAAGTTCTGGAGTAGCCTTACACTCAACCTATGATAATCTGTTGCACCTTTACAGTAGTATTTTTGCCCTTCCTGAATTTGTATGCTTAGCTATTCGATCTCTGTCTTTTCCGATCTTTTCTCAGTGGTTATGCTGTTTATTTCTAGAAAAAAAAGATTGCATGATGTACTTATGTAAACATACGTATTTGTTACATGTGTTACTGCTATTTTTCTTTATAAATTCGTAAATATATGTATTGGATATTTTCTATCTGACCTTCCAGATCCCCTCTCCACTCTTCTCCACCTTGCTCTCTACCCCTGGAAACGCATTGGGCTCTCTTTTCTTGGCTTCAGGTTGGGTTTGACCAATGGGGATCTCCATCAGGAGACTGGAGGGAGGGATGAGAGTGAGGAATGAGATTGGGTGTCTATTCCCCCGCCTCATTCCCTGCAGGTTTGACTTGAGATGGTTGCATGCCTTGGCTAAAGAATATGGCTCCAATCAGGCATTGGGCAGCCCTCTCCACATGAAGCTCTCCTTCCAGGTTTTGATAACCATTCTTTCCCCATGTCCCTTTGAGCCTACAGGTGGTATCTGTGTATGCTTTCTAGAGCTGGGGTACCTCCCTATCTTTTGTGATTTCCCCAACGTTTGTAGATAGGTATTTTATTATTGCCTCTTCAAATGACTCAACTTGAGTGTGCCTGGATCCTGATGGATGTGATACCCTTATCTTCAGTTTTGATGAAAATCCCCTCCCCCACAAAAAATTTCTTGTAAATTAATAAATGGGATGACGTACTTGTGTGACATTCCAATGTTTTAATTATTTTTCTGGGCAGCTACATTTCATTGAAGATGAAAAGCAAAAGGTTTCAGAGGAAGTATCTCTCTAGCAGCCACTTAATTAGAAAATAATCTCATTGTTTGCCCATAGCCAGCCAGCTCTAGTGTAAATACTTTTTCCTTCCTTTTCATTTGTCTGAAAGGATTTGCAGAACTCCTCAGAGAAGAGAATGTTGCCCTTTCCGTGGCTGGCGGAGGTTGTAGCTGTCTGGGACTTGGTACTCATATCCACCAAATAAAAGTAGCTATCATTTATTGGTTTTTGTCCTGATTGCCAGATGCCTTGCTAAGCCAGTCACAAACGTTTATTTCGATTGAGCCATACAACACCTTGTGAGGTTGGTGATATTATTATCCCCATTTTACAGCTATTAATATTAGTAATAATTTGGATGGTCTTCTGTAAGAGCTTTTCTATCAAAGAGGACCCCTGCCCTGCCCCCAACAGGGCAGAGATCCTGAATTTGAATTTGTCTTCTGGCTACAATGATCGTCCCACATGTCTTTCCACAGTTATGGGGATATCTCCACAGTAGGAAGCTGCTCACAACGTCTCCTTTGGAGAGAAGGTGTTTGGTTTTTCTCCTGCCTATTTTGATTTTTCTCTTCCTCGTCCTAAATAGAGAAGCTGGCTCTTGCCTGCTTTCCTTGCTGCCACCTTGCCCTCCTTGGAGACAAGGCACTATGGTGGCTGTGAAGATTGACAGGATGATACCTGCCCTTGGAACTTGGTATTTGTTGACCCAGAGGATAAGACTATGTGTCAGGTGCGGGAGACACGATGGTGGACAAGACCCAGCTTTCACTCTCAAGGGGCTCATTAGGTAGAGGGTACAGACAGGTAGCCAGGCATGGTAGCCCACCTTCAATCATGCCCTCCTCCTGGTATTCATGCCCGGTGTGGCCCTCTCCCATGTTATCCTAGGGTTGGTTTGTGTGACCAACAGAACGTGGTAGAAGTGATGGTGCCTTATTTCTGTGCTTAGATTACAAAAGCCACTGTGGCTTCCATGTTGGTATCTCTTACTCTTGGATCACTCACTCACTCTGAGGGAAGAAGTCACACTGTTGAGGAGCCCTGTGGGGAGGCTTTCACGGGAGGAACTGAAGCCTCCTGCCAACAGCCTTGAGAGTGAGCCTGGTGGTAGACCCTCCATCAGGGGTGGCTTCCCTTGACTGCCACCTTGTGAGGGATCTTGGGCCAGAGCCGTCCAGCTGAACCACTTACCCGATTTCTGACCTGCAGAAACTGTTTGTTGTTTTAAGCTACTAAGCGTTGAGGGTAATCTGTTAGGCAGGCATAGCTAGCTAAGCAGGAGATGAAATATACAGGGTAGAAAGGAGATGACCTGGGTATTCAAATCATGCTGGAGAGCAGGGCATCCTGTGGTAAGTCCCACGAGAAGTCTTACATGCTTATGGAGGATTATGGGATGAGGCTCGTGTCCTTGCGGCCCCATAGTTGGTAGCTTTCCAACCAAAGAGGCACTGCACTTCCTGCCTGGGTTTGGGGGGTCCAGTTGCCTTAGAGGCTCAGGATGGTGTCATGTAGGATGTAGCGGGCAGGACCACAGACTTAGAGATCCCAGCCAAGGAGGGCTTGACGGGTACCTCAAGGACTGACGTCTGGACCTCAGCTCACTGGGGCTCCATGAAGATCTGGGTATAACCACCCAGGACCTGTAAGGAAGGGATAATCTCCCTTGTCCCACTGTATAAGAGCAGAGGGATAATCTATGGCTACTGTCGTTTGTCTTCTTCTCCATGTTGTAGGGGAGCGAAATACATCTTATATTTGAGTATAACTGTCTCCACATCCAGACAAGGAGTGCAGAATAGGAGGAGATATTTGGCAGGGGCTTCAGGATTTATCTCTGCCATGATCTATGCCTGCTGGTCTCTGCTCATGCTTACCTTAGCTTGGGACAGAAAATTCAGCTTTGGGACTTCCCTGGTGGCACAGTGGTTAAGAATCTACCTGCCAATGCAGGGGACACGGGTTCGAGCCCTGGTCCCGGAAGAAAGTGAAATAAGTCAGACAGAGAAAGACAAATACTCTATGATATCACTTATAAGTGGAATCTAAAAAGTACAGCAAACTAGTGAATATAACAAAAAAGAAGCAGACTCACAGATACAGAGAACAAACTGGTGGTTACCAGTGGGGGGAGGGAAGGGGGAGGAAAGGGGGAGGGGCAATAGAGGGGTGGGAGAGTGGAAGGCACCAACTATTGGGTGTAAGATAAGCCCAAGGATGTATTGTACAACACAGGGAATAGAGCCAATATTTTGTAATAACTGTGAATAGAAAGTAACCTTTAAAAATTCTATAAAGAAAAGAAAAGAAAAAACAAAACCAACCCAGCCTCTTGCACAACAGCAGCAGAAGGCGGGGCAGCGATGCTGCCCTAGTCAGATTCTTGAAACAAACCACAGGAAGGCAGCTCTGAAATAGCACCACCGGGCTTTGTAGGGGGAAGAGTCACAAAAGGAACAGAGACGCTGCATAGTGTCTGTAAGCACGTGGAGACATTTCCCAGCTTCTCTTTTGGAGGGGAGGGGGAGGCACCACTTCTGTGGTTTCCTTTTTCCTGGTACCCTCACGCCTTCCTTGCTTTCCAGGCCAGTGCTGGAGAGAGTGTGGGTCTCTAGGACCAAGGGCTCGACCACGAGACCTCTGAATTCCCGGGAGGGAGGTGTTATCAAAAGCTCAATAATCAATATACCCGACACTCAACAATCAATAGTCAAACACAACAGAGAGAAATTGGCCTCACAGATCAATCGGTGGTGGCTTAGAGAGCTGGGAGTTTTGTGAAGGAATTTTAGGCCGTGTTTGGCTCATTGGGGAAGGAAGATGGAATAGGTTCCCTTGTTTGGGGTGGTGGTCGTTAGGAACATTGATTTTTTGGGGGAAGGGCTTTTGGCTTTTCTGTTTTAGGGGGGTTTGTGAGCTCAGTACAAGCAGATAGGCTGCAAGGTAATATTTGAAAAATTGGAGTTAAAGCTAGGAGGGAAGATGATTCTTTCTGAGCCTTGTAAAAATCCTGTAACATCAATACCGTAGGTGTGTGGCCTCGACCCTGTTTTACAGATGAGGAAGTAAGACCCAGAGGGGCTTATGAAGTGACCATGGAGCACGTGCAATAGCCCGCAGGCTTGAGATTTCAACTCACATTATTTGTGAGTTAAAAGAGGCTGATCAAGAGACACTGGCGTCAGGGCTCAGCTTTATTCTATACTTTGCCAACACTGGGGACACAAAACAGCCTGTGACTCCTCTTCTAGTTGAGCTGGAGAAACAAGGCTGCCATGAGGGAATTCAAACAATACAGCACAAAGTAGCCATTCAAACCGAGCCATGTGCCAAGGTGGGCAGTGGCGACCAAGTGAATGGTACAGGCCAGCGGTTTCAGTAGTTTTTTGCTTGCACGCCACCCAAAAGCATTTTGAAAAATGGTGAATTCCCCTCACACATTTTGAGGCCGACATTCATAATTTTTCTTTGTAAGTGTAAATGATTGCAAAGAATATTCCTTCTGGCATATTATAAATGTTGATGTTCTAAAATAGAAATGTTACATGTTTTAAGAAATTGTACCTAATGGAACCTAAACAGCATAACAATTTGATACCCACCATGATTTATTTAAAAATGGATGAACCAATTCTTTAAGGTTTTACATTGTCCCTTTTCCTCCTTGAATTTACAATCTTTCTTTTCATTTCCACAGAGAGTTTTATTGTAATGAAATATTTTTTTATGCTTCAGAAAGTTTATTGATTATCATAGTTCTCTGCAAGCAGACATATATACACTGAAGCAAAATCATGGTCTGTTAGCACCCTAAGGATTTCAGGGCTTAAAAAAACCTCTAGATTGAATTTGCAATTTAATTAGTATTAATATAATTGGTCCACATAACACAAATTCCTTTTAAAATATGAGAAATAATTATTGTGCCTAAAAACTAATATTTTATTGGACTTCATCTCTTAATAAGATGGATAGGGCTTTTTAGAAAGGCTGTTTAGAAGGAGGAAATTACTTATTACCATAATGATACAGAGTTCAGCATTAATTCTGTTCTTAGTTTTCATTTTTTATAGATGTAAGTTCTGAGAAAACTTGTTCACACTGCATGGATGGAAATGAAAGGGTTTTGTTACAGCAATGTCACTCAATTATTTAAACTCCTGAGTTATATGCCAAAAATCACATGTTGGTTTGTCAGAAATTTTATTTTTAATGATCTGCGAGCTGACAACTCAATCAAGTCCTGCTGTAATATTGTTGAAAGCAGAGAGTTGGAAGCTACTGGACTCAGGGAAGGATTGATCCCCAGACTTTTGGGTCCCTTGTTTTCTCAACACTTGCTCCAGTATTTAGAATGTTCTTTTTTTGTGTGATGCCCCTCATGGTTTGGACATGGGGATGCTGCACCAGAGTGAAATTCAGGGTGGGGAGATGTGGGCTTTTCCTTTTTTTTTTGCGGTACGCGGGCTTCTCACTGTTGTGGCCTCTCCCGTTGCGGAGCACAGGCTCTGGACGCGCAGGCTCAGCGGCCATGGCTCACGGGCCCAGCCGCTCCGCGGCATGTGGTATCTTCCCAGACCGGGGCATGAACCCGCGTCCCCTGCATCGGCAGGCAGACTCTCAACCACTGTGCCACCAGGGAAGCTCTGGGTTTTTCCTTTTGTAGAGTGGGAGAAGAGTGGCTAAGACAGGCAAGGTAGGAAAAGGGGGGTTAGCGGGTTGCTCAGAGCACTCCTGGGTGAGCACCCAGAATGTGTTCAGATCCAGGTTTGGAAAGACCACCCTTGGCATTTGAGAGCTTGGAAGTAGATTCTTTTAGAACTCTCCTCTAAGGCTGACCCCAGGGTTTTTGAGGTGCTCAGATCCTAGTTTGATCCCTGTTAGAGACCATGTCGGGTCAGGGCTGGGAAGATCACGGTCAGTGGGGGGGGCTTAGGACATTTGTCGGGGTAGCTGGGCTTTGCAGAACCCATGTAAAAGGGGTGCATTTTGACAGTGGGGAGAGGGAGAAAAGGAATAGGTTAGAAACATGGGCTTTGGAGTTAGAGCTCAGTTCAAATCCTGGCGCCACCCAGTGGGTATAGACTTTTGGGAGTTCTTTACATTTATCAGCCTCTTGCTCACGTGCAAAGTAGGGGTAAAGGATGGTCCCTGTCCTCAGCAACATCCTTTCATCCTAAGGGAGGGGACTTTTGGCTGCACTGGGGCAAGGAGTCCATGGGGACAAGGGGGCAGGTCCACCCCAGCCCATGCCCTCTCTTTTGTACCACCCTGGGGTACCAGGACCCTTGGTACCAGAGAATCCCCAGGGTTCCCTGGTCACAGGTCCCCAGGTCTTCTCACAGGGCCTGCATGTGTCTCTCCTCTGGGTCCACCTCCCTGGGAGCCATCAGTGGGTACCCCATCAGCCTGAGGGGTGGCCAAGGCCCTTTGGGGTACAAGATTGAGTCTAGGAAGGGAAGAAGGGTGGCCAGGACCAGGGGTATTGTCGGTGGGGTTGGGAGCTGGGGCACCTCGTGGGCAGCAGGTTCCAGGCCTGGCCAGAAGGAAGTCAGGAGAAACCTTATGGCTTCCATGTTGGGTGCCCTTTATAGGTACCCAGGTGGTACCAGTGGGGCTGGGAGAGCACATGAGCCTCGGTGGTGGATGGAAGGCCTCCCTTCTCAAAAGGAGGAAAGGAAAACAGTGTCTACGGGTTGCACGTGGGATTAGTTGAGGAAGCCAGATGGCAGCCCAGCGAGGGAGGGAGGAGTTCTTTGTAATGCACTTGCCCATTCCCGGGCCTGCTCCAGAGCAAATCACAGTCTTTGGTCTTTGGTAGAAAATAAAATTTATTTCAAATTTGTCCATGTCCGTGATTGTTTGGATGAACTGTTGCTTTACGTGTGTTTGTTTTGTTTTTCCATTTTGTGGTTAGGTGGATGTATTGGTCAAGGTGGGAGGATAGAACATATTTATTTAACAATTTAATACCTCGATTTATAACTTAAATACTGAGACTTATGGTGTGTGGACCTCAATTTGGACTCTTGCCTTAGGTCATGCCAGTGTTAGGGTCAGAGCTATCACTGGTGCAATAAATCATTTCTTAAAAAAAAAGAGGAGGAGGAGGTAGGCAGGTTATATTAAAATATAAGTCATTCCCAAACGGTGGCTCTTCTCATGTGCCGGTGCCCAATCATTCACCACCGACCAGGGAGAGCGGGCCAGGCCCCTCTGGGTCTCAACCTTGGCAACACCCTGGAACCAGGGGGCAGCATTACAGAATACTGATGCCTGGGTCTGCCCCGCCCACAGAGGTGGTGTCTGGGGTGAAGCCAGGGCATCTGGATATTTAAGAGCAGCCCAGGTTATTACAACATATAGTCAGGGCTGGGGCTAGAGGAAGCCTCCATTAGCTTCAGACAAGCTGGGTAAAGATTTATTTTCTTTGGCTGGGTTGTGTTATGCCTGGTGAGAAAAACAGGACTAAATGATTATCTTAGACCTTGGACTTTCTGACCATTGCAATGACCTTTTGGACAACTGCCTACTAGCTGTGTTGCCAGGTGTTAATGAATCTCTCCGTACCTCAGTTTGCCCATCTATACAGTGGGCATGATAATAGTTTCTTACCTTTTACAGTTGTCCTGGGGATTAATGAGAGAATTTTAAAAGAGTTACTGGCATTGATCAAGGGCTCCATAGACCCTTTATAAACAAGAGACAATTTGTTCCAAATGCACTCAGCGTGAGTCATTTCTTTGTGGACCACCGGTCAGTGATAGGTCTCCAGGGCCTTGATTCATGGACCCAGGCTCCTTTAGCAAACTTCTTTAGCAAAGGTACACATGGTGGCTTGATTTATTTCTGGACATTTTTCTGTGAGAAAACAAGCAGGCGGCACAGCTCAGTCTGTATCAACTCGACGATGATGGATATAAAAGGAGCGTTAGGGAGAAGAACAACATATAATTAGACGAGAGGCAATGCTGTTGGACTTCGCATCAGCTTTTACAGAGCTTTTATTTTCCTATTTGCCAACCTATTTTAAACTACTACCTTTTGGGAGTCTGTTGTTTTGGGTGGTGATGATGGGGTTGAAATATCGGGAATGATACAGTGTCTGTGTCAACATGAGGGCTGCTGTATCTCCTGAAGCCAGCGCCAGCTTCCTGGGCAGCTGTCCCGATGCCACGTCCAGAGGTGCTCTGCACTCACTGTAATGTCCTGCTGTCACCATCCTGATACCGTTTAATAATTCCGTCTTTTTTTTTTGTTTGTTTGTTTGTTTGCGGTACGTGGGCCTCTCTCACTGTTGTGGCCTCTCCCGTTGCGGAGCACAGGCTCCGGACGTGCAGGCTCAGTGGCCATGGCTCACGGGCCCAGCCACTCCGAGGCATGTGGGATCTTTCCCGGACCGGGGCACGAACCCATGTCCCCTGCATCGGCAAGCGGACTCTCAACCACTGTGCCACCAGGGAAGCCCTAATTCTGTCTTTGAGCTTTCGTTTTGCAAGTGAAGTCTGATGGGACAGTCACACGTCTGTGAGTAGAGGAGACACATAGAATGTGCGTAGCAGCTGCAGTTCCTAGCTGCCCCATTTGCACACAGCTTCCACGATGCCCTATGAATTCCAGCGGACCCAGTGCACGGGAATTCAGCACGACTCAGAGTACGAGATAAGCAGCGTGCATCTGAATAAGCAGGGACACTGACAGCCTTGAGAGGCCAATTTTTCTATTCAAACCAGAACCTGCTTTGAAGGCAGAAGGAAGACAGTGTTGTGCTAAGAAACACAAATGACCAAGCGATCCTGTCTTATCCTTTTTCACTTCCCTGTATGAGCTGACCATTCTTTTTTTTTTTTTTTTTTTTTTGCGGTACGCGGGCCTCTCACTGCTGTGGCCTCTCCCGTTGCGGAGCACAGGTTCCGGACGCGCAGGCTCAGCGGCCATGGCTCACGGGCCCAGCCACTCCACGGCATGTGGGATCTTCCCAGACTGGGGCACGAACCCGTGTCCCCTGCATCGGCAGGCAGACTCTCAACCACTGCGCCACCAGGGAAGACCATCCGACCATTCTTTTTATGAAGAATTAACAAAATTTCCTCATGGGCTCCAGATGGGTCTACCCTTTAACATTTTTTCTAAAAATAAAAATTACGTACTAACATTTCCTTTGGTATACTATTAGAAACTAGACTGTAGCTGTGTTGAACTTAATTTTTTCATATACAGTTTTCTTAATTGTCTCAATTTTTGCTTGCAAGCAACTATATGTGTACAAATTATTTGTTTCCTCTACATCTTGAAATCTTGGTTATTTCTCTCCTTTGAGACACATTTGTTTTTGAAGAGTTACTGAAAAGCACCCTATGATTTTCACTATAATTTTTCTCTTCATGACACCAAGACAACTGCTACCTGGAGGAATTTTAAAATTAGATAAAAATATGCTGACTCATTAGAATGCAGTATAGGTTTAGTGTCATTACTGGTTTTGAATTATCTGGAAGGAAGGATTTTTGGATGAATTAAGCTGCATGTTTTACCTTTGGGCTGATCATGTCAGCTTTGCTGCCATTTAGTTTGATATGATGTCTAGCATATCTAATTTCAACACCTGAAAGGTTAAGGCACTTAACTAGAAAGAAAAATGATATTTCATCTGCATCTACAGGCTTTTTCAGATGGGGGAATATATATGGTAAACAATGTTTACCAAAGAAAGAATGAAAAATTCCAAGGACGTATTCCTCAGTTAGGCTCTAATGATCACTTTCCTTTTCTAGTTCATCTGTGAGATTTTTCCTGGATTTGAGCACTTTGTTTAAAAATTTATAAAAAAGACCCGTGTTGTGCTAAAAAATAAAAAAGAAAAGAAAACGAAAATGATGCTACAGGAGGAAAGAGAAGGATGGGGGTGCCCCAGAGATCCTTTCCTTTCTGTCTTCTTTACCCATCAGTAGCTGAAGGTAGACAGTGTTGGTAGAATGTGCATTTATCAAAAAGTGAAATAAAAACAGCCAAGCTAGTTTTCTGCAGTGTTTCTGCTGTTCTGGTAAGGATGAATTGCATATGCACATATGAACTACAAAATACAAATTGTGTAATTCTGGTAATTCTACACAGGAGTTAAATGCCCTTTCATTTGCATTTAAACTGGCATTGCATAGTATAAACAGTGAAATTCATGCTCATAGTTTAAAATTGTAATTTTTCCTTACTTAGGACATTACGTAACAAATAAAAGGTTCCATGGTAAGTTGAGAGACCACGGTAAAAAGGAAAAGACTTTATGTTTTAGTACCTTTAACAGCATTTCTCCCCTACTCTTTGAAAAAGGCACCTCACTGGGTCCTGCAAATTACATAGCTGGCCCTATTTGAATTATTATGCTACAAAATGTCAGTAGTTGGGGGTTGTCTTTCTGCACTGGCTTCAGAATTGTTAAGCTCCTCTGAAGCAGCTGTGCAAAGCAGGGTACTGAGTGAGGGCTTTTAGAAGTGTCTTATGGTGAACATCTATCTGCCTTCTCAGCATCCCTTTCTCCGGTTTTCAGTTTTCTTTTGGCAATCTTCCCTCCACTCTCCCATCATGTGCTTGGGTAGCTCATAACTCTACCAGTGGCCCACCACCCAGAGGGAGGTCAATCACCACATCATAATCTCTTGACCTTAGTGATTGGTTCAGGGATGACATGTGACCCAGTCAGAGCCAATCAAGTGCAAGGAGGCTTGGGCTGGGAATCCTGGGAAGGAGACTCTCATTCATACTTGAATCTGGAAGCCAATTGGCTACAGGCTGCTGTCATCTTGCCACGAGGTGTAACTGGCCCTCACAGGGTCCACTGTGGCCTAGAAGGCATTTATGGTTGACCTATATAGTATTTTAAAAATTGGGCAATTTCACCTAAACATCTGGATTTCTTAGATCCCCAGGAAAATCAGATTATCAGGCGACTCTGGTCCTAAAATTCCCATATGACAGCCCTTGGTGCTGAAGAGCAGCTCTCTTCTTTAGATGGACCACATGGCCCTCAGTTTGCCACACTCTCACCACTCCCTTTTGCCTTATACCCTGCTGATTTCACTCATTTACATGCCCTCCTGGGCCCTGAAGCCATTTGACTTCATGGCTCCTGGTCTAAGCCCATGAAGAAGAATGGGGCTTGAGGAGAGAAGGAAAGTTGATAGGAGAGGTGTTAAAAGAGATGGGAGCATTTCCCCAGGTATAAGAAGGAATGCCATAGGCTGGGGCAGGAGGAAGAAATCCTTGGGTCTCAGTGGGATCCTGAGCCATGCACCCTGGAAAACCCCCAAATATGGCAGGACCTTTCAACATGTCTTAGGGAGGATGGCCATTTTTACCACAGGGGGAGCACATCCCAAGCAGGGGCCATGGGCATCACCAGAGGTGCGTGGTGTGGCCCTTGGCATGGAAGAAGCAGAGTGAGTGAATCTGAAGGCAGTGAATACCAGGAATGGTCTTCTTGGCTGCAGCTACTCTGGATAGATGGCCAGATTCTGGGCAGCTTCCCAATTGGTGCTCGAAAGTTCTTAGCATCTGTGCGCCACCCTGAGGGAGCAGGTAATTGTGGTTAATGGTAGTGATTTTAGTGAAACACTAAGAATAAGCAGGGCTGAATTTTTTTTACCAGCCCAGCAGAATGAGGGCTTGGATTCAAAAATCAATGTAAGCAAATAAAGATGTACAATGTGTTTTGCATATCTGAGTTTTTGGAGAGGGGAGAGTCACCCTGGAAATGAAAACAGTCTCTTTCTGGCCCAGGCTTGAGCATCAGACAGACTTGTGTTGAGATCTCAGCTCTTCCAGTAACTGGCTATACAGCATGAGTTGATTTTTAATTGTTCTGTGGCTCCTTCTCCTCATTTGTAATCTGGAGTTTGGAACTCCCAGCATGTGGTAATTCTGAGGATTGAATGACACGGTGAGGCTGCAAGCTCTTAGCACAGAGTCTGGCACACAGACACCCAACACTCAGGAATAGTTTCCTCCTAGTCCTGTTTATATACATATTTTTATATCTTTAAATTAAAAAAATAAAAGTTACGTGTATTTCAGGTGTATAACATGATGTGTTGATATACAGATACGTTGTGAAACAATTATTACAGTCAAGCTAGTATGTATCCATCATCTCACATAATAACAATTCTTTGGTGAAAACACTTAACGTCTACTCTTTGCAGATTTCAAGTATATATTGTGTTATTAACTACAGTAGCCACGCTGTCCATTAGATCTCTAGAACTTATTCATTCTACATAACTGAAACTTTGTACCCTCTGACCAACATCTCCTTGTTTTCCCCAAACCATAGCCCCTAGAAGCCCCAATTCTACTCTCTTCTTTTATGAGTTTGACTATTTTAGATCCCACATATAAATGAGGTCATACAGTATCTGTCTTTCTGTGTCTGGCTTATTTCATTTAGCATAATGCCCTCAAGGTCCATCCACGTTGTTGCAAATGGTAGGATATCCTTCTTTTTAAAGGCTGAATAATATTCTGTTGCCATGTATACATTCTTACGAAGTAATTGTCTCACAGTTACATTTTTGCAGTTTGCGTGTTTCCATTTAGTATATGAATTTTCAGTGTTGCTGTACAGTCTTCATTATTATCACAATTAATATTTGCACAATGTTTCTCTGAATGGAAAATAATAATAATAATTAAGGTGACTGAATCACTCCTTAGTCTTTAAGCAATGAGCAAGGCACTTTAAATGTACCGTCTCATTTAATCTTCTTTAAAATAGTATTGTGCGGGACTTCCTTGGTGGCATAGTGGTTAAGAATCCTCCTGCCAATGCAGGGGACACGGGTTTGAGCCCTGGTCCGGGAAGATCCCACATGCCACAGAGCAGCTGAGCCCGTGTGCCACACTATGGAGCCTGCGCTCTAGAGCCCGCGAGCCACAACTACTGAGCCCATGTGCCACAACTACTGAAGCCCGCGTGCCTACAGCCCATGCTCTGCAACAAGAGAAACCACCACAATGAGAAGCCTGCGAACTGCAACGAAGAGTAGCCCCCGCTCGCCACAACTAGAGAAAGCCAGCGTGCAGCAACGAAGACCCAACGCAGCCAAAAATAATAAATAAATTAAATATATATATATAAAAATCAAATACTATTGTGTCAGTTTCACGGTATTTATTTTTGGCGTTACTGTCCTTGTTTGCATTTTAGAGAGCTTATTCTGCTGACATTTCTTTAGCACTTTTGCATTTCTGGCTCATCTCCCTTTGGTAGGCAGCCGTCTCTTGCTGGAATTTAAAAGCACTGCTTGTTCCTAATATATTTATTTACATCCTCTCATGATGTGCATGGCTGGGCATTTCTACTCACCAATGTCTGGTTCTCCTCTCCTTCTGGACACACGGAAGGGTTGTATTCCTCTGTCCCCTTGAAGTTCAGCATGGTTATCTGACTTGCTTTGACCAATGAAATGTGAGCAGAAGTCGTAGTTGTCACTTAGAGGTGAAAGTATTCAATTGCTGGTCCTCAACTCTCCAGTTCATGTTTGTAGAGTCCTATGTGGATATGGACGGATGCAGCCTACAGTTCTGGGACTGCATCAAACAGACTTGTGTTGTGGACTGCTGCCCTGGAGAGGATTGTCTGGACTGTGGTGGACTTTGGTCAATCATGAAATGAATTTCTGATGTGTAACGACACTGAGAATTTGGGATTGCTTGTTTTCTGCCACAACATCCAGCATACCCTAATGAATACAGCAAGTGGTACTGTTCTTGCATTTTTAGGAATGGATACCATTTTCTGCGAAAAATGTTTATTTAAGTTAAAAAAGATATCCTCTTTAAAAAGTTGTCAATTTTTGGACAAGTTGTAAACTGATCTGGTAATCACCATGAGGGTGATACAGAAATGACTGAGATTTGGGAAAGGCAGGTTTAATGTATGATATCTGAAAGTACAGAATGCCTGAGGAAGTCTTGGCTCTAGGGGAGAGGTGGATGGTCTTCAGCTTGTTTTTGATATTGTGCTGAAACTGGATGGGGTTTTTCGGAGGCAGGTGGTGTAAATAGTGATGGGAGAAAAGTGGCTGAGTCTGGTTAGAGGTTCAAGGAAGGAGAAGGAGCTGAAGTCTGATGTAACGTGATTTTATTGAAAATACTGAGGAGAAGGGTTACATGCATGGATGGGCAGAGATATAAATATGACTGCCTTGGCAAATGCTTCCAGACAGTCATCCACTGGACTTTTCTATTACTCTACAAAATTGTGCTTGATGTAGTTTTCTTAAACATACACTTGGATGCAGGGAAAAAACCATTCTTCAAAATGGCGGCCTCAATATGTCAGAATCAGGAAGGGTCTTGGCACTGGGCTGTTGGAACTGAACATGACTGTGGTGACACATGTAAGCTTATTTAATCAGAAAGTGAAGATTTATCCAAACACTCTGCATATAGGCAACGTGGGAAGATTTTAAACAAGAGGACCTGTCAGGGTTTCTGCTCTTTTCCCCTCGCCCGATAATTGTTTTGGGTGAATCATTCCCACTTGCTCAAGTTTTAGCCAAGTTGCCTTAGGTAACTTTTACATAATATTTATAAAACCTTCCTGTAATTGTGACTCATGGTCATGCTTCTACTTAGAATTTTGTTAAAGCTGAGCATTTCAGGGACAAAAATGCCTGAATGATGTTGAAGCCTTTCAGAGAATTCAGTTAGCAGAGGCAGGATGGTCAAGGCCATCATTTGCTGCAAATGCCCTTAGTCACTGAAGCTCCAGTGACAAAGATGCTAATTACATTTTTTAATATTGCCCCTTCATATTTTTGGAATTAAAAAGCAATAAATACTGTATAGCACAGGGAACTCTACTCAATACTCTGTAATGGCCTATATGGGAAAAGAATCTAAAAAAGAGTGGATATATGTATATGTATATGTATAACTGATTCAGGTATGCTTTGCTATATACCTGAAACTAACACAACATTGTAAATCAACTATACTCCAATAAAGTGAAAAAAAAAGCAATAACATGTACATGCTTGTCAAAATATTCAAGTATTACCCAAATGTATAAAGCAAAAAGTGCAAGTTTTCTTTCATTTTACAGTTATGGTTTTTCTAAAGTAATGTATAATCAATATGGAAAATACACAGAAGCATTTTGTAAAAACAGATTCTCAACTTTTTTTCCTATATATTTACACTTAAAAAAAAGTAGTATCATAAAATGGCCCTGTACATGGATGTGTAGTATTTTTATCGCTGTTTTTCAGATAAAGGCATTTGGGCTTAACTTACCCAAGGCACACAGCCCACAAGTGACCTGGCTGGGATTTGAACCCAGATTTGTGTGATTTCAAAGCCCATGTCCCTGACAACCAGCCAAACTGTTGCCCTTTGCATGTCAACAAACAGATGTACCCCATTTTTAAAGGCTGCAGTGAATTGTCTGATATAAAAATTGCCACAAATTAAAACCACAATGAGATGCCACTTCACACCTGTCAGAATGGCTGTCATCAAAAAGACAACAAATAACAAGTGTTGGCAGGGATGTGGAGAAAAGGGACCCTCGTGTGCTGTTAGTGGGAATATAAATTGGCACAGCCATTACGGAAAACACTATAGAGGTTCCTCAAAATATTATATATAGAGCTACCATATGATCCAGCAATCGCACTTCTAGATATTTATCCAAAGGAATTGAAATCAAAATCTCAAAGAGAGATCTGCACTCCCATGTTCACTGCAGCCTTATTCACAATAGCCAAGATATGGAAACAACCTGAATGTCTATTGAAAGGTGAATGGATAAAGAAAATGTGATATACATACATACATAATTATATTATGTAAATAATATATACATTTACATGTTATATGTTATTAATATAATATATTACATATAATATATTTATTATACAGGATATTTGGAAATGGAAAATCATTCAGCCTTAAAAAAAGAAGGAAATCCTACCATTTACAACAACATGAATGGTCCTGGAAGCCAGACACAGAAAGACAAATACTATGTGTTCTTATTTATATGTGGGATATAGAATAGTCAAACTCATAGAAGAGAGTAGAATGGCGTTTGCCAGGGGCTGGGGAAGGAGGAAGAGGAGAAATGTTGGTCAAAAGGTACAAAGTTTCAGTTATACAGGATAAGTTCTGGAGATGTAATGTACAGCATGGTGCCTGGAGCTAACAGTAGGTATTGTGTATATAAAACTGGCTACAGGGTAGATCTTATATTAAGTGTTCTTATCACACACACAATAATAATGATAAAGGGGTGCGAGGGAACTTTGGGAGGTGATGGAAATGTTAACGGCCTTGATGATAGTGATGGTTTCATGGTCATATACTTATCCCCAAACTCCTAGAGTTGTATACATTCCATACGTATGGTGTTTCAAATGTCAGTCATAACTCAATAAAGTAGTTTTAAAAAGTAAAATAAAAATCTCACTTCTTGATAGTTTTTAGATTAACTGAAAGGAATGTGTGAAGTCTTACTATGTTCTGATGCTGAGTGTTCAAGACAAGACGGCGTCTTAGCCACTGCCAAGAAAGGGGCCTCAGTTATCCCACAGAGCCCTGGAGGCTACATAGCGGTGACAACTTGCATTGTGAAATTCGTGTTGGAGAGTGTGGTTTGTCACCTGATCCTGACATTCCGTTAGACACATATATATGTACACACACGCACACACACTTTAGAAATCATGAGTTCCTATCAATATCTCAAATTCCAGTTCACCCCACATAGTTTGTCCTTGCCTTCCCTCATTCTGTATTTATACCTCAAACTGGACAATTTCCAGAGTGAAAGAGGGTGCTATTGATAATTACCCTGGTGCAGGAGACAAAACTGAGATGGTCCTAGAGAAATTGGGGTATGTGGTCGCCTTAGTTCACTGTTCAAGCCCTGCTTTGGCCGTTCACATTCCCCATAACTTTGTTAAAGTCTCTCAGATATGCCTCAGGTTCTGTCTCCTTTTCTTTATTTTTTAAAAATAAATTTATTTATTTATTTTTGGCTGCGTTGGGTCTTTGTTGCTGCACATGGGCTTTCTCTAGTTGCGGCGAGCAGGGGCTACTCTTCGTTGCGGTGCGTGGGCTTCTCATTGCAGTGGTTTCTCTTGTTGTGGAGCACGGGCTCTAGGTGCGTGGGCTTCAGTAGTTGTGGCTTGTGGGCTCAGTAGCTGTGGCTCACGGGCTCTAGAGCACAGGCTCAGTAGTTGTGGCACACGGGCTTAGTTGCTCCGTGGCATGTGGGATCTTCCCGGACCAGGGCTCGAACCCGTGTTCCCTGCACTGGCAGGCGGATTCTTAACCACTGAGCCATCAGGGAAGTCCCTCCAGTTCAATTTTAACTTCAGATGAACAACTTATAACTTTTCAATGTAAGTCTATCCCAAATATTGAAAGCGATCTATTTATAATAAAAATTATTCATCATTTGTCTTGCAGCCCTACATAGGGAATGAGTGAAATGTATTATTTGCCAAATCTGGCAACCCTACCACCACAGCTATCTTATTTCCAGGGACTCTTTCTCTCTCTTCCCTGCTCCTGGGTCTTCGTGGGGTCCTGAACCCATACATATGGCAGGTCTTTATAACTAAAATCCCAGGGAGAAGCAGTTGTGTTATCAATGTTTTTTCTTCCAGAAAAGTATAGAGCTTCTTATGCAATTGGTCCTCCTTCCCCCAAGCTCTGCATTGCAGAGGTCGGGGCACCTTGCTAGGTCCAAAGAAATGTACGCTTCTTTGTTTTCTCCTGAGCCAGTGACACCTCCTTGCCTCCCTTGGTATAACTCAGGGGAACTTTAAAGAACAAAGAGCATTTGTAACTTTCTATCTATGTAGAGAACCATTGACAGCTTCTCTTGCTGAAAAGAAATATTCACATATGCTCTATCTGTGCCTGGGGAAAGTACCTGTTTGTACAAATAATTACAATTTCTAAAGCACCTACATTATGCCAGGCTGTGAAGTCAGGGACCACAGCACACAGTAATGATCACATCAAGAAAAAGAATTAATATTCACTGACAGCTTACTGTGTGCCAGGTACCATTCCAAGTGCTTTAGATGTACTAATTATTTAATTTAATGCTTATTTCATTCCCTTCACACCCTTGGAAGTAGAAGCTATTTACTATCCCCCTTTTACAGATAAGAAAAGGGAAGCACAGAGTAGGTAAGCAACCATACCAAAGACAGGCAACTAGTGAATGGCCAAGCTCTCAAAGACACAAGTTCTAAGGATGAACTGCTGATTGAAAACTGGCCTAGGAAGTATATACACATCATCCTTTGTAAAGAGCTTGTGTTACAGAATTTGATTATGGCGGATTTAGATCTTGAGTCTACTGCCCACTGACTGGGCATCATCCAAACATCACCTAGGATGGATGCAGTAAGCATCATTGCTTGTTGGAAACTGACACTGTGCCAGTCACTGTACTACACATATTTATACAGATCTGAAACGATGACATCCTTTCCTCCTTTAATTTTAATCTTCAAAACAGCGTAGAAATCATCCTCATTTCATCAATGCTGGCAGTGAGTCTCAGAGGGGTAAGTAACTCAGCCAGAGCCATGCAGCTGGAAAGTGGCAAAGCCAAGGTGAGCACCCAGGTCTGAGCCGGGAGCCTGAGATGTTTCCACCACATCACAATAATGTGATTTGTTAAGATGGGGCTGGGAAAAAAATATCTCAATCATCTCAAAATAAAAAATAAGCTGTAGAGAGGGCTTCCCTGGTGGCACAGTGGTTGAGAGTCCACCTGCCGATGCAGGGGACACGGGTTCGTGCCCCGGTCTGGGAAGATCCCACATGCCGCGGAGTGGCTGGGCCCGTGAGCCATGGCCACTGAGCCTACGCGTCCAGAGCCTGTGCTCCGCAACGGGAGAGGCCACAGCAGTGAGAGGCCCGCGTACCGCAAATAAAAGAAAAAAAAGCTGTTAAGGATTTGAAAGTTTAAACCATTTTTAAAAGGAAAAGCTAGCATTTGTTTAAAAAAGAAAATTACCGATCCTCAAAGTCTAAAACGTTTGCCTAATATCCAAGAACAATTTTAATAAGATGGACATACCTCTTTCATGGATAACTCAAAACTTCGGAAAAGAAAAAGACCAAAGTCTGTCTGACTGTACGTTTCTGTGACTGGATAATGATTAGATGTTCAGTACACCCAAAAAATTAATTAATTAAATTATATGGGACAAGACGTGATTGTTGCTGCCTGGGGAAAAAATTCAGGTAATTATCCATTCTCCACCCAGACAAAAGGTCAGGCTGTCCTACCCAGTGAAACTGTCACACAAGCCATTAGCCATTAAGCCAGAGAAGTTCTGCCTTCAGTGTTTTGATCCATTTCAAAAGCTGCTCTGAGTGCCCAGTGCCTTGCCCTGCCACGTCCTGTACATGCTGTGCAGGGAACAGACCCTAGGAGGATACAAACCAGTGGAGCAGACAAGTCCTTTATGAGCAATGATGCTCTGAGACACATGGTCCCTTTGTCCGTTGATGGACACTTGGGCTCTTCCATTTTGGGCTATACCGAGTAATGCTGCTAGAACATTTACAGGAATAACTTATTTATTTTTTTCAGATTCTTTTTCCCATACCGGTTATTACAGAATATCGAGTAGAGTAACTTATTTCTTTTTAATGATAACCTGTGTACGTGAGTTGGGGTGGAAGAGGGCAGTTTCAAAATGCAAGTGATATTTGAGGAAATGATCCACTGATTTTTACTTCACACTCCTGTTTTAAAAGTTAAGATGCTGTTGATGTATATTTCTGTCTGATTCATAACGCGCACCCACTTGATTTGTTCTGAGGAGTACCATGGCCCAGAACATTCGAAGCTGCCCTCTCGTGGTATTGTGAAACCAAGGACAAGACTAGGGATGAGAAACAAACAATTTATCAGACTAGCTTATGTAAGCCCTCAAACGTTGGAAACAAAGGACAAGAAAAGCAAACTGTAGGATGACCCAATTCAAAATGAAGTCTCTCTTCTAGCATGTATGTTTGTGTTTTTACATAGGATCTTTTAAGGATAATTCAGAAGTTTAGAATGAATGTGCTAAGAGTTACTTAGAAATTACCAGGTATATCTTTTTTTTTTTTTTTTTTTTTTTTTTTTTTTGCGGTATGCGGGCCTCTCACTGTTGTGGCCTCTCGCGTTGCGGAGCACAGGCTCCGGATGCGCAGGCTCAGCGGCCATGGCTCACAGGCCCAGCCGCTCCGCGGCATGTGGGATCTTCCCAGACCGGGGCACGAACCCATGTCCCCTGCATTGGCAGTTGGACTCTCAACCACTGCGCCACCAGGGAGGCCCTACCAGGTATATTTTAAGGGAAGGAGAAGAATCCAGGAAGCCATCAGGAAGGAGTGGATTATGCAAATCAAGGCTACAGACTATTTGGGGCAGGGCTGGAGGGTGAGAGGGGAGTGGATAGCGCATGATTTTGGAAACAGTACCCAAGTGTCTTGTGTGGGACCTCCTCCCTACCTCTCACCGCCCACAGAGCTGATGCCCCTGCCCCAGCTCCTAGGTGGGAGTTTTATCCAGGACTGAGTGAATGCACTGGCCAAAGTGACTGGCTTAGAGATGGGCACATGATTTAATTTTGTTGGCCTGAAGTTTTTCTTCTTGTTTTTGGGTGGTGGGAGATTATTGGGACAGAGAAGCCTGGTTTTATACTGGAGTTGGAGAGCTGATAGAAGTCTTGTGCTGTTGGGTACAGCATGTGAAAAAGAGCTGCCCAAGAAGGAAGCCAGAGGAGGGGAAATTAGTCTCAAGGGACAGAGATTTCTGATGGCATCACTTCAGTACCTAGATGTAGCAGGGCCCGAATAAATTCCTCTCTCCCTTTTTTTTTTTTTTTTTTTTAATAAGCCAGTTTGAGATGGGTTTTTGTTGTCTGCAATTGAAAGAGTCTTGACTGCTTCTGCTTGGAATAAATCAAGGTCATCAGAATTTGATTTAAAAACATGAGCGTGACAAGCTGTCTCTTGTTCCTAAGTGAGGTGGCCCAGATTCTTACCTGTTCAAGTGTTTCTGGCTGAGCTTTAGAACACAGGAAGCAATTTGTTTGCCTTTTCCTTGGATCGTGGCTTCCTTCTCTCTTCCCCTGCCGGGGAAGTGATCTGAGATTGGGAGGGAAGTCCTGAGCAATTTAAAGTCTACTTGGTGCAGTGCTCCTTCCTACTTTCTTGGCCCGCTTCCCCGCTCAGGGAAGCTGGTAAGAACAAGAGCCACTCATATTACACAGATGAGAAAACTGAGGCTCGGAATGGCTAAGCATTTGGGTCAAGGAGACACAGTGAAAAGGTCAAACTGCCTGGGGCTGTCTGTCCCTTTCCCTGCAAACTTTCACTTTGAAAGGGGATCCAGACCTTGCTCGTCCAAGGGCAGTTTCTTCACCTGCCTGCTAGGCTTCCTGAAGACAGGGCTGTCTTGTTCGCTGGGACATCGCCTGCAGCTGGCACAGTACCTGGTCCACATTAAACACTCAACAGATACTTGTGATGACAGGAGAGAAGACCCAGACATGGAGAAGAAGGCAAGGTAGACTTGGAAGAGAGTACACATTTTATGTGCTGAGTGGGATATTTGAAGCCTAACATCTTCTGAAAAGAATTAAGCAGTTGTGAAGCTGGTGATTACTAAATTGGCTTGAGACTTTAGGTAAGATATCAGTTAAAGAAGATGAGTCTTATTCTGATAAGAAAATGCCTAGGAATGAGGACCATATACTGAGTAAGGTCTTTGTACTTTTTATCTGTGATGCTCACCATTTTCCTGAAGCTAGTGATTATTTTCATTTCACAGATGGGAAACTCCAGGCTTGGAGGGGTGAGCATCACCCAGCAATGACAGCATTCTGATTCCAACCCGCCTGACCCCAAAACATCATGTTGGAGCTTAAAAAAAATCCCTGTAACTGAGCTGCAATTCCTACCAGTTAAATTCTTTGAAGACTATAACCCGCTATCAGAATTTTTAGTTTTTCAGCTGCCTCCAAATTTGAGGACCACTGCTCGAAGTGCTTCTGGTTCACCTAGAACCAGCAATGATGGTTCTAGAAGCCTTCATCACCCTTACTAACCTTTCTCTTTTCTGGAGGCTCTATGCCTTGCTTGCTTCTCAGCCCGTTTTTACTCTTTTTGGAATTGTCTGGTGGGACTTTGTATTGATGGAATCATCTCAGTGGTGGGTGATTCAAAGGGTGGGCTGTCTGCAGGGTGATTCATGCCCAAGTCTGCAGTACCGATAACTCACCTGCTCACTTCATTTCATCTTAGACGGTGGCTGCTGCGTGGAGCAGCCGCCTGGGCCAGGAGGGGGCTAATGGAAAATGGTTTCTGAAGACGGAAAACTGAAGATGATTTTACTTAATTATGACCCCTTTTGATTTCCCCAGGCTTTTCCTTTGGCCTTATGTGATGGGATCAATGCATTTGCTTTGTCAAGAGAAGCCGCCTTAACTATGAGTTTCAGCTGTGGAAAATTGTCTTGTCCTCAGTTTCGAAGTCTCCACTGTGGGCGGCTTCTCAGACTGGCAGCAGCAGCATCCACTTGGCACCTGATAGAAATGCAGAGTCCCAGGCCCCCGCTCCCAGCCCTGGGATTCAGAATCTGCATTTCCACAAGATCTCCAGGGGATTTTGGGTGGCTTCTGTTTAAGAAGCCCCATAGGGTGAGCCCCGAATATAATAAAGTGGCCCACTAATATTGTTTAATGATAATAATAACAGTAGGAGTAACGTCAGGGGGCCCCCGCGACCGTGCTAAGGGGTCTTTGATGTATTATTTCGTTGAAACTTCCCAGCAACACTTGATGGAGGTGCTAACATTATTCCCATTTTTCCTGGCAAGGAAACAGAACTAAACTGCCGATGTTGGTGAGAGGCAGGGTCCTGGACCGAACTCAGGTCTGGTCTGCTTTTAAAGCCCATGACCACAGGCTCTAGGCTACAGTGTTCACCTGTGTGAATGAATGAAAGATGAGGTCTCAAGTTGATTCCATTTGTTCATTCCCCAGATGTTTTCTGAGTGCCTGCTTTGGACCAGGCATGGGGGGTGGACTTGGAGAGGGATGATGGAGCCCGCCTCCCCATGGTGCCCCCAGGTCAGAGGGGTCATGGGAGGAGGACGGGGAGGGGCAACAGACGTGAATAAATATTCACATCCCTACAGGCACCAAGTCTCACCATCGCTGTCAAAGGCACGCCTTTCCCTCGGGATGAGGCTGCCCAGAAAGATTGTGTTATCATCGTTGTATTCTCTGGTTTGATATCAGACCAGAAGTGCTCCATACGGATTCATCTAAAGATGGAGGGGTCACTGAGGAGGGGATGGGTGACTCACCGCACTGGAAACGTCAGTTTTGTTGTTTAGTTTCCTACTTCCTTTTCCTATCTTCATTAGAAACGTTTCTGTTTCTAATGTAACCCTCAGAATGTAGAGGGTAAGGCAAGTAAAATAGGGTCGCAGATCAGAAACTTCCTTGAATCATCTCTAGTGGTTAGTTTTTGTTTTCATTTCTAGTGAATTCTTTTTGCACATCTGATCTTAGTGTGTTAAAGCCAGGATGTAAACCAGGTCACGGGAGAGCCATCTCCCTGAGCTTGGAGCCTTCCCTGTCTTAGTCTCAGCCCCTCTTCTCTCCTCTCCCTCCCACCAGCCTCCGCTCTTGCTCCACCCCACCCCACCCCCTGCTGGCCTCTGCGTTGGTCAGGATGCTGTTGCTTACACGTGCACTAGCTCAGTAACAGTGTCCAGGCTTAGGACTAGCTTCAGGCGGAGCTGGAGGCAGGCATCAAATGAGAATAGCAGGAATCCCGTCTCTTTCATCCGACTGCTTTTTTTTTTTTTTTGACATCTTTATTGGAGTATAATGGTGTGTTAGTTTCTGCTTTATAACAAAGTGAATCAGCTATACATATACATATGTTCCCATATCTCCTCCCTCTTGCGTCTCCCTCCCTCCCACCCTCCCTATCCCGCCCCTCCAGGCGGTCACAGAGCACGGAGCTCATCTCCCTGTGCTATGCAGCTGCTTCCCACTAGCTATCTATTTTACATTTGGTAGTGTATATATGTCCATGCCACTCTCTCACTTTGTCACAGCTTATCCTTGCCCCTCCCCATATCCTCAAGTCCATGCTCTAGTAGGTCTGTGTCTTTATTCCCATCTTAACCCCAGGTTCTTCATGACATTTTTTTTCTTAGATTCCTTATATATGTGTTAGCATACGGTATTTGTTTTTCTCTTTCTGACTTACTTCACTCTGTATGACAGACTCTAGGTCTATCCACCTCACTACAAATAACTCAATTTCGTTTCTTTTTATGGCTGAGTAATATTCCATTGTATATATGTGCCACATCTTTATCCATTCATCTGTTGATGGACACTTAGGTTGCTTCCATGTCCTGGCTATTGTAAATAGAGCTGCAATGAACATTGTGGTACATGACTTTTTGAATTATGGTTTTCTCAGGGTATATGCCCAGTAGTGGGATTCCTAGGTCGTATCGTAGTTCTATCTGTAGTTTTTTAAGGAACCTTCATACTGTTCTACATAGTGGCTGTATCAGTTTACATTCCCACCAACAGTGCAAGAGTGTTCCCTTTTCTCCACACCCTCTCCAGCATTTATTGTTTCTAGATTTTTTGGTAATGGCCATTGTGACCAGTGTGAGATGATATCTCATTGTAGTTTTGATTTGCATTTCTCTAATGATTAATGATGTTGAGCATTCTTTCATGTGTTTGTTGGCAATCTGTATATCTTCTTTGGAGAAATGTCTATTTAGGTCTTCTTCCCATTTTTGGGTTGGGTTGTTTGTTTTTTTGTTATTGATCTGCATGAGCTGCTTATAAATTTTGGAGATTAATCCTTTGTCAGTTGCTTCATTTGCAAATATTTTCTCCCATTCTGAGGGTTTTCTTTTGGTCTTGTTTATGGTTTCCTTTGCTGTGCAAAAGCTTTTAAGTTTCATTAGGTCCCATTTGTTTCTTTTTGGTTATATTTCCATTTCTGAAGGAGGTGGGTCAAAAAGGATCTTGCTGTGATTTATGTCATAATGGAACAGGATAGAAAGCCCAGAGATAAACCCACGCACATATGGTCACCTTATCTTTGATAAAGGAGGCAAGAGTATACAGTGGAGAAAAGACAGTCTCTTCAGTAAGTGGTGCTGGGAAAACTGGACAGCTACATGTAAAAGAATGAAATTAGAACACTCCCTAACACCGTACACAAAAAGAAGCTCAAAATGGATTAAAGATCTAAATGTAAGGCCAGAAACTATCAAACTCTTAGAGGAAAACATCCGCCTGCTTTTTTGATGCTGGCTTCCTCCTTGGATGCTCCTCCCGCAGCCCCAGGCAACTTGGTACCCAGAGGTCCAGGGGAAGGAGGGCCTTTCTTTCTCAATAGTTCAAGTACTGAGAGTCTCCTTGGGCTGCCTTGGGTCACAGATGTGGTTGCTGTGCCCAAGACGTGGACGACTCATGAGCCAGGCACCACCCTCATGGCTGGTGTTGAGGGGCCCTGTGTCACCTGATCCACAGTCCTGAGGCGGCACTCACCTGTCACCGCCATGGACAGGGGGAGTGGTTGAGACCCTCCCGTCAAGTCCAGCTCTGCCAGTTGCAGAGATGTGTGACTGAAGCCCATAGGCAGTGGCAGTCTTGCTCACGGCCACACCAGCCTTGAGCCACTCCTCGTCCCGGGCTCTCCTGAATTTCAGCACAGAGTTTCCTCTGTTGACTCCCCAGTGTTTTCAGAGAGGGGCAAACTGTTTCCTTGCCTGATACACAGAATCCTTCAAAGCACCTCCTGTGGCATTCGCCCTAAAGGACCATCTGTGACATTGCTCTTGTGTTCCCTCTGATGGTGAGTGGGATGTGCCACCTCTTAACAAACCAGCACATGTCACAGCATAAACGGAGTAAACACAGGGAAGGATTTTTTTTCCTCCTACAGTTAGAAACAAAGAAGGAATCTTTCTTTCTTCTTTGTTTCTCGGGATTGTACACGTATTTATTTTTCAGGTCAGACCTGTGCTCTGTGACATTCGGGGAAATGAGTCCATTATTCACGTATTTCATGGGACATACATTTTTTGGGCTTGAGCAACTCACATCATTAGCTGCTTCCCACTGCCACTCAACTCCTGGCTCTGGGGGTAGACGTGCTTTCTGTGTCGCCTGATGAAAAAATGGCAAAAAGGATAATTTGTAAGAACGTTTCTGTATATTTATTATACTTCCATTAAAAAGTACACAAAGTTCTCTGTTGGGGTTGAGAGCTGCTGAAGCCCATTCAAGCCTGGAGAGCATCGCTACGGCCACGTGCTGCGTCACGCACTGGGATCGTGGGCAATACGTGGACCGTGGAGCCTGACTGTGGCTTAGTCCCAGCTCTGCTTGAATCCTGAGGAGCCTGGGTCTGGATGATTAACCTCCATGATCCTAAGTTTCCTTTTCTACAGGACAAGACATTAATAGTGCTTACCTCATAGGGTTTTCATGAGAATTCAAGGAGTTAATATACCTAATTGCTTAGTCCAATGTCTGGCACATAATATCAATAATACTAGGTAACGCATTTTATTATTATTATCTTTTACTGATTTGGCTCTCAGATAAGTGTTTTTACGTGAGAAAGGTCGAGTTCTTCATTTGAAAGGTTTACTTTTATTCTGTGCTTTGTCATCTGTTTCTTCCCAGTTTCTGGGTTTATGTTGGTTCTTGGATGACCCAACGTCAATTGCAGGTGCTTGACATCCTGACAGGAAATGGTGATGGGAAAGAGATTGAAGCCCCTGGGGTACGGGTTTTTGTTATTTTTAAGAAGTCAGCGGTGCTTGTCGGTTTAGGTGGTTCTGCAAGTTTGCTGTGCATGGTAATCACCTGTGGATTGTTGAACATTTCAGATGCCTGACTACCTCTGATCAGCTGGATCACAGGTTTCAGAGAACAGGCTGGTTTCTCAAACTCCACATTTGTTACAGATATTCACCAAATTTGAGGATCACTGGTGTGTTATATTCTTTTTGGTTAGACTTGAACTCACCTTTAAGTGTATTCATGAAGTCACTTATTCATTCAACATATTTTTTATTGACCAGTCTTCCATGCCAGTTACTGCTTTTTGGTGGGCGAGGTTGATGATAATTAAACAAACAAATTAACAAGAAAATATAAAATAGTAATAAGATCTGTGGTAAAACAATACTTCATGTGAGTGACTGGGGTCTTCTTTAGAAAGAGAGCAGGAAAGGCATCTCTGAGGATTGGGCTGGAGCCCGAAGGATAAGAAGTTTCCAATCATGGGAAGATATGGGGAAAGAGACTTCAGGTAGGGAAAATGGCAGGCGCAAAGGTCCTGTGGCGGGAATGAGTACGGTGAGTCTGAGTCCAATGATGGGGGAGAGTATGGGTGGGCATGGTGGGTTGGGGACTTACTGGAGGAGATCAGATCGTTAGGGCTTTGTAGGGCAGGGTAAGGAAGTGGAATTTTATTCAAAGCCACTGAAGAGTTTTGAGCAGGAGTGTGATGTTATCTGATTTAGATCTTTAAATGATTGCACTGACTGCTGTGTAGAGAATGGATTTTAGTGGAAGTGAGGGTGGGTAAACGTTTTCAGCCAAGGAGGCTGGAGTGGTTGTAGCGCCCAACCCCACAGAAAAACATCACAATTAAGCTCAAAAGTTCAACTTAAATAAGGACAACAGGCAATGATGTCTATGGGTGCAGGAAGGCAATGACTGCAGTGATTCTGCTTTTATTTCCAAAAATTAAGCTTTTTTTTTTGGGGGGGGCGGTTTGCGGGCCTCTCACTGTTGTGGCCTCTCCCGTTGCGGAGCACAGACTCTAGATGCACAGGCCCAGCAGCCATGGCTCATGGGCCCAGCTGCTCTGCGGCATGTGGGATCTTCCCAGACCAGGGCACGAACCCGTGTCCCCTGCATCGGCAGGCGGACTCTCAACCACTGCACCACCAGGGAAGCCCCAAAATTAAGCATTTTTGAGCCTAACCATCCCCCTGCTTAAAATGCACAGTGGGTTCCCACGTGAAGATCTGGGAAAGTGGTCATGGAGGAGACAATGACAGCCTAACGTCCAGGGTTGTTCACCCCAGAAATGGATGCACTACCAGGGCTACCCACAGTCTTTGGAAAAGTATAGCAAGTAAAAGAATGAATTGTCTTCTTGGTTTTTATGATAGCTCGATGGACACTGTGTTTTGAACATGTGGACTCGTGGTTGTAGAAATATGCATTAAAGCCTTGCTTCATAGAGTTACATGCCTCTGAGGGGACTGGGCCATGGCTCAACTATGCTGTTTCCAGGAGAAGTGCTAGGGTGTCAGGGTTGTGCTTGGGAGTGGGGGGCAGGCAGCCCAAGTTTGAATCTCCACTTCTCCACTCGTAGCTGAGTTTCCACAGACTCCTTAACCTCCCTGAGTTTCAGATGCCTTATCTGTAAATAAGGAGGATCCTAGTGTTTGCCTGAAGGGGTTATTGCAGGGGTCAAAGAAGCAAGTGCTCGTAAGGTACTTAGCACAGTTCCTGGCATGGGGTCAGCACTGCACACAGATGTGTATTTTTGGCCGTGCATTATGCTCATTTGAAAGTCCTCTGTGTCCTTGCTATTTAAAAGGTGGTCCCCAGACCAATAGCCACATCCCCTGGGAGCTTGTCAGAGTCAGAAATGCAGAATCTTAGGCTCCACTCCTGACCTGCTGAATTAGCTTTTGCACTTGAACAAGATCCCGGGTGATTCCAACAGGCGTTTCTCTTCAGAAGCACTGCTCTCAGCTAAAATGTACGTAGAAAGGACAGCTGGATCAGTTCTGATTATGGAAAGCTGTCGGCAGCATCATGTTGGTGCAAAAACGTATCAGCACCAGGGCACAAAATATACAGTGACCCTAACTTAGCTGGGTATTCTTGGGCAATCACGTAACCCCTCTGGGACTAAGCTTCTTTATCTGTGAAGTGACTCACCTATTTTAGAGGTTTGTTGACAGGATAAATGAAATAATGTGAAAGCTGATATAAAAGAGTGAAAAATACGTTATTTTTACCTTGTTTACATAGAAAAGGGACAGCATAATTCCTATAGCTGTTAATACAATTTTCAAAGAATTCGATTCCCCATTTTCCACATTAACTTGCCTTGTGGCAGTGGACAAGACCTATTATTTGGTGTCTCGATTATAATAATGGAGTGACAGTGACCCAGGAATTTCAGCCTGGTATTTTTGTAAACTAAATGGGAGAGTTCTGTAGTTTGGCTAAAAGGCATTGCCCTAGAAAAGACCAGCAGTGTGGTCAATGAGGATGTTTATGCCATTTACAAAATAGTCACAGAATTGCAGTGTCACGTACGATGGCCACGAGCAGAAGTCACCAGGATGCTTCCAGGTGGTGTGGTTCAATGTGACACACGTTTATCAGCCACAAAAGCCTTTTATTATTTCCAAACATCACAATCAAAGCAAGAAACAAGTAATATTGTTCATATTAGCACAGATCAAGTACAAGAAACCACAATATATTCCAGCATGAGAAAAATACAGAGTTGTATACCAAAGACACAGCATAGTATGAGAATTCATGGTGGGGGTGGGGGGGACATGAGGACAGCCGGAAAACACAGCTTGAGGTCCTCTGTGGTGGAAAGGGGTCTGATGGATGCCTGTAGCACACGACCATGGACAGCGCTCATCAGCGAATCTTGCCCTGTGTTCACAGGAGTGAATCACTTTACTTGATACGGTATAGACCTTGATAACAGGGTCACCCAACTTTAACACCACGTCGCGCAAAAGGAGCAGTGAACCACAAACCATTCTCCTTAATAGATCACATCACATAGATAAAATGTGATAGAGGCACAGTTCTTAAGAGCAAAACTGTTTCCAAGAAAGCCACAGGAAGCTCACAGACTCTAACTCACCAAAACAACTGTCAGGCAATTTCTTGAGACACACGCCTTCCTACTCACGATTGCCTCTCTTGTTTTAAAGAAAGAAAAGGAATAATAGGAAAAATTGCTTTTTTAAAATAGGGAAATGTATACTTTAAAATAGCAAGGTATCAAAATACTTTGTGCACAGGTATGTTCTGATTTTCCAAAGCACCTTATCTCTCTTTCATTATTTTGAAAACTGCCCTATGTTGCATGTATAAAAACCCAACAAGAACAACCATAACAACAAAAACAGAAGTGGGTTACGTCCCCATGCTGTTGGCAGGGGGTGGAGGCTGGTGTGGGGTATGGTCAAGAAGAGGGGCAAACAGCATAGCGTTACATTACCTCTTCCACAAAGTTAGTTGTTTTTAGGAAATTGTTTTACCGTAAACAGAGTAGTAGACTAGAAACCCAGTCTCGTATGAACTGAAAGCAAAGCCATCCAAGCAGCTGGCAGCCGGAGGTTGGTAGCCATAACAGGTTTGCTTGGGAGAGATTCACACCACCCTTACTGTTACTGCGAATCCTTCAGTCTGACCTGAAGCATGAAGGCGTGGGTGGGAAGCAGGGTGCAGGCAGGCGTCACAGACCCTGGGTGCGTGAAGATGAATGCAGAAAGCACCCAGAGCAGCCTTCACGGATTTCCCCCAGTGACTATTTGGGAAATCAGAGTTTGTGACTTAACCCACGTTGGCATCCTTTCAGAGAGCCTGTTATAGACCATTTTCTCCTTTCAAAAGGCTTTCTGCAAGCTAAAAAACAAAAGACACACTGGGACTCCCCTGGTGGTCCAGTGGCTAAAACTCCGTGCTCCCCGTGCAGGGGGCCCATGTTCAATCCCTGGTCAGGGAACTAGACCCCACATGCCGCAATGAAGAGTTTGCATGCTGCAACAAAGATCCTGCCTGCCGCAACTAAGACCTGGCGTGGCCAGAAAAACGCCCCCAAGACGACAACAACAACAAAAGGACACAAACGACCATGACAGTTAACACATTTTTATGTCTTTTAAGTATTTTTTCCCCCTTCTTTTTGAACACTTTGGCTGGATGGAGGGTCAAAAGTGACCAGACCGATAACCCGTCCTGTGGTCCTGCATCCTATCCAACGCTCATGCCACTGCAGCTGCAGAGAATCTCCTTGAAGGTGTTGCGCAGCTCCGCGCTGCGGCAGGCGTAGATCAGGGGGTCGATGATGGAGTTGCACATGATGAGGACCAGGTAGGTGTTGAAGTGGGCGGTGTAGCAGACGCAGTAGGGGTTGGTGGGGCAGGTTATGATGAGGACGAGGTGGAGGAAGAAGGGGGCCCAGCAGAAGATGAACACCCCCAGCAGGATGGTGATGGTGACGGCCCCCCTCATGCACGAGTGCTGCCGCGGCGCCATCCCAAGGGCGGGTGGCAGTGCCGCGATGCGCTTGACGTGCAGCCGGGCAAAGAGGAACATGTGCACGTAGAGGGTGCCCATGAGGAGCAGCATGGCGAGGAACATGGTGACGAGGCACACGATGACCATCTTGCTTTCAGAGTAGACGATGAACACCACGCCGCAGACGCCGCAGCTCAGCCAGATGGCCGCGATCAGGCCGAGCGCCTTCCTCACGGTCATGATGCTGTGGTAGCGGAGCGCGTAGAAGATGCTGACGTACCTGTCGACGGCGATGGCCAGGAGGTTGCAGATGGAGGCCACCAGGGAGATGCAGATCATGGAGTCGAAGACGTTGTCCATGTGCTGGAGGAACTGGTCCTCGAAGGTCAGGTAGTCGCTGTTGACGATGGCAATCATGATGGTCTCCAGGGCGTTGGACACGCTCACCAGCATGTCAGCCACGGCCAGGCTGCAGAGGAAGAAGTACATGGGAGAGTGCAGGTTGTTGTTGCTGACCACAGCCAGGATGACCAGGATGTTCTCCATCAGGCTGATGATGCCCAGGGCTAGGAAGACCTCAGGCTTGATGAAAACCTGCTCGCAGAAGCTCCTGCTGCTCTGGTTGCTGAAGGAAAGGTGCTCTGAGCCATTAGGCAGCGTTGGTTGAGCAGAGAGCAGGCAGCACGAAGCATTCATTGCCAACAGACGGCTGATCGGAGCCGGGGCTCCAGCAGGGTCCAGAGGCTGCGGCTTCTGCTCCTGATTGCAGGAAAGGAAAGAAATCTCCCTTTAGATCTTGTTTCGGATGCCTGTCCAGTCTAGACTTAGATTTTGTTCTTCCGCAGAATAAAAGGATGAAGGGAGGGAGAGAGAGAGAGAAAGCTTGGAGACGTGCAGAGAACTTTCCTCTGCTTCTCCAGGACAAACAGTTTTATAGACACTCTGTCTTATCTCCCTGCCTTCTTACCTTCCTTCCTTCTCTCTCCCTCTTAGCCCCTCTCACATCCCCACCTGGGAATAAAAATCCAGCCACTGGCTGCTACAGTTATGGCGGTTTTCATAGCAAGACAGAGGATGTGGTACCTGCTGTTAGCAGTGAAGGGTGAACACTCAGTTTTTATACATTGGCTGGAGGCAGACAATTCCTACTTAATCTTCAGCGCAGCGAAATGACCACTGAGCGTCGGGCGCCTCTCTGACTGACAGCAGTACGGGCTCCAGGGCTTGGAAAGAGATTGAAAAGCAGCCTGGTGCCCTCTGCAGGCCAGGCTGCTTATCTGTTCGCTGGCTTGGCTGAGCAGTGTTTATTTGTCATGGAAATGACCACAGCCATCCTTTCATCCATTTATTTGTTCATTCATTTTTTTTGGGGGGGGGGTAGCAAACATTTATTAAGCACCTACCACGTGTCGGGTTTCTGCCCAGTGTGGGAAATTCAGTGGTGAGCAAGATAGACACGCTGTCCCTATTTCCCTAAAACTCAGAGTCTGGGGTGGGAGATGAGAAATCAGGCAGTGATATTACAGTGTGATGAATGCTTGCATCGGGGAATGCCAGGGGGCTGGAGGAGCCTGGAGGCGGCCCCCTAACCTGGATGGTCAAAGGAAATTCCTGGAGGAAGGAGTATCTAAGCTTTGACGTCAAGGAATTAGAGGCGATACTCAGTGGTGAGTGGGGACTGGGGTCGAGGAGGTAGAAGAGGGTTCTGGGCAGAGGGAATAACATGCCTACAACCTGGAGGCTACAAGCAGTGGTTCTGCACCCTGGCCGTGGGAATCATCTGTAGAATGTGGGCACGGGAATTGCACTTGACCTCCTGAATCAGAATCACCCAGGGGCAGGACCTGGGCAACTGTGTTTTCAACTTTTGCCGGGTGACAGGGGGACATAGCCAAGATTGAGATCTACAGAAAAGCAAGCTTGGTGTTTTTGAAGAACTTTAAATAGTTTTCTCTGGCCAGAGTGTGGGGCTGGGAGATACAACTTGAGAAATGAGGCTGCAATTATTATTATTTTTTTAAGGTGAGAGGTGCCTGGGTCTTGAAGGACAGCCACGTGTGGGAGTTTGGACTGTATCCTGAAGGCTGCAGGGGCTGTGGAAGAGATGAGATGGGGTTTGCATTTTAGAAGGAGTCCTCATTGCACAGTGGAGACTGGATTGGGAGGGGATGAGCCCGGAGCCTGGGAGGCCAGGGCTGCAGAGATTCAGGGCGAGATGATGGTGGCCTGAAGCAAGGAGGTGACCATGGGACCATGGGAGGAGTGGACAGAGATATTTAGGACGTAGGGGCCTGGAGATTCGAGTGTGATGGTACATGGGATGGTGGGAGAGGGAGAGCCCAGGGAACACCTCCGCTTCCTTCTTAAGTAACAGGGAGGATGGAGATGCCATTTGAGCTGGAAAATGTAAAAGGCAGAATTTAGCAGTTGACTTTAATGCTTAGGTCATGTCAAATGTGATGCTGCACAGGAGGACGATGTAAACTCTGGACACACTGAGTCCCCTTTGCTGCCTCCCCTGCCACATGCCACACATCAATTCCAGGTGGATTGATGCTCTAACCATCCAACTATCATCTAACTATGTATGTGAGTGTGAGTGTGACTGTGTGTGTGTATTAGATAGAAGAAATATGCATATGAAATAGAAGAAAATTTAGAATATTTATAACACGTTGGGGTGGAGAGGTCTTCTTAGCAAGATGGGTAACCAGAAATTAAGTGTGGAAAAAAAATCAACACAGGGCCTCCCTGGTGGCGCAAGTGGTTAAGAGTCCGCCTGCCGATGCAGGGGATACGGGTTCGTGCCCCGGTCTGGGAGGATCCCATATGCCGCGGAGCGGCTGGGCCCGTGAGCCATGGCCGCTGGGCCTGCGCATCCGGAGCCTGTGCTCCGCAACGGGAGAGGCCACAACAGTGAGAGGCCCACATACCGCAAAAAGGAAAAAAAAAAAAAAAAAAAAATCAACATAAAGTCAGAAGACAAACAGGAAGAAGACACTTGCCATAGGCACGGATTACTATCTCTTCTATACAAAGAATACATTCACATTAATAAGAAAAAGATGATTTACCTCTTAGAACACAGGGCAAAAGATAGGAATAGGAATTCACTGAAGAGGAAATGCAAGTGACTAATAAACCTATGAAAAGATAATCAGCCTTCCAGGGAGTCAGGGAAATGCAAATCAAAAGGAGACTTCAGATTGACAAGAATGAAAGAGATATCAAATTCAGCAGAGAGTGTTGGAAGTACACTTTGATGTGTTCCTAGCGTTTGGGGATAATCTCATCATTTTCAGTTTCTACTAAAATAAAGAAATACACCTGAATGTGGATCCCAGTCCGTGAACTGAGGGGGCATGAGAAATACTTCTATTTATTTTCAACAAAGTGACTTTATTTCTGATTGCTAAGCCACACGTGTTCCAGGTTGGGGAAAACACAATCCTAATCCTTTTGGGGGTTTCTCTTCCTCACCCTCAGGCTCACATCCAGAGATATGTTTATACTGTCCTGGTCTGTGGTTTCAGGGGCACTCGTCCTACCTGTAAAGCTAAGACTACTAGGTCTTTTCCCTGCTCTCTGCTTGGCCTGGGCTGAGCGCTGACCATCTTTCTCTGCTTCTGTCCTCTGAGTTTAGCATCCTTGAGAGAGAGCAGGCGGGGCCTGGCCCTTGAAACCTGCATTCTCAGAGGTACCCTCATAGCTAATGAGTGTTGATTTGTTCTCCTGTAAACGCTGATCTCTGCTTTCCTGAGGGAGCAGCACAAATACAGCCTTACTTTTTAGTTAACTCTTCTATAAATGAATTGGCTTTATTAACAACAATTGCAAGACACGAAAGTCTCTGTCAGTGTTTTGATATGTTGTTGGCACATGTGTGGGTGCCTGTTTTGAATCTGTTACAATAAACTGTAACAAGATTCTTATCCTAAGAAATAATCCAGTTGGGTGTTCTCTCTATCCAAAAAGCTCTTCCTGAATGTTGCCTAACATATTCCTCTTATTCTTCAAGACCCAGCTCAAATGTCAATTATTATTATTATTATTTTTCGGTACGCGGGCCTCTCATCGTTGTGGCCTCTCCCGTTGTGGAGCACGGGCTCCGGACGCGCAGGCTCAGCGGCCATGGCTCACGGGCCCAGCCACTCCGCGGCATGTGGGATCTTCCCGGACCAGGGCACAAACCCATGTCCCCTGCATCGGCAGGCGGACTCTCAACCACTGCGCCACCAGGGAAGCCCTTGGCCACTTTCTTATTTGCCCTTCAACCACCCTGTCCCCTTTCCCCCAAAACCGACAGAGTTGGGCACTCCTTCCTCTCCCTTGTGACATGCAGACTGTTACATAATTATAGGTCACATCCCCTCCCACCGACATGGGACAGCACTGGCCAGAGGTCATTAGAACCAACGCTTAGATGTTATCATTGATCCTAATTGTTTCTGAGGAGGAGATTCAGCTGATGTCTGCATCTCCATTCACTCCTCGGCCCACTTCTGATTTCAGCCACCTCTCGCTGGACAGTTCCCTGCAAGGTTGGTTTCAAATCACAAGGTCGGTCAGGTTCCAGGTCGAAGGGGCTCCACCCAGGATCTTCTCTGATGTACAGGTGGGTGGTGGCCCTCCTAGCCTGAGCAAGTTCAGCTTGGAAGTGAGGGGGAGTGAACACCACCTGGGACAACCCTCAACTAATGAGGGCTGGAGCCAATGGGTACCTCTCCAGCCTCCTGCCCTTCAGGTGGACATCCAGAGATGCCTGGTGTGCTGCCCAGATGTCCCATGGCATTGAGCCCTCATCACCCACAGCAGCAACCTTGATAAAGTGTCTTTTATTTTTATTTATTTTTAAATTGAGGTATAGTTGATTTACAATGTTGCGTTAGTTTCTGGTGTACAGCAAAGTGATTCAGATGAGCTCAATCCCTGAAACAAGACCATATTTAGTCATCTCTGATTTCTATCAGAATCATATCAGGTGCTTAGTAAATGTTTGAAAGAAAGAAGCTCATAGCTTTCTTTTTCCATTCTAGACCATCTTAATTGTATAAAAAACTGATAGACCCCACTTTTTATGTACTCTCAGGAAGTGACTCCATTTGTCTGTAATTTTATCTATAATTTTCTCTCCTATTAGACCTTATGCCACTTGTGGGTAGGAACTGTCTTTCTCCTCTTTATATACCAGCATCTAGCAAAATTGACCGCATCAAATATTATTGACGTAGAGCCACTTTGGAAAACAATGATCAAAAATGTAAAAAGCTGAACATAAATTTACTATATGACTGTCAGTAACTGCTCTCCTAGATACCTACCCAAGAGAAATGAAAACATATGTCCACACAAATTCTTGAATGTGAATGTCCATAGCAACATTTTCATAGTAGTCAGATTGTGGAAACAATGTAATGTCCATCAGCTGGTGAGGATAGACAAGGTGTAGTATATCCATACAGTGGTGCACTGTTCATCAATAAAAAGGAGTGAAATACTGATACGTACACAACAGGAATGAACCTCAAAAACATTACACTGAGTAAAAGAAGTCAGACATAAAAGAAGACATTTTGTCTGTTTCCGTTTATATGAAGTGTCCAGAAAAGGCAAATCTATAAAGACAGAAAGTAGATAAGTAATTACCTAGGTCTAGGGCTGGCAATGGCGTTTAACTATAAAGGGACATAACTGAGGTGATGAAGATGTTGGAAGACTGGATTATGGTGATGGCTGCACAACTCGATACACTTACTAAAAATCATTCACTTGTGCTCTTAAAATGGGTGAACCTTATGGTATATAAGTGTACTCTAATAAGTTGTTAAAAATACAATTGCAGTAGTGTTCCCTGTGTTGTAAATGGATTATAGTCACATAAAGAATTGCTAATGATGTGCTATCATGCTAGTGAATGATATCCTTTCTGAAAGCATTAAACTTGTCTTCACAAGTTATGTGCAGCCCGTTTTCAGCTTCCTGGCTCTTCCTTTGTCCCCTAGAAGTCCTAAGAACCACCCAAAGCTAACGGCTCTTGTGTATCCAGGTTGGCAACTTGGGACCCGTTGCTGAGCATTTTTTCAGCTTTCCTAGGCATCCTTAATTGCTTCCTCAACCTGGACCGACATTTTATTCTTATCATCACCAGCTTCAACTTTATTCCCTCTCCTTGAAGCCTCCCTTATAATTTGTATTCTGTTGATTGCTCTTACCACCCACCCAAGAAAAGTTTCTATTTTCCTTTATTTTCTTCTTCTGTTCTGGGAGACAGTTTAACTAAAATGTGTTTTAAAATTTTATTCTTTTATCTTTTTGAGGATGATACCATCTTGAAACTATCGGAAGAGGAGAGTGTGCCATGGTCTTTAGATTCCACATATAAGCAATATCATATGATATTTGTCTTCTCTGTCTGATTTACTTCCCTTAGTATGATGATCTCTAGGTCCATCCATGTTGCTGCAAATGGAAGTATTTCATTCTTTTTCTAATATATATATATATATATTTTCTGATATATATATATTTCTATAATATATATACAGTGGCTAATATTCCACTGTATATATAGACCACATCTTCTTTATCCATTCCTCTGTTGATGGACACTTAGGTTGCTCCCATGTCTTGACCGTTTCATCTATTCTTGCAGCCCCTCCTCAGCCCTCTCCCTCCCCTCACAGCTAACGTTCTTGAAAGAGTTGTGGATACCTGCTTTCTCCATTCTTTTCCATCTTATTCCTCAGTCCATTCACTCTTGGCTGCTGCCTTGGTCGCTCCATAGAAACAGGTTTGCCCAGGGCACTGGTGACTTCCTTATCACTGAAAGCCTTGTTGACTCAGCAGCATCTGGCACCATCGCTCACTCCTTCCTTCTAGATCCTTCTCTTGGCTCTGACTGCACCACGTTCTCCTGGTTTCCCTCCAGTTCCTGTGGCCACTCACCTTGCTCTTTATGCTCCATCTCCTCCATGACACCACTGACCGTCGAGGCTTCTCACCACTGACCCTGCGAAAACGGAGGCTGGTGGAATTTGTTACCCTTTATGAAGAAAGAGACACCTGTCTTCACAAAGAATTAGTAGAATTCTTTCTTCACAGTAGAATTATGATTATGCCTCGTTGGCTAGAGCTGGGTCACATGCTCTACCCTAGCTGCAAGAGAGCCTAGAAATTGGATCAAGGATTGTCTGGTTGGTTGTTCATCATGAGTCCATTGTTCTTCCACCCCAAGAAGGACATCAGATTGCCCCCTTGGTCCCCTCCAGTATGTGACAGTTTCAGTCTTTCCCTGATTTCCGTGACTTTGGCAGTTGGAGGAGGGCTGGTCAGGTGTTTTGTAGGTCTCTCAGTTTGGCTTGTCCCCTGTTTTTCTTAGGGTTAGACTGGGGTCATGGGTTTCTGGAAAGAAGAGCACACAGGTGAAGTGCCTTCTTGTCACATCATACCAGGGGCATGGGACACCTGATGGGTGACATCACAGAGGTGCTTTTTCTTTGGGGGGAGCTGTGCAGCTTGTGGGATCTCAGTTCCCTGACCAGGGATTGAACCCAGGCCCATGGCAGTGAAAGCCTGAGTCCTAGCCACTGGACCACCAGGGAATTCCCTCAAGGGGGTGCTTTGTAATTGAGTTTTGATGACTCAAGTATGGCCTGAGGGGTCTTAACATTTTTATGTGACTTTCCTCTGGGTCTTAAATCCCTGCATTCAGCTGAGGAAGGGACACGGGCAAGTGAGGCATGAATTTTTTTTTTTTTTTTTTGGCGGTCGGTACGCGGGCCTCTCACTGCTGTGGCCTCTCCAGTTGTGGAGCACAGGCTCCGGACGCGCAGGTTCAGTGGCCAATGCTCACGGACCAGCCGCTCCGCGGCATGTGGGATCTTCCCGGACCAGGGCACGAACCTGCGTCCCCTGCATCAGCAGGCGGACCCCTCAACCACTGCGCCACCAGGGAAGCCCGAGACATGAATATTAATTAGCTGTGATGCTAATGGGAGGGCAGTTCCTGCCTGGTTGTTCAATGGTCTCTTGTTCCTTCCCATGTACTCTTCCCATTCTTTCTCCACCAGACCAACACTGCCACGTGCCACCGCGTTCACTCTGCCGTGATGATGTCACAGCCTCCTTTTGAACATTCGAGTGCACCAGGCACTTTGCTTCTTTCTTCATTTCTTTCTCTCTTTCTTTTTGTTGATTTGCAGATTTAAAATTTTATGTTTACCTACAAGTACTGTATATAAATATATTTATTTGTCTAAAGGTCATGCAGGGGAAAATCAGCTATTTTTTTCAACTCAGTGTCCAAATATTTTAATCCTATGCCTTGAAGAAACTTTTATGTCCCAACTACTTTTAAGATTTATTTTTACTCATACCCTAGGTTCCTAATATTTTTTATGCCTGTAAATATCTCTTTACCTTTTAATTTTTTAATTTTTTATTTTTTTTGCGGTACGCGGGCCTCTCACTGTTGTGGCCTCTCCCGTTGCGGAGCACAGGCTCTGGACGCGCAGGCTCAGCGGCCATGGCTCACGGGCCCAGCCACTCCGCGGCATGTGGGATCTTCCCAGACCGGGGCACGAACCCATGTCCCCTGCATCGGCAGGCGGACTCTCAACCACTGCGCCACCAGGGAAGCCCTCTTTACCTTTTAAAAATTGAGATATAGGTACCAGAAAATTCATGATTTTAAAGTGTACAGTTCAGTGTTTTTTATTTTTTAGCATCTTCACAAGGTCGTGCAACCATCACCACTGTCTAATTCCAGAACATTTTCATCACCCCGTCCCCATTCGCAGTACTCCCCATTTGCTACTTCTCTCAGCCTCTGACAACTTTCAATACTAATCTACTTTCTATTTCTATGTGACAGTAAAAAATATGCTCACTTAGGCTGTGTTTAACTTTTGGATCACAAAATCCTCCATTTTTTGACTTTCTCATTTTTCAAATTCAAAAACAAACAAACAAGCAAACAAAACCAACAGCTGTAGGTGGGAATGTAAATTGGACCAGCCACTATGGAAAATAGTGTGGAGGGTCCTTAAAAAACTAAAAATAGAGTTACCACATGATCCAGTAATCCCACTCCTGGGCATATATCCAGAAAAGATAAAAATGCTAATTCGAAAATATACATCACCCCAATGTTCATAGCAGCAGTATTTACAATAGTCAAGGTATGGAAACAACCCAAGTGCCCAACAACAGACAACTGGCTTAAGAAGATGTGGTATATATACAATGAAATATTACTCAGCCATAAAAAAGAATGAAATATTGTCATTTGCAGCAACGGAGATGGACTTAGAGAGTATCATACTCAGCAAAGTAAGTCAGGCAGAGGAAGACAAATATTATATGATATCACTTAAATGTGGAATCTAAAAAAATAACACAAATGAATCTATATACAAAACAGAAACAGACTCACAGACAAAGAAAACAAATGTATGGTTACCAAAGGGGAAAGGCAGGGGGGAAGGGATAAATTAGGAGTGTGGGATTAACATATACAAACTGCTATACATAAAATAGACAAGCAACAAGGATTTACTGTATAGCACAGGGAATGATATTCAATATCTTGTAATAACCTATAATGGAAAATATTCTGAAAAAAATATATAACTGAACCACTTTGCTGTCCACCTGAAACTAATACAATATTAGAAATCAACTATATTCAGTAAACAAACAAAAAACCCAATTTTTAAATAAATTCTGTAAATTTTCCAGTTTTAAAATTCAGTGTAAAAGTTATAAGAACATTAAAAACAATGAAACCACGCATCTCTTCCTCTTAATCTGTTGAATTTCAAGATCTTATAAACAGAGAGTGAATTATTTTGTTTTCTGAACACTTCAGTGCAAGGAACAGGTCAAGGTACTTTGTGTGTGTGTGTGTGTGTGTGTGTGTGTGTGTGTGTGTTTTAAAAGAACATTCTTTGCTCTCTGCTGGAATCTCTTTTGGAAACTTAGGGTAAAATTTTTCTTCTCCGAGTCCATTTTCTTATGGTTGATTAACAAGTTGTAGCAACTGAGTTAAATTAGTGATAAAAGGCAATTTTCTAAATATAGAAGACAAATGATCCACGTTGTTCTCAGTTCTTAGAGATGCCACCATGTCTGGTCAAAGGACCAGATATGATGAATAAAAAACCCTCCATGGTGTACAAACATAATCTCTCTCTACTTCCTGGTTAAAAAAAAAAAATCAGTCTTACTACTTTATAATTGTATTCTTTTCTTCAATCACAAAATTGAGCGCTCTTAACCTCCCTTACCTCCTCTTGTTTCCTTTGCCGCTTTAGCACTTGAGTCCTGTGTTCTGGGTGCTGTGTTTCTGGGGGCATTACCCTGTGGTGTTACAGGGCTGGGGTCTGCACCACTGAGTTGCCCCACCCCAGGATGGGATGGTCTCAGACCAGAGCTTCTCTAGCTTTGCTGTGCGTCCGAATCACCCAGGGATCTCGTCAAAATGCAGGTTCTGGGGCCTCCCTGGTGGCGCAAGTGGTTGAGAGTCCGCCTGCCGATGCAGGGGATACGGGTTCGTGCCCCGGTCTGGGAGGATCCCATATGCCGCGGGGCGGCTGGGCCCGTGAGCCATGGCCGCTGAGCCTGCGCGTCTGGAGCCTGCGCGTCCGGAGCCTGTGCTCCGCAACGGGGGAGGCCACAGCAGTGAGAGGCCCGCATACCGCAAAAAAAAAAAAAAAAAAAAAAATGCAGGTTCTGGCGCTGCTGGGCCGCAGACTACTTTGAGTAGCAAGGAGAGAGACCTAGCCCTTTTCAGACATTGGCTGAGAAGCAGTGCTAGAAGGAACGAGCCTCTTGTCGAATTCATTCTGTTGATGTGGGAGGGGAGCACCCCACCTTCAAAGGGAGCCGCGGATGTCCCAGCTGCTGTGTTCACACCAGTGCCTTGGTATGTGACCGGTGATGGTGGCCAGCGGCTCCACACAGGGAGCTGCCCAGAAGTGTAGTCTGGGCATCATTCTTGTTGTATGGCCTCTAAGCTCAATGTTCTGACCTCCCCGGAGTGGCTGTGAACTGCCCAACCTCATTTAGTAAATTCCTCTTCTGTTTAGATTAGCCAGAATTTAAATTGGGTTTTGTTATTTATAACCAAGAATCTGACCCACTCTTACATTCCATTGTGGGTCAGTAGGGATTGGCTACCTGGAGGTGCTAGATCCTTGGGCTCACAGGGTGCAGCTTCCGGGAAGACACTCCCAGACTGGGTAGTCTCCCATTTTAAGAAAAATCCTTGTGAAAAATTGTGTCCAGCCCTGAATGAAAAATCAGTTTCCTCTGTGTTCCTCTGTTACTTAGGTTGATTTTACTGAGAAGAGATTTCGTAAATAGTAGACACAACCATGGCAGTTTTCTCTTACCGAGTAAGATATAAAAACCGCAACCAGTAGTACCCTTCAGAGTCCCACAAGGCTGACCATGAAGGTTTTCTCGTTTTGCTGAATTCATAATTTAAAGGAACATTGGTTGACAAAAATAGGTACGGACATCATATAAAGTGGAATGGGAGAGAAGAGCATTAAGTGCTCCAAGGACAGTTGGGTTGACTGTTTTGCCACTGGAACCTTTCTCCCTGAAGCAGAGGGAGAAAAATAGTTCTCCAGTGTGATCCAAACCATGGTAACACGAATGTTTTCTTTGCTAGAAATGGCTTTTTTAAAAAAGCCAAGGCTTTTATGGAAAACATTTTTTTCAAAGAAAAAAACAACAACTGAGCTCCTGGTTGATGATGAATTGTCTAGGTTTTGCCTTGAATGTGCCCACACTTTTCTGAGAATTGAGATTTGCCCAGTGGGGAGCCCTCAGGTGGCAGCTATAACTTGATAAGCTTGCCTTAGCGTCCAGGTTGGTGCATTCAACGTGAGCACGTGATGTCTGAGAACAAGGTGTGAAGGCTGAGTGTCGGTCTGGCTCGCAGTCCTGTCCTTCAGATGTCGCCGTGGGCTAGCATCTGCAGAACATGTGCTCCCAGCCTTTGCTTTCCTGGTGCTTCTGCGCTCATCCACGCCCATTGGCTTTCTTCCTTTTGATGATCAGTGGCGTGTTTTGCACGTCACAAGATGATGTGATGAGATGCCAAATGCTATTCATTCAATCACATTCCTAAAGGGAGAAAGTACATTTCCGGGAGGTTTTCCAGAAGTCAAACGTCAGCATGTATTTTAGCTCTATATTAAATTGCAAACTATTGCCTTTGTTGGTACTGAAATATTATCTAACTAAACCCCTGCTGCTATTCATTTATCTGGTCATTCATTGGGTCATTTGTTTGTCATATATTTATTCATTTGGTCTCTACTATGAACTGAATTGTGTTTTCCCAAAATTCATATGTTGAAGCCCCAACCCCTCAAAGTGACTGGGTCTGGAGATAGTTTTTAGGAGGTAATTAAGATTAAATGAGGTCCTAAACGTGGGGCCCTAATTCTATAGGACTGTGGCCTTATAAGAAGAAGAAATCTCTCTCTCTCTCACTCTCAATCTCTTTTTCTCTGTGAGGACACAGCAAGAAGGTGGCTGTCTGCAAATCAGACGAAGTTTCTCTCACCGGACATGGTGCTGGCACCCTGATCTTAAACTTCCAGCTTCCAGAACTGTGAGAAAAATAAACTTCTGTTTTTAAGTCATCCAGGCTGTAGTCTGAACCATAGCAGCCTGAGCTGACTAACACAGTCTCTCATTCATTCAACAAACATTTACTCAGTGTGTGTCAGGCATGATATGAGACACTAGAGATGAAATTGACAGACCTGGTCATTGGAACATTCCCTATTGTTTGCCTACCAACAACTATCCCCTCTTGTTTCTGGTAGCAGAAACCAGACTTTGTGTTGGTGGCAATGTGCCCAATCTCAGGGAATAAATCATAACTGTTCTAAGCCTGTCACGGCAGTCCTACTCCCCTTTCTTCATTAATGGTCAAGGTGTGGTCATGTGACCCAACTCTAGTCTATGAGACATAAGGGGAAGTTGTCTAGGGGCTACTGGTAACTATTTTCCTTTTTGAAAAGAGAAAAAGCACGTAAGAAGAAAGACTTTTGCCCCTCATAACTTGCTTTCTGCTTGAGACACATTTTGGTGAAGATACAATGTCTGGAGCTAGGGCAGCCATGTTGTAACCATGAGGGAAGAGAAAGACAATGCTGACCTGCAGTCATTGAACCACTGAACCTATAAGCTTTTGTTAAGTAACATAGTTGCTGTTTCATCTGAGCCTATTAGTAGGCTATTATGTTATTTGTGGCTAAAAGCATCCTTAATGGTACAGTCTCTGCCCTGAAGGAGCTTATAGTCTGACAAGGTGAATAGACTCTTAGACACTGACAAGATAACATCATAAGTCTTTTAACAGAGGGATATACAAAGTGATATGTAAACACATTGTGTCATAAAACCGTTACAAGGTTCTTTTCATCCATTAACCTTTTTTGAGGAGTGATATTAAAAGGTATGCCATTTCTTATCTCTAATGTCACTTCCTCAAGATGACCAAGATTCTCTTTTTAAAGAAAGACAGACCACATCCTACTTTGGGGGCAAAAGAGGAGGTCAATACTATGTAATGTTTAAAGAAGACTGTTTGGGTTCCAGTCTTGCCCTTCCCGCCCGCTTGTACTACCTGTGGGATCTTGACCAAATTTCTAAAACCCCAGTTTCATCATCTGTAAAAGGGGATAATGCTAGGACCTAGCTAAGGTACCTGGAACCTAGTAATCTCTCAATAACTATTGGCGGTTGTTGTTTGCCAGACTTCCTTGGTTTCTGTGCATGTCCATCCCTTGCGGGGTAGCCTTCAGAAGAACATTTTATCTTAGATAAATCTATAGATGAGTTTAAGGAAGGCTGACATCTTCATAATGTTGAGACTTCCCACGTAAAAGAATAGGCTTCACTTTTTTTCCTTTTTATGTCTTAATAAAGTGAAAACATTTTCTTTATATTTCTTAAATTCCTCCCCATGTATTATATGTTTGCTGCTGATACTGCTAGGGTAAATGGGGTATTTTTCCTCTATTTATTTTCTGTGCTAGGTTAATTCTACTTCAAGTTGTCTGAGAACTCTGATGCAGCCAAATGGTTAAAAATCAGAATCTGGAAATGACCCAAACCACGGACTCCAAGCTGGTTTGAGCAGAGCTGCTTTGCTGCATCCAGTCTCCAAAGACTTCTTTCCATAAAGTGGCTCCAACTCTCATAGCAGTCTGCTTTACTCAGAGGGGCAGGAGGGGAGCCAGGATTTGTTATCCGTGAAATGGGGCCAATAACCCCTCCCTCTCAGGTTGTTGGAGATGATGTTAAGCACCAAGCACAATGTCTGGCGTGTTGTTGATGCTCAATTAATGGTTAAAAGTGCAGGTTCTGGGGCTTCCCTGGTGGCGCAATGGTTCAGAGTCCGCCTGCCGATGCAGGGGACACGGGTTCGTGCCCTGGTCCGGGAGGATCCCACATGCCGCAGAGTGGCTGGGCCCATGAACCATGGCCGCTGAACCTGTGTGTCCGGAGTCTGTGCTCCTCAATGGGAGAGGCCACAACAATGAGAGGCCCGCGTACCGCAAAAAAAAAAAAAGTGCAGGTTCTGGGTTCAGATCATATGGGTTCAAGTTCCTGCAACCAGACATCTCCTAGCTGTGTGTTCTTAGGCAAATGACTTAACCTTGCTGAGTCTCAGTTATTTTATCTGAAATGAAGACAACAGTAGTAAGGGCTCTTGGGGCAGCTGCGGTAGTCACGTGACAATCCTTACACAGGGCTTATCGAGGCCCCAGTGTGTGTCGAGTGCCAGGCCAACAAGCTTCCCTGCCTTGGCCACTCCTGAGTCCCAAGGTCACTGAATGAGTGAACGAAGGAACAAAGGAGTGAAAATATTAAACTGAAATAATACAATAGTCTCTGAATAAAACCCGAATCCATAGCTATCAGCTTTGAGTCTCTGTTACAACATTCTAAAAGGAGATCAAGACCAGTGTTCTTAGCAGGAGTCTGTTTTGCACCCAGGGGAACATTTGTCAATGTCTGAAGACACGTTTGGTTGTCACAACTAGGTGAGTGTGTTACTGGCATCTAGGGGGCAGAGGCCAGGGATGCTGCCACAACACACAGGACAGCCCCCACTGGAGAGAATTATCCAGCTCCAAATGTCAGTCGTGCTAAGGTTGAGAAACCCAGGTCTAGGCATGGAATTATTTCTGGTCCCTTAGGGTTTATCAGATAGATCATCTGGTGTTGGGTAAGGTCATCTGATCCCAGAAATTCCTTGCGATAACTAGCAATTTCTCAAACTATAAAGCAAGTAGCAGGTGCCTATAGGTCCCCAAAGATGCTTTGTTTCCTCTTCGACTTGCTAATTTTCTAGATGCCCTGGTGGTAATGTACTGGTTCAGTTTCTCCTCGGTTCAAATATTCCTTAAGCCTAGGATTTGCTGTAATTAAACCCCAAGGAGATAGATGCTTTTCCCTTTGAGAAAAAACTCATGAGATGAATGATTCACACTTCCCAATGAACCCTCGACTCCCTGTGATTTTTCTTTTTGCTTCCACTAACTTTGCTATTCCCTCTTGTTCAATGCTTCCTTTGTTTCCCAGTCTCCACTGATAGCTAAATTGTTGGAGAGCAGCAGGTAGGGCTCCTCACGGCCTAGAGAATCTTTCCAGCTGAGGAACTTCAAGAGGATGAGGCTGTTGAAGTAGCCAATGAGTGACACCACCAATAAAGCTCACCTTTATTTTTTTAAATTTTTTTTGAAGATGTTGGGATAGGAGTTTTATTAATTTATTTATGTTGTGTTGGGTCTTCGTTTCTGTGCAAGGGCTTTCTCTAGTTGTGGCAAGCGGGGGCCATTCTTCATTGCGGTACACGGGCCTCTCACTATCGCAGCCTCTCTCGTTGCGGAGCACAGGCTCCAGACGCACAGGCTCAGTAGTTGTGGCTCACGGGCCCAGTTGCTCCGTGGCATGTGGGATCCTCCCAGACCAGGGCTCGAACCTGTGTCCCCTGCATTAACAGGCGGATTCTCAACCACTGCACCACCAGGGAAGCCCCTCACCTTTAAATTTTAAACGATGCTCAGAATGCAGGGACTAAAGTAATGAGCATGTTTTAATTCATCAAATACATTCTCGACAGTAGTCTAAGATCCAACAGACACATGATGGCAGGGACAGCTGGTTTGCCTCCCTCAATATCTACTCTCCACCATTCCGTGATAACAGCAAGATTACACATGGCGACCCAGAGCAAATACTCTGTTCTCAGCCCTCCTTGCTGCTAGATGTGTCCATGTGGCTAAATTCTGGCCAATAGGATGAGAATGTAAGCTTTGTGTGGCAGCTTTCAACAACACTCCCTAAGGAGAGCTTACCTCTGCCCTTATCTCTGTCCTTTGCTCTTTCTTCCATCCTGCTCTCTGAAGATATCTGTGATGGCTGGAGCTCCAGCCGGCATCTTGGACCATGAGGACTAGTGCTACAATTCAGGGATAATGATTTGGAAAGACCTTGGATCCCTGAGGACTTATTGGCACAGTACCACCTTACTTACCAGCTCTGGACTGGCTGCCTCTGGACTTTTACCTGAGAGTGAGAACAGTTCTGTTTGTTCAAAGCCACCATTAATCACCCTCAGTAAATGTCCTCCTCACTGATACCAGGATAATGCAGCTACAGCTCTCATCTTGATTTCTGTACTAGAGAATGTATTTTCTTTCGTGAAAAGTCTTCTGAATTTAAGAAGTGGGTTTCAGAGGCTTAGGGATGTTGTCCATGGAAAGTGCCTGTGAGATGACAGAGAATGGGGAGATTTTATACTCTACACATAGTAGATACTCAAAAATGTGTTAATTAAGTGAATGGTGTAGAGTGATGAAGCTCATCATTTATGAGCTGGAACTCTGCTAGGCTCAGGCAGGGCTGGAGTCAAAAAAGCCCTTGTTCTTGAGAAGAAGGTGTCTCAGTGAGGGTCTTCTAGCCAATCCCACTCGATTTACTCAACAACGACTTGCACAAAGGAAGGATGAGTTGGCCAGATGTGCCATGACTTGCTTTGTTCTTCGCCAACTTTTCCTTGAAATAAACATCCGTGCACATTCGCCTGCCTACTCATACATTTAACTCCATTTCCTCTCTTCATCTCTTCCCAGGGGAGAGTTCTGACATGAGGTTGAGGAGGTGGGTCTCAGAAAATTGAGACTGAGCCTCCTGGGCACTTTGCCTCTGGAGCAAGTGGCAGGAAATAGGAAACATCCATCCAACATGCTGCGTGTCCCTTACGTTGACCTCAGCGAGGCTCCAGCCATTTGCAGGTTTTGTAAAAGCCCAAGAACCCAGCAACAAGGGGCTTGTAGTTGGTATCGGGGATTTTGTTCTAAGTAGCCACTTATCTCAGTAATTCATGCTAAGAGTCCTTTGAAACAAGAGCTTCAATTTTATTGGAATGTCCTATAATTTCTGCATTATTTTTAAAAGGAGAGACATGCACGAGTTGGCAGATTTCTCCCTCTTGCAATTACCATGGAACCCTCCTCTTTTTCTTTAAAAGCTCAAAAATTGTAACAGGAAATAGGATTAAATAAATAAATTCCAAAGCACTGAGAAGACTCTAGACACCCCTTTTGAGCAATCTGGCCAGACTTTCAGTGGATGTAATGAACATGTGCCCTCTGTCTAAGAAGTTGTTTTTCAGTTCTACTCTGAGTTGTCCAATTTTTCATGTTCTTTCTGGGTTCATTTTGCATCTAGATGTCTTGTCCACATGAGTATACTCCACTGAGGGATGTTTAATTTTTTTCTACTTGTAAATTGATTTATATTTATTGTAGAAAAACAACAATGCAGAAAAGCTTAAGGAAGAGATAAAATAAGTTATAGTACTGCTACCTTCTTTTTTTTTTCTTTTAACATCTTTATTGGAGTATAATTGCTTTACAATGGTGTGTTAGTTTCTGTTTTATAACAAAGTGAATCACTTATACATATACATATGTCCCCGTATCTCTTCCGTCTTACATCTCCCTGCCTCCCACCCTCCCTATCCCACACCTCTAGGTGGTCACAAACCACTGAGTTGTTCTCCCTGTGCTATGCGGCTGCTTCCCACTAGCTATCTATTTTACATTTGGTAGTGTATATATGTCCATGTCACTCTCTCACTTTGTCCCAGCTTACCCTTCCCCCTCCCTGTGTCCTCAAGTCCATTCTCTAGGAGGTCTGTGTCTTTATTCCCATCTTGCCCCAAGGTTCTTCATGACCATTTTTGTTTTGTTTTTTAGATTGCATATACATGTGTTAGCATACGACATTTGTTTTTCTCTTTCTGACTTACTTCAGTCTGTATGACAGACTCTAGGTCCATCCACTTCACTACAAATAACTCAATTTCGTTTCTTTTTATGGCTGAGTAATATTCCATTGTATATATGTGCCACATCTTCTTTATCCATTCATCTGTTGATGGACACTTAGGTTGCTTCCATGCCCTGGCTATTGTAAATAGAGCTGCAGTGAACATGGTGGTACATGACTCTTTTTGAATTATGGTTTTCTCAGGGTATATGCCCAGTAGTGGGATTGCTGGGTCGTATGGTGGTTCTATTTTTAGTTACTGCTACTTTCCTTTTTTTTTTTTTTTTTTTTTTGCGGTACGCGGGCCTCTCACTGCTGTGGCCTCTTCCGTTGAGGAGCACAGGCTCCGGATGTGCAGGCTCAGCGGCCATGGCTCACGGGCCTAGCCGCTCCGTGGCATGTGGGATCTTCCCGGACCGGGGCACGAACCCGTGTCCCCTGAGTCAGCAGGCGGACTCTCAACCACTGCACCACCAGGGAAGCCCCTGCTACCTTCTTTATGATATTTTCTTTTTAGTCTTGATTTTATGAAAAACAAGATATGTTTGTGACTAGAATTTATACCCCTTCCTTGAGTTTTTCTCCTGCTTTTCCCTCATTAAAGTAGGTGCAGGGCCTGATCTTCTGTAACTGGGAAGGGGGCCTATAGCAGGGACAGGGCAGCAGGCTGAAGCTGCCTACAAGACCTTTCTTTGCTGTCTTTATTTCCTGGGGCTAGTGAGTGATTAGCCCCAGGGTTCCCAGAACGACCCCAACCTGAGCTCCACCTGGGCTCTACCAGGCAGGTATGGTAAGGCCTCCTAGGGCAGTGCATACTGTAATATGCACACGAATGACCTAGGTGTCTGGTTGAAATGCAGATTCTGACCCAGTGGTACCCAATGATGCCCGTGCTGCTGGTTCAGACCACACCTGGAGTGGCAGGCCCTACGGAGTGTCCAAGGTTGCTTTTGGGGATTTTAGCGTAAGTGTCTGCCGGACTTGTAACCTTTACTGGTCAGAAATACCAGAGCAGCAGATGTGGCAGAACCACATGGCCTTGGCAATGGGCATTTTGGGACCCTTGCTGTGCACACATGAGCAAAGACGCTGGGATCCTGGGTGAGAACCTTGACTAAACCCTGGAGGGTAGGAAGAGGAAGGCCTGAGCCTGACCGAGGCTGAATTTCTTAACCCCTTTGCAGGACTGGGGCTCAGAAGTAAAATCAAGTTGATTTATGAAAAATAAAGAAATGTGCACTTTGTTGCACACATGAATTTGTGGGCTGAAAAATTTCATATTCTATCATAATATACATTTAAAGAAGTTTGCAGCATGCTGCATATACTTTTTTTTTTTTTTTTTTTTTTTTGGCTGTACGCAGGCCTCTCACTGTTGCGGCCTCTCCCGTTGCGGAGCACAGGCTCCGGACGTGCAGACTCAGCGGCCATGGCTCACGGGCCCAGCCGCTCCGCGGCATGTGGGATCTTCCCAGACCGGGGCACGAACGCGTGTCCCCTGCATCAGCAGGCGGACTCTCAACCACGGCACCACCAGGGAAGCCCTGCATATACATTTTAAAAATCTTTTTTGCTTCCACTTATGATATCATGAACATTTTCCCAACTCATGAAATATTCTCTGAAGATAGCACACCTTTAACAATTCCGTCCTAGGACAGTGAGGACCTGGCCATTGTGTTCAGTGCTGTGTCTTCAATATTCAGCACAGTGCCTGGCATAGGGAGAAGCTCAGGAATTATTTTTTCATTCACTCAGGTGTAGACATACCCTGGTGGATGATTTCTCTGCTGTTGGCCACTTACATTGCTTTCAAGTTTATAAATCATGTTGTGGTAGACATTTTAGGTGAAAACCTTTGTCCATACTCGTGACTGTTTCCTTAGATACCTGTAGAAGTCAGTGAATTCACTGGTCAGTGAATAGGCAGAATTAAAATATTCTGGATAGGGACTTCGCTGGTGGTCCAGCAGTTAAGACTCTGTGCTTCCAATGCAGGGGATGTGGGTTCGATCCCTGGTCAGGGAACTAAGATCCCACATGCTGCGTGGTGCAGTGAAATTAAAAAAAAAAAAATTCTGGATATTTATGGAAAAATTGCTGTTTAGAAATAGTATACCAGTTTCCACTTTCATCAGCAATTCCTGAGGGTGCCCATTTTATCATGCTTTTGCCAATGCTGGGATCATCATTCAGAAAAAAATCTTGCTAGGCCTAAATTATATCTTATTTTTGTTTTAATGAACATTTCTTTGATTATTAGTGATGCAGAGCAGTTTTTTTTTTTGCAGGGGTGCCCATTGATCTTTGCATATCTTCTTTAGTAAATTGGGCTGATTGGGTCTTTGTCCATTTTTCTGTTGCCTACACCAGCATATTTTAACTGGAGAGGTGAATTTAGTTCATCTTTCCGTTTCTGATAAAACCCTGGCTTATTGTTCTGCTAAAACCCACAGAATACAGACATAAACTTAACTTATGATGTAGGTTCTTCTTAAAATTTACTCCAAGGGTTAAACCAACGAAATACTTGAATTACAGCTCTTAAGTTCCTAAAGGGTTAGCCCAGCACACTGAAATATGAACTTAGATATTGAAGATAAAGGTGGGATTTTTCTCTATGAGGTGGCGCCATCTAGTGGTGCTTGAAGACAGTGCAGGAACAAAAACTGCATTCGGGATTAAAATAAGTGGAGCTCATTTAACTTTGCCATCTCTAGTCCAGGCTACCCTCCGTTTTTACCTGATTGTTGATAGAGCCTCCCAACTGGACTCTCCGTCTTCGTTCTTTCCCTCCTTATTCCATCCTTTACTTTTCAGTCAGAGTGGTTGTTTTAAAGTTGTAAATCTGTGTCAGTTCTGTTTAAATCATCCAATCATCACTGTCCTTATGATAAAGCTTAATCCCTTAACCTGGTTTATGAAGCCCTCCAAGATCTAGGTCAGGGTTCGGCAAATATCTTCTGTAAAGAGTCAGAGAGTAAATCTTTTGGATTTTGTGGGTTCATAGTCTTTGCTGTGACCTCTCAGCTCTGCCCGCGGGGCTCCTGATTGCCCTGTGGACCACCAGCTTTCCCTCAACCTTTGTATTCCGTGCTGTCTGGTTGCTCTGAAGTTCATGGTGCTTCCTAGTCAGGCGTTAAAAGACCCACATGTGTCCTTGGTCAGTTATGAGACAAAGGGGCCCATGAGCTGGTTTGGGGGTAAGGGTTAAAAGTATGCAGTCTATGGAGGCTTATCTAGTTTCATGAACAGAGCTTCTTTGGGCTTCAGATGACCCGTGGAAGCACTGAGTGGGCGAGGGATTGCTTCACTCTTGTACTGACGGGGCTGCCCTGATCCATCAAGAGTAGGTAGTGGTGACAATCTCACTGTAAGGACACTGGCCTTTTCCTGGAGGACACCAGCCTCTGTGAAGAAGTGCTTCACACAAATATCATACGATATCGGTTATATGTGGAATCTAAAAAAAAGATACAAATGAACTTATTTACAAAGCAGAAGTAGAGTTATGGATGTAGAAAACAAACGTATGGTTACCAGGGGATAAGCGGGGGAGGGATAAATTGGGAGATTGGGATTGACATATACACACTACTATATACAAAATAGATAACTGATAAGGACCTACTGTAGAGCACAGGGAACTCTACTCAATACTCTGTAATGGCCTATATGGGAAAAGAATCTTAAAAAAAAAAAGAGTGGATATAGGTATGTGCATAATTGCTTCAATTTGCTGTACACCTGAAACTAACCCAGCATTGTAAATCAACTGTACTCCAATAAAAATTTTAAAAATTCATTTTTTTTTAAAAGAAGTGCTTCACAGAGGATGGTGGCTTTCCTTAAGTTGGAGGCTGTGGAAGACCCAGGAAGTGTATCTCAGAGCCTCCACAGACTCCCAGAGAGAGGGTTGGTGTTGATGGATTTTATGGGGGAACCTGGAGGTCCCGAGGGAAGAGATGGGGCCGATTGCCAGCGACCTTTGTATCACTAATTTCAGTGTGACTGTCTGTGTCCCTGGGCTGGTGAAGCACAGGACATTCAGATGACCCTGAGTGATGGTACCTTCAGCAGGTGCTGTTTTAGGCGTCTTAGGAAGGAGAGACGTGCACATACACGCGGAGAGCAACGTTTATTGCTTCCCAATTAGGGAGCTAGTCATGGGGCTTTGCACTGGAAATGAATGTTTCCACCATTCATTCTCAGCCTTAGGTGTTAGGTCTGTGAGCTGGAGGCCAAATTTCCAAGCAGCGATGCTGGCTGCAGACAGGGAAACAGCAGAGAAGCAGGATGACTGTGCGAGGAGGGAAAAGGTCAGACAGTGAGAGAAAGAATGACATTTAGTTCCAGGAGCCTTGCAGATGCAGGGGGAGCAAGGTTTGTGGGGACATGAGAGCCTCTTGAGGGTGTGGCGGCAGGATGATGGCCCCCAAGGCTGTCCTTGTCCCAGTCCTGGAACCTGTGAGTATTGTAGGTTACGTGGCAGAGGGAAATTGACGTTGCCGATGGAATTAAAATAGGAGGATGAGCCTGGATTCTCATTGTAATGCCAAAGGTCCTTAAAAGTGGAGAGGGCGGCAGAACAGAGTCAGAGAAAAAGATGTGATGCCAGGAGTGGGGAGCTACATTGGTGTCCGTGAAGATGGAGCCTCTAGAAGCTGGAAGAGGTAAGGAAACAGATTTTCTCTGGGAGCCTCCAGAAGGGAGCTCAGGTTGGCCTTAGCCCAGTGAGATCCGTTTCGGACTTCCGACCTGCAGAACTGGAAAGGATTTTAAGCCTCTGATTTTGTAGTAATTCGTTACAGCAGCAGTAGGAAACAAATACAGATAAGACTCTGGTTCTCTGGACTTTGCCTACATCCAGAACTCTTTCTTTCTTCGGGGGTACATTTGAGGGTTCTTTGGCTACTTGCATGCCCTGCACAGTCCTCCGACAAGTGTGGCCCACGCAGACTCGCTGCTGGCGAACCCCTTGCCTTAGTTCCTGCTCTGGGGGGTATGGACCACAGCCTCTTCTGGACATGTCTCCTTGCTGTGCAGGCCACGCCATTGACAGGGATTCTTCTAGAGGGTTCCAGGTCCTCCAGAGGGGACTCGGTGGCTCTTGGGAAGTACCCACCCTGTCACCCCGGCAGTAGGGGTGCAGCTACTTCTCCTGTCCTCTCCCCCTGCCCACATGCAGACAGAGACGGTTCAGGCCAGTCTCAGATCCCCACACTCCAGAGGACTTGGGGTGAGCTGTTTGGATAATTTCCTGAAAACCCCACTCCCAGGCTGGACACGACAACCCCGCGAGATTGCAGAAGAGGTGACGGAGTCTTCGAAAGGTGAAGTGACCTGTCCACAGTCAGAGGTGGGATTTGAACCCAAGGAGCAAGTTGCTGGAGGCTGACTTCGTTAGCACTGCTCCCTGCGGCGTGCACCCGCTCCGTTGCCGGTATCACCGTTGCTGCAGCGCAGACTTCTGTGGAGCAAATAGTCAGAGGTTCTGGGATGACCTGTGGGAGAGCCATTCCTCAAACCTCAGTCCCCTGACTCCCTGACCAGTGCTGGCATCATCTTGATGTTTGGTGTCCCAAAGGGCCATTTGGTGGCCTGACTCATCAGCCAGCTGCCTTCCCTCTGCCAGTCACCATATCCCCATCTCCTCTGTGCCTTGTGGACCAGACTGGAACGCTCACCTCCAGTGCACGGAAAGGTCTTTTGAGAGGCATCAATTTCTTTCACTGAGAGCAGCTTCAAATACTTGACTGAGTTTTCTTTTAAGCTTTGGGAGTCCTCTTAAATGTTGAAATATGAGTAATGGAGTCTCTTCTGTATGAACGAAAAACACATTTGTTCGGAGAATAATTTAATGTCTGGCCAAAAAACAAACCCTTCACCTTCAGATTTTCTCCCAGGCTATAAAATACCCTTTCCTCCAGGAGCTGAGCTTTCTTGTATGCCTGGCATCAAGATGAGAGAGAATTTAGTGCCACCTTCCTGCCCGGTTATTTCTTTGAATCTCTGGGAATTGTTTGTGAGGAATCCAGGGAGAGTACAGCTTTTTCACTGTAATGAGCCGGGGGTGCTGGTGAATTTGGGCAATTAGTGGAGACAGTTGGCTGCACACTTGGCCGGACCCAGGCTCAAATGTGTTTAAATGATGCAGGTGTGCTTCTTAATTAAGAAGGGATTTTGCCAGAGGGAAAACACCAACTTCATTTCTGCGAGGCACTTTCTGCCTCAAGGTGTGACCTGTAGCCATTTAGACTAAGTAGGTTGGCCTCTAAAGGGTTCCTACAAAAAAATGGAAAAAGTTTTTGTTGATCCTTTATCAGTGGAAGAGAGGAAATGAGTCTGTTGTATCATAGAAGGACGTAGGGATCACTTTCATTTTTCACATTCCAGTGGCTTCATGGTCATGCTCCTCACTAAAGTGTGAAAGCCAAGAGCCGTGGCTGGGGAGTTAATTACTGATCTGAGATAGTTTCAGAAAACAGTGTAAAGAACTTGCCTAGCTACAGATGATGACATTAATTGATAGCGGGGAGAAGGTGATTTTGTACAATGAGAATTCCAGCTGTAAACAATCACATCCATCTATTTCCAGACTGTGAGAGGATTCAGGGGACATGGCATAGATTATCCCGTCACAGGCAGATGTGCCTCTAAGAGTCACAGTGCCGCAAAGTGAAGAGGGGACTGAGATTCGAGCTTCAAACCCCCTCAAATCTCCTTTAATTTCAGCTATGACTTGTCCTAGCTGGATAATTTAATCAATTCTTCAATTCATCTTTCAGGTATAAATACAATGTCAAATATAAATAGAAACATAATTAGAAAGTAAGACAGTTTTTAAAAATTATGAATGGGATTTTAGGGGCTTATCTTGAAAAGCTCAAAGAGGACGAAAGCGGGGTGCCACGTCCAGGTGTGCAGGTTGTGTACTGCCCAACTCCAGGAGGTGCCATGTATGTCATGAACATCTCAGCTTTTTATATTTGTTAGGACAACTTTTCTGGCAAATCGCAATAAAATATCTCTGGGAAAAGGATACCTTTATCTAATTTGCATACATGTGAAGTGTGGGCTAGGATTGTAACCACAACGGCTGCAAACTAATGTCCCCAGGGCAGCCTGTAGCTCATGTTTGCTTGTATGCTTGTCTGTTTGATTTGAACTGCAAATGGGGATGCATGGCATTAAAAAAATGAAGCTTTGAATTTTTGCTAACACTGTAAAATCAGATACATTAACATAAAAAGCTGGATTCCTGGTTTGTCTGGGAAAAGAGACTTTCCTGCATAACAATAAATAGCTGTAGCTGGTGTTGAAGGTTCCCTTTGGATGAGGACAGGGCTCTCAAGTTTTCCATAATCCCAGCACACGTTATGAGATCCTTGACAGTGAAGGCCAGTGTCACTTGCTATTTACTATTACACTTGCCCTTTCTTTTTCTCATGGAATTAAGAGGGAAGAGATATAATTCTCCTATCCATGTCTCTGTCAAACGTTTGAAAACCAAACATAGGAGAGGGCATAGTTTTTCGATGAAACAAATGGCAGAGAGCATATTTTTTATTGAAGGGAAGAATAGTCCCGTGTGTTTAATATACAAAGTGTGACTGTGTCAAATGAATAAAATATCCGGCCCCAGGAGGCATTTGAGTTCGTAAGCTCTGCAGTGAAAAGACCTATGAAAATGTAGTTTAAGGGACTCTTGATGGAAAAAACCTGAGAAAAAGGAATGGGACATCTTGATGGGAAAAAGCACTCCAATTGCATTTCTGCAGTCACACGCTGTATCCTAACTTTTCATTCCAGCCGTTGGGGACAGTCTGGAGAATGGGGCCCCCTCACCTCCAGGAGCCCCAATACTGCTCGCCCCAGGGCATGGATCACTGTTTGGTCATGGTCTGCATTGGTCACTGTGTGGGCATCTGCAGTGTCCACTGCTGCTCCCACAGCTGGGTACACGGCTCAGCACTTTGTAGGCGTGCATTAAAAAAATCACTGAATGTGACACCTGCGTTGGGAGAAGCAGGAAAGGTGCTGCTGGGGAGGCTGGCTCTGCAGCACAGGCAGAGGAGAGAATGATGCCATTTGGAATTTGGGGGTTGCAAGAAATGGGAGTCAATCTTTTTTTGTTAAATTGAAGTGTAGTTGATGTACAATGTTGTGTTAATTTCTGCTGTACAGCAAAGTGACTCAGTCATACACATATACACATCCTTTTTTTATATTCTTTTCCCTTTCGGTTTATTACAGCATATTGAATATAGTTCCCTGTACTGTACAGTAGGATCTTGTGGTTTATCCATTCTAAATGTAATAGTTTGCATCTACTAACCCCAAACTCCCCGTCCATCCCTCTCCCTCCCGCTCCCCCTCGGCAACCACAATGTTCTCTGTGTCTGTGAGTCAGTTTCTGTTTTGTAGGTAGGTTCATTCATGCCATATTTTAGATTCCACATATAAGTGATATAATATGGTATTTACTTTTCTCTTTCTGACTTGCTTCAGCTTGGTATGATAACCTCTAGCTGCTGCAAATGGCGTAATTTCGTTTTTTGTTTGTTTGTTTTTTGTTTTTTTTCTGTACGCGGGCCTCTCACTGTTGTGGCCTCTCCCGTTGCGGAGCACAGGCTCCGGACGCGCAGGCTCAGCGGCCATGGCTCACGGGCCCAGCCGCTCTGCGGCATGTGGGATCTTCCCAGACCGGGGCACGAACCCGCGTCCCTTGCATCGGCAGGCGGACTCTCAGGGAAGAGAGAGTGTCCCTGCGCTTCCCTGCGCCACCAGGGAAGCCCTATTTCGTTCTTTTTTTATGGCTGAGTAGAATTCAAAATGGGAATCAATCTTGTTTAACTTACACATAAAAGGAATGTACTGGAGGGCTATGGGACATTCTTAAACTAAAAGGAAACTCTGTAGGGCTTTTTCTTTGGACAGGATGGGGACCTAGGCAGCTCTGGGCGTTCAGGACACCATCAGGTAAGATATATTGGCTGTTTTCTGTCCTCCAGTCAGTTGATGCAAGAGTGGGAGAAGCAGAATCTGATTGGCTGTAGTTTGCGTCACTCACCAGAAGCGGGCGGGGAAACATGATTGACAGTCTCAGCCAGACCGGAAGCCTCAGCGGCAGGGGTCTCAGGAAGAAATGGGTCTTCAGGGTGAGGAAGCTCTAGCCTCAGTGAGGGGTAGCTCTGCGCTCCGCATGCGGGGCACCAGACGCTTGTCCCCAGCCCTTCTTCCTTCCCAGGTTCTGGCGGACTCTGCTGCTCTCCCCTCCTCACCTGCAGCCATACTTACCCCCAGGTAAGTGGTGAACTGACCTGGTCCTACGTGGAACTTTCTAGTGCTTGGTGACGCCAACCTGTGCTCGGCCCTGCACACTCCTCCTTGGTTAGGTTTCCGTCTTTCCAGTTGGGGAAGAATCATAAACTTTGGAAATTCGGCGTCAGGAATGAAAGTACAGTAACAATAGGTGTTTTTGTTGCTCACCCCATGAGCCACATGAGATACTGTGCTGAGTAGTTTACCTGCGTTATTCCATTTGATCCCCCCGTGATAGTAAAAATTAGAGGCTACAAGTCAGTAGCTGGTAGAGTTCAAATCTAAATCAGGTTGGTCCAAAGCCCAGGGTTCTACCCACCACACATGCTAGCTGACACACAGGAGCCTTTGGACTGTGAATAAACTTCAGGTGATTCTTTTTTTTTTTTTTTTCTTGCGGTACGCGGGCCTCTCACTGTTGTGGCCCCTCCCGTTGCGGAGCACAGGCTCCAGACGCGCAGGCTCAGCGGCCATGGCTCACGGGCCCAGCCGCTCCGCGGCACGTGGGATCTTCCCAGACCGGGGCACGAACCCGCGTCCCCTGCATCGGCAGGCGGACTCTCCGCCACTGCGCCACCAGGGTAGCCCCCAGGTGGTTCTTAGGCTCTGAGTTATAGGACTTTTTGGATGCAGCTTGTCTAGTAAATTCCAGCTCACTGAGGGCTTGGAATTTATTTATTTATTTATTTATTTTTTGCGGTACGCGGGCCTCTCACTGTTGTGGCCCCTCCCGTTGCGGAGCACAGGCTCCAGACGCACAGGCTCAGCGGTCATGGCTCACGGGCCCAGCCGCTCCGCGGCACGTGGGATCTTCCCGGACCGGGGCACGAACCCGTGTCCCGTGCATCGGCAGGTGGACTCTCAACCACTGTGCCACCAGGGAAGCCCGAGGGCTTGGAATTTTGGTTGTCATGTATAATTGTTGTTTGTTAACATTTTTTTTGGCAATGGAGTTTTCCTCCAGTTCAAACAGATGAGAGAACTCCTAAGACTGGATTCTGCCCAACAATGCGCCACGTTCTAATACTCCATGTCCTAAGCAAGGTGACTAGATAAAAACCCCAACTGCCAGAGTTTAGTTTTTTTGTCAATTGCCAAGTTTTTACTGGTTGTTCAGATGACATAGAGATTCTTCATAAATCCAAATTTATTCTGTGTAAGGGACTGTGCTTCATTCTGGGATTATATCCATTCATCTGTACCTTTTTGTGATAAAATGGCCTTTCTTGTGTGAAAAGATGATGTTAGTAAATAATATTTTATGTTTAAATAATGTTTTATGCCATTTCCAACAGTCCTTATGCCACTTTTTTGGGGAGGTGAAGTTTTGAAATGTTTCAAGGTCATGAAATTCGGAATTTGAACCACTGACCTGGATAGCCTTATCTGATAAAGGCATAGTAAATATATGCATCTGTAAGGTACTGAAAGCTAGGACTATGATGAGGAGTAAAAGAAAATATAAACACACTTTAAAAATAAGTATACATAAGAATAGAAAAAATTGGTCATTTTACTGTTTACTAGTACTTCATAGTACTAAATAGTCTGTTTTTTTTCATCTTAGCCATTCTGGTGGGAGTACAAAGTGAAGTCTATTTATTAAGTTCGGTTATTTATCCATTCTGGTGCTGAAAGACATTGAGGTTGTTTCTCATTTTTTGCTATGATAATCAGTGTCACATTGAGCATTCTTGTACATCTTGTTTTTTTTCTATTATTGTTTTTTATTTTAATAAATTTCAAACCCAGAAAAGTAGAGAGCATAGTATAAAGAATACCTATACTCACTTCTCCTATGTTTAATAATTGTTAATATTTTGCTATATTGGTTTAACCTATTTTTTGGCCAAATTTAAAGTAAATTAGACATCATAGTATTTTACCCCAAAATATCTCAGTGTGACTCTCTAAAAAATGAAGATGTTTTCCTACATGAGCTCAATTCCATATCACCCCTAACAACCTTAAGAATAACCCCTTGATATCTTGTTCCATTGCAGTTTCTCCTATAGTCTCCCAAATGTGTCTCAAATCAGAATCCAATCAAGAATTCTACATTATACTTTACATTTGGTTGTTATATCTTGTGCTTAAAGTCTCTTTTGATTTAGGATAGTGACATCCGCCACCCACTTAACTTTGTCTCAATGACATCGATAAGACCAGTGCCCTATAGAACGTCTTACCTTTTGGATTTTGAGATTGCTGCCTTCTGATGATGCTTAACTTGTTTGTCTATCACCTTAAGTTTCTGCAAACTAAAAGTTATTTCTAAAGGCTTGAATAGATTCAGGATAAGCTTTTTGGCAAGAATATTTGGTAGGGATACCAAATGTCTACTCCACATTGCATCATGACAGAAAACACATAACATCAGGCTCTCCTCTCCCCACGCCACCGCCCATATGAGCTGCTAATGTTGATTATTGGCTTAAGATTGAGGGAGTCACATCCTTGCATTATACAGTTACAGGTTTCCTCTTGAAAGTAGAAAGTCATCTTGAAGTACTTCAAGAGGAAGTGTGTGTTGGCACCAGGCAAATGTCCACCTCCCCATCCTTTGCCCTAATTGCTGGTCCTTGTCTCAGTCAAGTAGTTCCTTTGCGGTTGCAGAATTTCATTTGCAAATTCTACCATATATTCTGCATTGATGAACTGACATTCTTCTGTAAAGAAGAGATTTCTTTCCTTTACTGGGGTTGTAGGATTTTAGTTCCTACTGGAAGTGTAGGCCAAATGCTTAATTCTTTCCCATTAATTACCAATTTTTAGAGTAAGGAGATGGTATTATGGTTCTCTCCAATGATGGCAGATGAGTTTGTTTTGTTTTGTTGGCACCCTTCTTATGTATCAATATGGATTCATGGATTTTTACGTATTTGCTGTTTCCATCAATTACAGCCATTATTCCTTTTCATGCCCCACTTGTCTCAACTTTGGCCTTTGGGCGCCCCTTCCTTTGGACGTGAACCTATTACTCACTGAATGTTTTCTTGCTTTCTGGAACAACTGTATGTCCTAGACTGTACCCATGTTCTTGTACAGAAATGAAAATGATTGGTCTAGGCTTAAGTCTGAAAATGAGAACTGTTGGGTTATGTGCATCTAATATTTTGAAAAAGAACATCAAATTGCCCTCCTACATACAGAACCAATTTCCTGTTCCCCCCGCACCGTGAGAGCCCTGGGAGGACCCGATCACCCTTCACTCTCATTAGCTCTTGATATTATTAAACTTCAGTAATTTTTCCAATCAGGTGTGTGAAAATGGTATTTCATTGGTGTTTTAATTTCCTTTTCTAGTCATATTTTAATATATATTTATTTACCGTTTGAAAATAGTATTCTTTCATTTCCTTCCTTAATTCTTTACCTGTTTTTAAGTGGGTGACTCTCATTTGTTTTTCTAAAAAACTTACCTATTACGTCATTTAAAGTAAATGCATGCACAGGATTTTTATTAGTGGCAGTTACCAAAGGTAGCTTGTTCTCCATTGCTTCCACTAGGTGTCGCTGTCCACCTGTTTGGAGACTGGAGAGCCATCCTGGGTAGCAGGGAGGAAGTGTGTGGTTAAGAGTTATAGAAGCCCACTTGGGCTTCCTTCTACCTGCTTGGGCATACAGCGCTCGGGAGACAAATGCATTCTATAAGCAATTCAACCTGTACATAAATGGGGGTTTTTTGGTATTAAACTTAGATCAAAATCAGGTCGAATGGCAGTATGCCCCTCTGTTGGTCCTTTTAATTCTCCAGAAAATGTCTTTCACTTAAAATAAAGGCAGGCAGAGGAATGATCACCAGTCACCTTTAAAGACCTTAGGACAGACCTGCACAGAGATTAAGATTCTTTGGCCTTTTGGAGGCTGAAATATTTCCTCTTGCTGAGAAACCTGTTGGTGATAAAATATGCATCTGGTTTTTGGTAAGATTGTGGATATGACAGGCAATCTGATTTTTCTCTTTTCATCTATAAGCTGTTTTCAACCTGCAGGGGCTTTGCTTTTGCTCTTTTGCTTTTAATTGGAGAAAAAGGCCCTGAGTGAATTATACTGATTAAAGCCTAATCCTTCATGGGAGTTATATCTATTTTTAAAAACTTTTTGGACTGTAATATACAAATGAGAGTGCCCAAATCATAAGTGTGCAGCTTAGATTTTCACATGCTGAACACACCCATGTAAGGGGCACCAATATCAGGAAATGGAAGGTGACCAGCCACCCCAAAAACTCTGGACCCTTCCTCCTCTGTTCCCACCCCCCGCAAAGTAACCACCACCCTGACTTCTGTATCCAGAGATTAATACATTAAGTTAATGGACTCAAACAGTATACACTTTTGTGAGTCTGGCTTCTCTCAATATTTTATTTGTGAGATTGGTTCATATTGAGTATAGTTGTAATATTTTTTCATTGCATTATAATATTCCATTGTGTGAACATGCAGTGATTTATTCTATTACTGATGAGCATTTGGGGAGTTTTTAGTTTTTGACTATTGTGAATAATACTGCAGTGAACATTCTAGGGCACATCTTTTGAGGAACGTATGTGGAATTCCTGGGACCTCAGGTGGCCTGTGCTCAGCTGTGGATACTGCCAAAGACAGTTTTCCAAAGCGGTTTGTATCCACCGACACATCGTGTTTGAGAGTTTCAGGTGTTTTGAATCTTCACCAACCCTTGGTATTTCTGTCTTTTCCATCTTAGCTATTCTGGTGGGAGTATAGTGTGAGGGCGATTTATTAAGGTCACTTATTTAGTATGGGGATGTTGAGGGTTAAGTTCTCTACCCACCTGAGAAATCAAGGAAATATAATATTTGTAAAAGAAAGCAGAGGTGGAAAAAGGGATGACTAGAGCATAAAACATGTATTAGCTCATGGATTGCTGTTCAAGAAAAATTGTAAGTGAATTTACTCTGATGGAAGATGTAGTTTTAAAAAATCTCCCGCCCCCCCATACTCATTCCTGTAAAAGCAGAAAAGAAACACGGTGTAGTTTCCTTCCTTTTTAACTTTCAAAATGATAATTGCTGTTTTTTTCTGATTATAAGAAAGATCCATGATCATTATAAAATTTCAAATGATATAGTACAACAGAACCTTGAGAAAATGAATGTTGGTATAATCCAACTGCTGATTGACTCTCTTCTATTCAGTTGTCAAGTGGGGTTGAGCTAAAGGGTTTAACTTTTTTAAGGAAGGGGGGAAAGGTGGAGGGGCACAGCTCGTCTGTGGAAAAGGCAGGTGACCCAATCTCAAGCTACCCCGTTCCGGGAAGCGGGGAGGCAGAGAGAGGGGCCCAGAGCCACTGGAATTCTCCTGGCTCTGTTTTCCTGCATCAGGCTGGTGAAGTGGTTGCCAGCTCACAGCGAGATTCCTAATTCTTGGCAGAACAACTGGGCCCCAAACCCCAGAATCCTCCCACGTTGTTTTGTCCAGAGCAGGCTCCTGCCACCAGGTGGCGCCCTGTGCCAGCCGGCTCTGGATGGCTTTGGAGCTGGGACCTGGCTGTGGAACTCCTGGTGGGCTGACCCTGAAGCCCACCTTGGTCGTTCATCACAGTTATGGGTGAGTGGACTTAACAAAGAGGAGAGGCCAACCCAGTCCGCGGGTAGAGGCGGACTGGGTTGGCCTCTCCTCTTTGGGGGCGTTTGCTTGCAAACGGGTAAGCAGATCACTTTGAAATCAAAGTTTAAGTGGCAAATGAGGGCAGGTTGAACAATGACCTTGAATGCTGAGGTTATGATTTTGGACTTTGTCCTGAGGGCAGTGTGGACCACTGCTGCTTTGTAAATAAAGAAAGAGGCAGAATCAAAGCAGTTCTTTAGCAAAAAAATTCCTTCCTGAAATACATTACAGCAGAGCAAGAGGTAGGAGAACATGCATGAGTTGGGATCATGAACTCTGCATTCAGATAGCCTGGTTTCTAGTCCTGGCCTCTGCTGCTCACTAGCAGCATGGTGTGGCTCAGTTTTCTCATCTGCAGAATGGGAACACTCAGTACCTACCTCATAGGTTTACCGTGCAGATTAAGTCAATTGATTGTTAACTGGTAAATATTATACAATGCTTTTTTTTTTTTTGCGGTACGCGCAGCTCTCATTGTTGTGGCCCCTCCTGTTGCGGAGCACAGGCTGCGGACGCGCAGGCTCAGCGGCCATGGCTCACGGGCCCAGCCGCTCCGCGGCATGTGGGATCTTCCCAGGCCGGGGCACGAACCCATGTCCCCTGCATCGGCAGGCAGATTCTGAACCACTGCGCCACCAGGGAAGCCCTATATAATGCTTTGAACAGTGCCTGACGCATGCTATGTTCCTGATAACTCTTACCTGCCATTCTTGTTATATTGAATGGAGCCTGCCTCTTTCCTCTCTGTTTTTCTCCTTCCTAATCTGCAATTCTTCCTGCCTTGGGGAAACATTTGCTTTCCTCCTGAACTATGTGTCTGATATTTCTTAGGAGAAGTTGGCTTCCTCATCCTCAGGCCATGGGTTTGTTTTCTAGACCTCAGCTAAAGGTACCAATGAGTAGAAATTGCTGACATATTTTACTTCTGTTGCATGATGTCCTTCGATGTTAACCTTTGTCTGTGCAAAACTGCTGCTTCTTCCTTAAAATGTAGGATACTACTAGCATCCTTTTCTTAGGGTTGTTCTGAGGATTGAACAAGTGCTTGTATGTGAAGAGCCTAACGCAGTGCCTGCAACCAAGTGTTCAGTGAAGTGCTAACTGTTGTCTTTCTGTCCCTCTTTAGAACTCTGGCTCAGGCCAACTCTTGCGCCTGGGATGTCATCCCCCCAACTCTCTTACATCTTCTCCTATTGAATTACCACCTGTCCTATAACCAGAAAATGTCTTCTCCATGAAATTTGGTTTCTTCTCTCTGTAAGCAATCTGTTCCTTCTTTAGCATTTATTTTCTGTACCACTGTATTAGTCTGCTGCAGCTCCTATAACAAAATACCATAGGCTGGGTGGATTAAACACTAGAAATGTATTTCCTCACAGTTTTGGAGGCTGGGATTCCAAGATCAAGGCATCAGCAGGCTTGGTTTCTCCTGAGGCCTCTCCTTGGCTTGCAGACGGTCGCCTTCTTGCTGTGTCCTCACAGGGTCTTTTTCTCTGTATGTACACACACCCCTGATTTCTCTTCCTCTTCTTATAATGACACCAATTCTATTGGATTAGGGCCCTAGTCTTATGCCCTTATTTAACCGTAATCACCTCTTTTTAAAAAAAATTCATTTTGGCTGCATCTGGTCTTAGTTGCAGTGTGAGGGAGCTTCGCTGCGGCAAGTTTAGTTGTGGCATGTGGGATCTGTAGTTGCGGCATGTGGGCTCTTGTTGTGACATGCAGACTCTTAGTTGTGGCATGCATGTGGGATCTAGTTCCCTGACCAGGGATCGAACCTGGGCCCCCTGCATTGGGAGCATGGAGTCTTACCCAGTGGACCACCAGGGAAGTCCCCATAATCACCTCTTTAAAGGCCCTATCTCCAAATACAGTTACATTGGGGGTTAGGGCTTCAACATAATGAATTTTGGGGGAACACAGTTTAGTCCATAATAAATACTCATTTCACACTCATCATATCTTAGCTTGCTTTACCATAATTTGTGTGCTCATCGCATATAAATAAGATGATTATGCTATGTCAGATAATTATTTGGCAAATATAATTTCTTCCTTTCCACCTCCATGGGTGGAATACATTCCTCTGCCCTTGGGTTTTATGTGACTTTCTTTGGCCAATGGGAAGTTAGCAGATGTGAGCAGAGTCTTGAAATGTGCTTCCTGGGTTAGCGTTGCCCCTTAAGTGATTGCATTTCTCCATGAACAGAATGTGCCTCTGTAGCTACCCGGCCAAGGAGGATGAGAGACATGGGGAGTAGACCTGGGCCCATCCTGCACCCTGAAACCAAGCCCAGCTGAATTCCAGCTCCCCTGCGGGTGTGTGTGCAGGAAATAAATGCTTATCGTTGGATGCCCTGGAGATTTGGAAGGATGCCCCTGGTTTTTTATGCAACATTATTAGGGTAGCAGCTGACCAATATGATAAGTATTTATTAATTTCTTACCACATTCAAGAAGCAGTGCCCAACAGTTTATATGCATCATTAGCCCATTTAATTGTCAAAAGATCCCTACAATGTAGAGGATGCTTATTTTCTCCATTTAATAGGTGGGGAAACTGAGTCAAAGAGGTTTTACCCGGGGCCATGCAGCTCGTAGCAGAGCCAGGATTTGAACCAGAAGCAGTCATTTTTTTCAAAGCCTGGATTGGAATTTCCTAGGTTCTGGCTTCTGCTTTAATGCTATCTCTACCCCAGAGAAAGCTGCTATTTGTAGCATCTTCCCTAATACCTTAGGGAGGGGAATGTGGATCCAGTAGCTCTTTTTTAATTGTCTGGATCAAGCTCTGTGGAATTACTTTCTCTTTGAGATGCTGCAGCAGCAAGATGCATCCTGAAGCACCGTATATGCTGCAAGCAGCCTGCGAAAGCTCATTTGATCTATAGGATGAATCTCCCAAATCTCTCACCAACCAAGTGCGGGAGATTTTCAATAACTCTGCTGCACTTACTTCCTGTACCTTGCCTACCCAGCAGACAGCACGGCATGTCTTTGTCTTTTTTTTTCCCCACCGCTGCTTCTTTCTTGGTCTTTTTTCTACCTGTTTGCTGATTCTTGGTTTGGGGGCAGACGGTTGAATCAATTAATAGAGGATTTGCAGAATCACAAGTGTAGTTATTAAAGGGTGGTGTAATTAACTTCTTCAGACTAATTGAAAATTTTCATTTAGAAGGAGAAGCCAAGTGCCTCCTTGCTTAAATGACTCTCACATGAAACAGCCCTCATGAAAAGATTCTTTAATGTATGTCCATAAACTGGAGACCTCTAGGCTGCTGCAAAACTTTGGGAAGAGAAGTAGAAGCCATTTCTCTCTCTCCCTCGGTGTCCTCCCCCCTCTCCTGAGCTGTCCTCAGAGTTATACAGCTTCCTGCACTGTATTGTGCTGTTTCTCAAGCCACAGAACAAGGTCAGGAAAACTGGGTCAGAGGAAAGAGCATCAGACACGATGTGCCTTCTGATTGGGAGAGCAGAGAAGAGAGAGGTAAATAGTGGGTATCTGAGGCTCTTGTTTGCCTGGCATTTCACGCTGCTTCTATTGATGCTAGGGGTTCCTTGATTTCCACTTGGGGAACTGGACCTCCCACTCTGTCTTGGGTGGGGCTTTCCCATCCTCAGGCTTGGCATTGGGGCGGTGCTAAGCGTGTTGGCTATTATTGCCTAAGGCAGGCTTAGCACTAATTACTGTATTTAACAGAGAATCGGGACACTCAGAAGTGACTTGACCACAGGTGATCTCAGCCCATCAGGGGGAAGAGTTTTTAGTAAGGAGAAAGTCAATATGCCTCTACTACCCACTAGCTTACTCAAGCTCCTAAGAAGGAAATCAGTTGGGATTTTTCATGATGAAAATAATATCAACTCATGCCTGCTACATGCCGGCACTGTGCACAGAGCTTCAGCATGCTTTACTCAAGCCTTCCGTTTGGAGCAGTCAGTGCAGATGGTTTTTGGTTCCACCAGAGGGCACAGAATGCAGTGAGATTTCCGTGGGTGGCCACAGGGATTCTTGAGGCCAGGAACACTTGGGTGATGAGAGAAACGATGACTGGCAGTTGAGAGCAGCAGGGGAGCCGTCCACAGCCTCATTCCTGCAGGCAAACCCGGAACTTCAGCTGAATGATAAAGATCTTTGTTTAATCCTTACGAGAACCCCAAGTGGTAGACATGATTATTTTCTCCATTTTATACTAAGAGGAAAAATGTTTGGCGAGATTGTGTTACGTTCCTGCAGTGGCACCTAGCATGTGGGAGGTGCGACTGGGATTTAAACCGAGGTCTCTTAATGGCTTAACCACTGAACCGTTTCTGTGGTTGATTTGGTCTTAGCAACCAGAAAGGGAAATGCTGGACCCCCAGCAGATGTCCTGTATCAGTCTTTCCTTCAGAACCAGCCTGGTTTCCCTCTGCCAGGATATGTATAAGCCTGTTTTTCAAGGAAGCAGGAGAAGGTTTGGTGGTCCCCACCTCATAGTGGCTAACGACTGGCAGCTAGTAAATATTCGTTAGACAAGTAACCGATTAAATCGAAAGGTACCTTCAGATCTGGAAATGCCATGTTCCTATGCCCGGGTCCATTTAGCATAATGCCCAAGTTCATGGGATTCAGAGCCAGCCTGCCTACTTTCAAATCCTGGCCTCTTCGTTCACACCCAACGTGATTTTCTCCCAGTTACTTGGCCTCTCTCAGCCTCAGTTGGCTCATCTGTAAAGTGAGGATCCTGGAGACATCTCTGTTTACATAGGGTCATTAGGGCACTGAATGAAATAATGCATCGTGTCTGGCATGTGGTAAGCGCTCAGCGAGCGTTAATTCTCTCCACGATCTCAGCTGCCTTTCTTTAAGCTCCACAGGAATGGGTTCCTCCCACGTGAGGGACTTCTCCATCCTAACTGCCTGTCACTTCCTCCTCTTATCCTTGTTCCATTCTCTTAGACATGCAGGGAGAGAGCAATTTAATTTTAAAATTAGCATGTATCTTTGCCTCCCTACCTAGGCCCTGTGTCATTATAGTAGCTGGTGTTTATCTGAAAAAGCTCTTTGGTTAATAATCTGCTATTGAGTTGCTATGGAGCACTGATTGTGAGACAGCCAGTGAGACAGCCAGGAAAACAGCACTAAGTAAACACAGCCATAACCTTTTCTTCTCTTTGCCTCTCAAGCTCTCTGTAAGGAGCGCACAGCTTCTCTTTCTGTAGCTAATGCACAAATGGAAGGAGCAGCTAATAAATATCATGAAGCTGATGGATTTCCAGGGACCCCGAGAAGGAGGGAGGGAAGCTACCAGAAAAGCCAGAGCAGTGTGTGGGTGAACCTCAAAATCGGCCTCCTCACCCTCTGCAGGCATGAAAGTAGGATGAGCACCCCGATGGAGGAAGGTTAGGTTCTAAACCCCCATAGTGGCTGGGAAGGCTTTTCATTTGGGGAGACTGGCATCGCCTAGTGGATGGAAAATTTATAATATCAACTGTTGCTGGGTTCTGGGGTATATTTCCAACTGTTGGAGCTGATGAAGTTTAGAGGAGAATGAAGTCTTCAGATGGGTCCATGGTGTAGTGAAAGGAGCACCAGGGCCAGGGCAGGTGGGCTCTTTTGTCCTGCATTCCTCACATCAGAAGAGAAATTTCCTTTCCAGACCTCAGTTTCTCCTTTTGTAAAAATGAGTAGCTTGGGTTAGTTCTCAGAAATGATGGATGACATTTATTAAGTGCTTAGTCTGTCCCAGGCATGACTGATCAATACCCTTGATCAATACCCTTGATATATATTAACTCATTTAATTCCCACAGCAAACCATTTCCCTATGCAGACAGGAAAACCAGAACACAGAAGGTATTGTAAGTGACCGCCCAGCGTCAGTTGTCGACCTGGGAACTGAACCGTGGCTCTTTGGCTCCTGCCACTGCCAAGCTCCACCACTCCGCCATGTGGCCTTCTGAATGGGATTCTGTGTCTGTACAGTGGGTATAATACACCATCTTTGTTCCAGGGTTGATGTGAGGATTGAATGCACAGTTACACAGAAAACACCATATTTCCCTGGAGAACCCATCTCAATATATGGTTCTGGGTGGGTTTACCTACCCTGGCCCCAGATGTGGACATGGGATGCAGGCATGGCCTATGAGAATTCTGTATCCCCATTAGTTCAGGGCTGGTTGAGTCGCTCCAGTTAGGAAATCAAGCCAAGTCCTAGATCATGATGTAATTACAGTATTGGAAAAGAGAAGCTCTCCTTCCTCTGGGGGTTGTCAATTTTGCTGGATGTTAAGTCTATACTCCTTAGAGCTCTCACATAGAGAGTCTACTTGAAATAAAGCTAAAAGGGAGGAAAAAAGAACAGAGGGGGAGAGGAGGAGAGAGAGAGAATCGGGGAGGGCAGAGAGAGAGAGAGAGAGAGAGAGAGAGAGGGAGGGTGGCGGGAGAGAAAGGTTGATTCCTGATGACATCATTAGAATCCCCAGATCAGCCATGCCTGGACCAATCAGTTATTGAGTAGTAAACCTTTTGTCCTTAAGATAGTTTGAATGTAGCTTCCGTTTCTTGACACTGAAAAAAATCATGCCTTACACACATCACATCACTGCTCTTGGCAAAAAAGGGGGAGGTTGTAGATTGTAGATCCAACCTTTGTCACACATTCGGCCTTTGTTCTCAATCACAGTTTCTCACCCTCAGTACAGCTGCTGTTTGGGGCCAGATTATTCTTTGCTGTGGGAGCCGTCCTAGGCATTGTAGGGTGTTCAGCAGCATCCCTGGCCTCCACCCACTAATGCCAGTAGTAACTCGGCCCCCTAGCGCTCTTCAGTTGAGAAGTACTGGTGTAGATAGATCCAGATCTGATTTCTCTTAAAACCGGTTTCTTGGATCACATTTTTTCCAGTAGGCCTAGGAACATGCTTGGCGGGGAAAGTTGAGGTCTTTCAGAACTTCTGCGCCAGGCAAGCGTGATCAACGGCAAGGGGCTGCAGGAGAAAGGGGTGCAGGGGGCAACGAGTGTTGGGGAGGATTTGTGATGAGCAACGGATGGGCCACTGAAAGTTTGAGTCGTTTAGCTCTGAGGTTGTCAAGCACTTCCTGGGAACAGCCCTTGATCGCTCGTTAGGGTGTGTGATGCCGGTGACAGCCGTCAGCCCAGTCCGGCAGAAAGGGCTGGGACTGCAGACGGAGCCCGGATGGAGCCCAGATTCACTGCCTTCCACAAACGCGTTATATCTAAACAATCCCTTAATTAATCTCAAAGCGAGATGCCCCTGCCCTTGGCTGAGCCACTCCTGCTCAGCTAAAAGGGCACTTTTTCAGGGGAGCCTTTCCTGCTGGCCCCTCCTAACGGGCTTAAGGTCCTCTGTGTAGTGGATGCTGTGGGGCTCCACCCACATCCCCTAGGTCTCTCTAAGTGCTCTGAGGGCCCCTCCCTGGCTTCGGAGGCTCCCACCCTCCACCTCCTGTACCAGCAGCTCCGCACTGAAGGACTTCCTTCGGGCTACTGGAGCCACCTTGCCCACAGCCAAGGAGACCCAGGAACATCTAGGTTTGTGTCTCCCAGCGCGGCCCTTTGCTGAGGGCTCATGGCGTGGAGTGTGAAACCCTGGCTCGCTGGCCTCAGGTTGAGACAACCCTGAGCCATAACTTGCACGCCTGTGGCCCCTGAGGGGTCAGGCTGAAGCTGCCCACTTTGTGACCTTGCAAGAGGTTGCCCTTTGCTTGGCCCTTACCCCTTCCCTCTCCTGCTTCCGTCTTCCACTCTCTTACTGGTGTACCCGGAGGAGCGATACATCACTTTCACATCAAGACACCCCACCCCAAGCTCCCTGTTATTGCTCTCCTAATGCTGGGGACTCTCCTTTGTATTCTCTATCAGAACTTTAAGTTAAATACCAATTTATTTATTTTCAGCCTCCTCCAATAAAACATACCCTCCAGGAAGGCAAAGATCATTGTCTTATTGATCACGGAATTGCCAGGGTCTAGTACAAGGAGTGTATTATTTTTTTTTATTAATAGTTACATAAATAGTAGTCCTAGCTCTCTTATTAATAGACAGTAAGTTATTCGAAGTCAGGACCCATGTCTGAGAAACCTGATATTCTCCGCTTCATTCTGTCACCAGACTTTGCTGCTGAGAGATCATTCAGTATTATTGAATGAATAAATGACATTGAATGCTAACATTGGGAATTCCCTGGCAGTCCAGTGGCTAGGACTCCACACTTCCACTGCGGGGGGCCCGGGTTCAATCCCTGGTCGGGGAACTAGGATCCTGCAAGCCGTGTGGCGTGGCCAAAAAAAAAAAAAAAAATTAAAAAATGAATGCTGACATTTATTGAACACTTTCTCCGTGTCCGGACTTGTTCCAAGTTCCTCCCCTGTGACACCTTACTGGGTCCTTACAACGATCCCTTGGTTTAGGAACAATGACCATCCTCATTTTACAGGTTAGAACTGAGGTGCAGAGAGCTTAGGTGGCTGGCCCAGAGACACACAGCTAGCACACGGCACAGCAGGATTATGAATTTGGGTTCCGTCTGATGCCAAAACCCTCCTCGCTTTGCTAGCTTCCTAAGTTGGAAGGAATTCTGAGTGGTATGTTGCTTTGAGTCATTCATCCTCTTAAACTGTTTGCTGTGACTCAGGTCTTGAAGTGAGTAGGGCTTAGGCTGGATCAGGTAGGAATAAATGACATCATAGCCCAAGGTTGTGGCGACTTTGTTGCCCACTCTTTTTTTTTTTTTTTTTTTCTTTTTGCGGTATGCGGGCCTCTCACTGTCGTGGCCTCTCCCGTTGCGGAGCACAGGCTCCGGACGCGCAGGCCCAGCGGCCATGGCTCACGGGCCCAGCCGCTCCGCGGCATATGGGATCCTCCCAGATCGGGGCACGAACCCGTATCCCCTGCATCGGCAGGCGGACTCTCAACCACTGCGCCACCAGGGAGGCCCTGTTGCCCACTCTTGCGCCTTATCTTCACTCCTAGGACATCGCTGTTGAAGGAGATCTGTTGTTATTGACAGCACTTGTTATCCTCAGAACAATGCCTTTGAAGTATTGATTGATTCGTGGCATTAACTCAGTAGGTAAGAGCGTGAAACTAATGAGAACAAGGTTGTAGCAGCTGTTGATGTGGTTAGTCCTCAGTCATGAGAAGGACCCAGGAGAAGCTGGTAAGGGGATCAGCATGGACCATCCTTATCACTAGACAAACGGCGCAGTGTTGCTGATAATCAAGTGCATATTAGTCAGTACTCCTTTGCTTGCAAGTGACAGATGCTAGTTCAAAGTGACCCCAGCAACATGGGGAATTTATTGGCTCAAATAATCGGAAAGACCAGGGATTGGTCCTGACTTCAGATATAGCTGGATCCATAAGTTCAAACTGCTCTGGGGACCCCAATTCTCTCCATCTTTTGGCTCTTCATTTCTCTGAATTGGCTTCACCCTCAATTGTCTTCACCCTCCTTATTCTGTGTGGCAACAGAGGAGGTCATTGGCAGCTCCAGGCTAAAGTATCTTCACTGCTCACAATCTCATCAGGAATGAGAGCCTTCCCTTTTCTTTCCTGGGATAAGGATGCTGATTGGCCCCGTTTGGGTCATGTGCCCTACCATGGGCCAATCACTGTGTTCAAAGTCAGAGGGCTCTTATTGGCCAGCCCGAGTCACATGACGAACCTGTGAGCGGGAGGTGGACCTGTGATTGAGTTGTGTCTACCAGATGATGGCAGCTTATCAGAGTAAGAGAAAGATATTGCCAGGGGAGGGGTGGGGGGAAGGGGGTAAAGGATTCTAGGCAGAAAATAGTGCCACCATCTCTCTCAATAGATTTCTTGTTAAAGACATTAAATTCACCAATTTATAACTGACCAGCTCCCCCTTTGTAGCTTTGATAAATCTTGGCATGATGAAAAGAATTTTATAATTCTCTGATACCATATCAATTCTCAAATGATGACATTATCTAAAATTTTTTTAGATGTTAATGGGACTCTGTAGAGTAATTCTAATGAGTACTATCTACTCCTTAAAACAAGTTTGTTTTACCTCTGAAAACACTTTGATAACATTTATTTATGCTATAACATACATTTGAAAAGTATTAAGCTACACTCTTTTAAGAATATTATAAAGTTCAGTCATTTCTATATTTCAGAGCTGTGTTTAAGCCCAACTTCTCTTTTCTAGATGTTTTAGTGTCTTTTTTCATTTTTTTCATTTTAAGTTACAGGTTTCAGATCAGGTCTTTTTTTTTTTAAATTGAAGTATAATTGACGTATAAGATTATATTAGTTTGAGATGTACAATATGATTGGATATTTGTGTACATTGTGAAACGATTACCACAACAAGTCTAGTTAGCATCCATCACCACACATAGTTACAGAATTTCCTATCTTGTGATGAGAACTTTTAAGATCTGCTTTCTTAGCACCTTTCAGATATGCAGCACCGTGTTATTAACTGTAATCCCCATGCTGTACATTATATCCTCATGACTAATTTATTTTATAACTGGAAGTTTGTACCTTTGCCTACCTCTTCCCCACCTGACTCCCCCGCCTCTAGCAACCACCAGTCTGTTCTCTGTATCTATGAGCTTGGTGTTCTCCCTTGGATTCCACATATAAGTGAGGTTGTACAATATTTGTCTTTCTCTGTCTGACTTATGTCAGTTAGCGTAATGCCTTCAAGGTTCATCCATGCTGTGGTAAATGGCAAGACTTTCTTCTCTTTTATGGCTGAATAATATGCTGTGGTGTACGTGTACCACACTTTCTTTCTCCATTTGTTTGTCGATGGGCACTTAGATTGTTTCCATAACTTGGTTATTGTAAATAATGCTGCAGTGAACATGGAGGTGCATAAATCCTTTCAAATAGTGGGTTTTTTTTTTTTTTTTTGGATACAGACCCAGAAGTGGAATTGCTGGATCATTTGGTAGTTCAATTTTTTTTTTTTAACATCTTTATTGGAGTATAATTGCTTTACAATGGTGTGTTAGTTTCTGCTTTATAACAAAGTGACTCAGTTATACATATACATATGTTCCCATATCTCTTCCCTCTTGCGTCTCCCTCCCTCCCACCCTCCCTATCCCACCCCTCTAAGTGGTCACAAACCACCGAGCTGATCTCCCTGTGCTATGCGGCTGCTTCCCACTAGCTATCTATTTTACGTGGTAGTGTATATATGTCCATGCCACTCTCACTTTGTCACAGCTTACCCTTCCCCCTCCCCGTGTCCTCAAGTCCATGCTCTAGTAGGTCTGTGTCTTTATTCCTGTCTTACCCCTAGGTTCTTCATGCCATTTTTTTTCTTAGATTCTCTATATATGTGTTAGCATACAATATTTGTCTTTCTCTTTCTGACTTACTTCACTCTGTATGATAGACTCTAGGTCCATCCACCTCACTACAAATAACTCATTTTCGTTTCTTTTTATGGCTGAGTAATATTTCATTGTATATATTGCCACATCTTCTTTATCCATTCATCCGATGATGGACACTTAGGTTGCTTCCATGTCCTGGCTATTGTAAATAGAGCTGCAATGAACATTTTGGTACGTGACTCTTTTTGAATTATGGTTTTCTCAGGGTATATGCCCAGTAGTGGGATTGCTGGGTCATATGGTAGCTCTATTTGTAGTTTTTTAAGGAACCTCCATACTGGTCTCCATAGTGGTTGTACCATTCACATTCCCACCAGCAGTGCAAGAGTGTTCCCTTTTCTCCACACCTTCTCCAGCATTTATTGTTTCTAGATTTTTTGATGATGGCCATTCTGACCGGTGTGAGATGATATCTCATTGTAGTTTTGATTTGCATTTCTCTAATGATTAATGATGTTGAGCATTCTTTCATGTGTTTGTTGGCAATCTGTATATCTTCTTTGGAGAAATGTCTATTTAGGTCTTCTGCCCATTTTTGGATTGGGTTGTTTGTTTTTTTCTTATTGAGCTGCATGAGCTGCTTGTAAATTTTGGAGATTAATCCTTTGTCAGTTGCTTCATTTGCAAATATTTTCTCCCATTCTGAGGGTTGTGTTTTGGTCTTGTTTATGGTTTCCTTTGCTGTGCAAAAGCTTTTAAGTTTCATTAGGTCCCATTTGTTTATTTTTGTTTTTATTTCCATTTCTCTAGGAGGTGGGTCAAAAAGAATCTTGCTGTGACTTATGTCATAGAGTGTTCTGCCTATGTTTTCCTCTAAGAGTTTGATAGTTTCTGGCCTTACATTTAGGTCTTTAAGGTAGTTCTATTTTAATTTTTTGAGGAATCTCCATACTGTTTTCCATAGCGATTGCTTCAATTTACATTCCCACCAACAGTGCCCAAGTGTTCCCTTTTCTCCATGCCCTCTCCAAAACTTTTAATCTCTTGTCTTTTAGATAATAGCCCTTCTAACAGGTGTGAGGTGATTCCTCATTGTTGTTTTTTTTTTTTTTGCGGTACGCGGGCCTCTCACTGTTGTGGCGCCTCTCCTGTTGCGGAGCACAGGCTCCGGACTTGCAGGCTCAGCGGCCATGGCTCACAGGCCCAGCCGCTCCGTGGCGTGTGGGATCTTCCCAGACCGGGGCACGAACCCGTGTCCCCTGCATTGGCAGGTGGACTCTCAACCACTGTGCCACCAGGGAAGCCCCTCATTGTGGTTTTGATTTACATTTTCCTGATGATTAGTGATGTTGAACATCTTTTCATGTACTTGTTACCATTTGTATGTCTTCTTTGGAAAAATGTCTATCCAGTTTCCCTGCCCATTCTGTAATTGGATTTTTTTTTTTTTTTTTTTTTTTTTTTTTTGCTACTGAGTTGCATGAATTCTTTATATGTATTTTGGCTATTACCCGGTTATCAGGTATATGATTTGCAGATATTTTCTCTCATTCAGTAGGTTACCTTTTCATTTTGTTGATGGTTTCCTTTCCTGTGCAGAAGCTTTTAGTTTAATGTAGTCCCATTTGTTGATACTTGCTTTTGTTGCCTTTGCTTTTGGTGTCAAAACAAATTTTTGTGTATGTGGCAAAACACACATAACCTAAAATTTACCATCTTACCCATCTTTTTTTTTTTTTTTGCCGTACGCGGGCCTCTCACCGCTGTGCCCTCTCCCCCTTGCAGAGCACAGGCTCCAGACGCGCTGGCTCAGCAGCCATGGCTCACGGGCCCAGCCGCTCTGCGGCACGTGGGATCCTCCCGGACCCGGGCATGAACCCGTGTCCCCTGCATCGGCAGACGGACTCTCAACCAGTGTGCCACCAGGGAAGCCCCATCTTACCCATCTTTAAGTGTATAGTTCAGTGGTATTGAATTCATTCATAATGTTATGCAGCCATCACCACCATCCATCTCCATAACTCTTTTCATCTTGTAAAACTAAAACTATAACCATTAAGTAATAACTTTCATTCTCCCCTCCCTCCAGCCCCTGGCAGCCACCATTCTACTTTCTGTTTCTATGATTTTGACTACTCTAAGTGCCTCATGTAAGTGGAATCATACAATATTTGTCTTTTTGTGACTGGGTTATTTCACTTAGAACGATGTCCTGAAGATTCATCCATATTGTAGCAGGTGTAAGAATTTCCTTCCCTTTTAAGACTGAACAATATTCCATTGTATGTATGTAACACATTTTGCTTATCCTTTCATCTGTCAGCAGATACCTAGGTTGCTTCCACATTTTAGCTGTTGTTAATAGTGCTGCTATGAACATGAGTGTACAAATATCTCTTTGAGACCCTGCTTTCAATTCTTTTAGTATATATCCATATATTTTGGATATATTGATATTGCTGTATCATATAGTAATTCTATTTTGACTTTTTTGAGGAAATGCCTACTGTTTTCCACACTGGCTGTACCATTTTACGTTCCCACCAACAGTGCACCAGGGTTCCAATTTCTCTACATCCTGGTCAACACTTGCTATTTTCTTTCTTTCTTTTTTTTTTAATAGTAGCCATTCTAATGGGTGTGTGGTGACCCATTAATTTTAAATTTTAAGATTTGACAAGGTAATCCAGTCATGTAGATTAAAAAATGATAAAAAGATAACTAGTGGAAAGTATTTCTCCTAATTACCATGCCCTCCAAAAACAAACTTGTAAACACTGTTAGCAATTTCTTGTTTATTCTTCATGTGATTTGTTTTCTTTTTCTTTTTTTTTTTTTTTTTTTTTTTTTTTGCGGTACGCGGGCCTCTCACTGTTGGGCCCTCTCCCGTTGCGGAGCACAGGCTCCGGACACGCAGGCTCAGCGGCCATGGCTCATGGGCCCAGCCGCTCTGCGGCATGTGGGATCTTCCCTGACCGGGGCACGAACCCGTGTCCCCTGCATCAGCAGGCGGACTCTCAACCACTGTGCCACCAGGGAAGCCCCATGTGATGTTTTTATTCATCTAAATAAAAAAATACGTGTAAAATAAAAAGTCATCCAACTATACATACTATTCTGCACCTACTACTTTCAAGATCTATATCTTATAATTCCTTTCATATTTGAGTATAAGATGCTTCTTTCTTTTTTTAGCTTTATAATACTTCATTGTATGGCTGGATTGTCATTTATTTAACCAGATTCCTAATGATGACACATAGGCTGTTCATGACTTCCTGTTACTAGAGATAACACTGCAACGAATAACCTTTGGCATTCATTTCTTTGCAGTTGTGTGAGTGTATATGTAAATATATGTGTATGTAAATAACTAAATTCCTAGAAGTAGACTTGTTGAATCAAAGTGTAAATGCATTTGTGATTTTGATAGAAATTGCCAAATATGTATGGAAAGGTTGCGCCTATTTGTATCCCCAGAGCAGGGCATGGTTCCCATCTGTCACAGCTTCACAGGCACAGGGAGGGAGTTACCCATGTTTTTGACTCTAGCCACTGTGTTCAGTGAGACACGGTGCCCTTCCCTCCCAGCTCGGGGTTCACTCCTGTCGTGAAGACACACTTTAGCATCATTAACTGTATCTGCCTGTGTGATTTGCAAGAGGGAATGAAGAATATGCTAATGGAACTCGGGAAGACACTGAATTAAGAACTACTGCAAATAGCAATAATGAAAGCAAACATAAAGGTGGTAGAAGTGCGGTCAGGGAATGAGAAAAAAAATGAGCCGCAGCTTGGACTGTAAATGACTAATAAAGACTATCGTTAAGGTGGCATCAAAGTGGAAGATAGATGGGGAGGTGGTGAGGCTCCTGCACTTCTTCGAATGAGCTCACGTTTTCCTAGGAAGGGAGGATACATCACTGGACGCTGAGCACGCTTTCAGACGTGCTCGCTAAACACTGCTGAGGATCCCTGCAAACTCCTGCAGCAGTTTCCCCATCTGTGAAATGGGGGTTTGTTGTCAGTGGGGCTTTATTATCAGGTGGCTGTGAGGGTTAAATGAGATAACATGAGTGAAGACTTTTAGACAGCTGGGCGTAGTGTTTTGTAAACGTGAGGCAGGTGGGCTGGAAAACAAGTGAAGCGCCAGCCTCTGGGACTCTCCGTGCCTGAACCCCTGTGAGCTCTGGGGGTTGCTGGGGGTCAGAGTGTTCCAGGTATGTAGCCGAGGCCAGGCCACTGTCAGGAAGCATTTCTATTTGAGCAGTATGGCAGATTACCTAGAGAGATCTCAGAAGAAAGGGATGTGAGTTTCCAAGCCATGTATCACGTGTCGTGATTTCTCTTCTCATTTTAAATACATACGCACTTGCATACCTGGCATCATGTTCATACTGTATTTTTTTTCTTAACGAGGGTCTTCAGAATTGTATGTGGTGCCGTAAACCTTAGCTCTGCCTCTGACGAGTCATTATTACTCTGATGATCAGAAGGGTGGGGAGAGGCAAACGATGTCCTAGTTTTTGAAAACATAGATTTCAGAAATTAATAAGCAGCCGAAGGGACCCCGAGGCCTCGTGAAGCTCTCTCCTCCTCCTCTGCCCTCTGCTTTCCTCCCTGCCTTCTTCCCTCGCTCCGTGCTGACCTCCCTTTCTTTCACAAGCGTGCTATTCTAGACACGGTTCTAACTGCTAGAAATAATCAAATCCTTGTTTTCATGGATCTTACACTGTAGTTGAGGCAACAGATACGGACACAAAGCACAAGTAATATAGTTTGCATCACAGTGAGTTCTGGGAAGCAAAGCAGAACCCGGTGGTGGAGAGAGCAGGGAACACTTTAGGTTACGTGATCTGTAAAAGCCTTTTTAACGTGGTGACATTTCAGCTGAGACCTGAATGGTGAGCAGGAACCAGTCCTGGAGATTAGAGGTGTGTTCCAGACAGAGGAAAGTAAGCAAGTGCAGGGTCCCGAGGTGAGAGGAGGCTTGGCATATGTGAGGGACAGGTGACAGCTTGGGCACCAGGAAGGAGAAAGGAGGAGGAGGAGGATGGGAGAGGGGTGGAGAAGGAAGCATCTGTGATGAAGTCAGAGCTTTAGGCAGTGGCATTTAATGCAGGGGGCGGGGGGATTCATTTGTCATGGTCAGAAGTTTGGATTTTATCCCAAACATTATGAGAAACCATTGCAGGCTCTAAGTTGTCGGACAGATATTTACAGAGCATTTATAAGCACACTGAGAAGAAAACAGTTGTTTGTAGGGTTCCCATGGGTTCCCTGTGAACAAAGTATGCTAAATAACTGTTTCCTTTCTTGTGATATTTATGAAAGCAAGAGATTAAAGATATTCTGTAAACATCATGGATCATGTTTATCAAAGCATTTAATGAAATAACTCGTGACAGGATAGTAAAACATGGAGTAGACAGTAATGCTTTGCAGCAAATTTGCACCTGTTTTGTCAAAAGATTGAGGTCAAGACCCAGCTGAGTTCAGAGAATCTCTGCTTATCAAAGTTTTAGAGAGTCAGTGCCAGGGCGGAGAGTGGACAAATTTGATGACAGGATCAGAATAATGAAATCAAAATATGTGCAGATACTACCCTTTAAAACAAGTATTAATAAAGTATAGTTTTAAAAATTTCTCTTTGTAGGTCTGTCTATATTTGGTCAATTTCTACCCTATCTGGCATCTTAAAATGGCGATCTAGATTTTTTTTTTTAAAGGGAAAGTAAAAACAAAATTTGTTTAAAAATATTCTTAGAAAGGAGACCCCAAGTGAGACTGAAATAACACTGGTTGAAGCCAATTTGTTTTTCAAGAATGGTGCTCCTGGCATTGTGAAAGTTCGTTTTGGTTGGTTAGAAGCATAAGTGCATAAGTTTTCTTAACTTATGCAAGATGGAGGGGAGGCTGGAGCCAGGCTTGGCAGGCACTGGAACTCGGCCATTGAAGAGTCTTGCTACCAGGGTCCACGAGGAGTCCTGGGTGGGAAGACCCCCCTTTTGGGGTTTCCCAGGCCAGCTCTGAGAAAGCTGGCTTGGGGTGTGGCCTGTTCTTGGCCAGGAGAGGGCAGAGCACATTCCAGGTTCATTTCAGTCAGACTGACCAGTAGGGACAAGGTGACTCCTGTAAAAGGGATCAGGATACTCTACCCAAAGACAGGCAGATGGATTCTGGGTGGCCCCAAATAATGTCCTTTCTAAGTATCAATTAACAGCTTTAATGAAGCAGTGTCATCTGTATCCTCTTTGCACTTTCTCAATATCTATCTATCTATCTGTCTATAATCTATCTGTCTACTGGTTTATTTAGTGTGCATTGTAACTGGAGATCTGAGAACCCCGAGGACTTAAGAAAGCCCTTACAAGATGAAAGAGAGAAGCACACGTCATTGTAGAGCCATTCACAATACCTCCATCTGTGTTGAATTGAATGTTTGTTACGACGGGGCCAAGAGGCAGTTTCGGTGTCCACAGGGACCACTGAGAAGCTCTGTCTGTGCTCCGTGGCCCACAAACATTATTTATTGAGCAAATCAGTCTTTTGCTACATCTCCAGAGTTACTGTTTACTCATCTTAGCTCATCAAGTTCTGGAAAGTTACAGCCTGTATGTGGAAAGCCAAGACCTTGGGAGACAAAGCATCTAGCTGGCTGCTCTGGAACCAGCTCCCCAGCACCACCTCCCATGAGCTGGGTAACCTCAGGCACATCGTTTCACCTTCCTAAGCCTTGGTTTCCTGGTCTGCAAAATGGGTGTGATCGTATTACCTTTCTCATTATGGGTCTATTTTCAGGGTTAAAAGAACAGTGCCTGGTGGATAAGTGGATGTGTCAGCTGTTACCATCAGCAGCAAACGTGGGCCCAGAGCACAGACATCCTAGGAGGTAGAGTAGTTAAGAAGATAGGATTTGGAACCAGACAGATTTGGTTTTCAGAACCTCCGCTGTCCCTTACCAACAGTGTCAAATTGGTATTCTAGCAGAATCTACTCCGTGGTGGGGTGAATATTAAAAATGAGATAACAGGGCTGAAACTGTAGCCCAGTGCTTGGCCCTTAGGTACTCCTTGGATGGTAGACCCTGTCCGTGGTGCTGACTGTGTTTTTTTTTTTTTTTTTTTTTTTTTGCGGTACGCGGGCCTCTCACTGTTGTGGCCTCTCCCCTTGCGGAGCACAGGCTCCGGACGCGTAGGCTCAGCGGCCATGGCTCACGGACCCAGCCGCTCCGCAGCATGTGGGATCCTCCCGGACCGGGGCACGAACACGCGTCCCCTGCATCGGCAGGCGGACTCTCAACCACTGCACCACCAGGGAAGCCCTGACCGCGTTGTTTTCCTCACTGTTAGCCGGTCTAGAAGTGTTTAGCAGGATATGATCAGGAAGCCTGACAAATTAATATGGGCTGTTTTACTTGCAGAGAAGATGCTTGGGAAGAATTTTCTGCAGTTTTTTCATTGCTTCTGTAAAGACTAGAAGAAACAGTACAACAGTGAGAATTTGGGAATTTCAAATGTCTCAGATTCGTTTCTCCCTTCTTTTCCTGAGGGGGTCAGCAAATGTTTCCCATGAAGGGTCAGAGAGTAAATATTTTAGGCTTTTTTTTGGGGGGGGGTCAGGTGGTCTGTGTCCCCAGTGTTCCAATCTGATGTCCCAAAGTGAACGCAGCCACAGAGAATGTGTAAACAGGGGAGCATAGCTGTGTTCCAATAAAACTTTATTTATAAGACAGGCATCAGTCCAGATTTGGCCTGCTTTAGAAATTAAAAAAAAAAAACACCCGGATATGGCTACTTGGACAAGGCTTAGGTAGAATTTCACATTTTAAAGATCACCTTCCTTGATATATTATTCATGAGAAAACTTCCTAGAGTTTCAAAGCATCAACATTTCATCAAAAAGTCTGGCTTTTCCAACCAAACGTCAAGTGTGACCTTCTCGCTTTTCTAATTTTAGATCTAGTCTTTGTGTCTGCTGGATCATTCCAGCAACCGTTTGAGGAACTTCAGTTCTAGGCCCTGACGAAGAATTCCTGGCCCATTTCAGGGTCTTCCCAAGCCCACTTTCATCTCCCTGACCCTTCATACCCTCCCCACTCAGATGTCAGCAGATATGACCCACTGCTCCTTTCCTGTGCAGAGCTGTACTGCGCTGGGAATCCCCAAACTTTGGTGTTTCATCTTCTCTTTTTGTAACCACTGCAGGGGGGATGAGTCCTGCCAATCTTGAGATGGGTACCTTCGAAAGGAGAGAGCTTTCCAAGCTCTCCGGAGCCAGTTGTGTCCAGACAATAGCTTACTAGTCACAGGCTCTTTTGTGTTTGCTTAACATCTGGGTTTCTGCCAGGTAGTTTGCCTATAAGCTATGCATAGAAGAAAAAAGAAACCATCCATCTAAAGTATTCAGATTTTGGCCTTAATTAAAATGCAGAATAAATATGTAAAGGCTAAAGAGCATGAATTATAGATACCGGGGTTTCTATATTAAAATCAGTTTTCATCTATAGAGGCGCGTGTGTGTTTATGGTAGGGAGGAAGTGTATATACAGTCGGCAGAAGGCAATATAATTATGGCTTGTGTGTGCTAGCAAGATGGGAAACAGATCTATTGTAAGAGGATGAATCCTCGGCTACCTTTCTCATTTCACCGCCTCCGCGGATTTTTTTTCCACCTCAATTCTATAAAAGGCTAATCCTGACCCTTGTTATTTAAATTGCTCCACCATAGCTAGAAAAGCCGCCTTCAGCCTCTTAAAAACCCTCGCTCACCTGGTTGGTTGGAGGAGCAAAGCCCTTTCTATTCATTGCTTCTCTGTGGAACATGGCTGGCGAACTGTGAGGATGGGGTGGGGGGAACTTTCAGAGGCTGAGTGACAAGTCTTGTGTCTTTTTTTTTTTTTTGCGGTACGCAGGCCTCTCACTGTTGTGGCCTCTCCCGTTGCGGAGCACAGGCTCCGGACGCGCAGGCTCAGTGGCCATGGCTCACGGGCCCAGCCGCTCCACGGCATGTGGGATCTTCCCGGACCGGGGCATGAACCCGTGTCCCCTGCATCGGCAGGCGGACTCTCAACCACTGCGCCACCAGGGAAGCCCAAGTCTTGTGTCTTAAATAAGGCCAGGCCATAGCTCATTAACCCTAAAAGTTGGAGGCTCTGGGTTTTTCCAGTAAGGGTCTCAGAAATGGGGAGGAAGAAGCCCCAAGGAGCTGAAATCAAGTATCCACATGTGTGGATAGCTTATTAATGGCCAGGAGGGATAAAGAGAAAGAATGCTGAAGGATCAAAGGAAAGATCAAGGGGGTTACCTGTATGCCAATTTCATAATTGGGATATTTTTTTAACATTCGAATGTTACAAATTGGTATTAATTAGAGGTTACATTAACACATTGATTTAAAGCATAGCATTGGGGGGCTTCCCTGGTGGCGCAGTGGTTGAGAGTCCGCCTGCCGATGCAGGGGACACGGGTTCATGTCCCGGTCCGGGAAGATCCCACATGCCGCGGAGCGGCTAGGCCCGTGAGCCATGGCCGCTGAGCCTGCGCATCCAGAGCCTGTGCTCCACAATGGGAGAGGCCACAGCAGTGAGAGGCCCGCATACTGCAAAAAAAAAAAAAAAAAGCATAGCATTGGGAAGAGTCATGCTGAGAATTAATTCCCATTACTCAAGGACTTTGGGAAACAAACGAATTAAATGTGAAACTAACAACTGTGTTGTAATAATCAATGTGGGTGGAGGGAAGGTGACTTTTGGTAACAGACAAAAAGAGCCAGCTCTTCTAGAAAGCATCAGAAGTTTGTGTGTGGGGAGGAGGGATTTCGTTTTAGAGAAAAGTGATGCTTTAGAAAAATCCCAACCCCTGGAACACACACACAAAAGGCGTTCTCAGCCTGTGAAATGGAATTCCTGATTCTCCTTGGGTGCTTCTACTTGGGTGGTCTCATGGGGGATGTGGTGGTTGCCAGGCCTTAGGGCTCATGCTGTTTGGGGTCAGTCTGTCCAGAGGCAGATCTGGGGGTATTTCCTGGGATTGGAAAGGGATTGAGGGGATGAGAAGCGGCTCCAAATTCCCTTGATCTCTCATCAGACCTGCCAAAGCGGCGGCTTAGAGCGAGGACTACAGTCCTCTTATTTGGGGTCATTTTAGACAACTCTGCTGTGAAAGGTACCGGAAAGGATCTGTCATGGATTTGTATGAGGGAGGTGGAATCCCCGAGGTAAAAATAAGTGAATGAAGCTCCGTTGTTGTTGTTGTTGTTGTTTTTTCTGACTGTTTGAAGCAAAGTTTCACAGTTGTCGCGTCGAGAGATTTTCCCCAAACCTCAGATGGCTGGTAGCATCCCTGAAGCTCTGAGGTTATATGGAGTCCGCCCAACCACTAGGCCCGGGGTCAGCAAACCTCGGCCCATGAACCACGTCTGGCCTGCCGCCTGTTTCGTGAAACAAAGCCTTACTGGAACTCAGCCTCACTTGGTCATTGTAAACGCCTTGGCTGCTTGCAGGCTACAAGGGCAGAGTCGCATAGTTGCAGTAGAAACTGCACGGCTGCAAAGCTTACTGTCTGGCCTTTTACGAAGAACGTTCGCTGGCCGCTGCACTAGACTATGGGGGAAAAAATCAAATACAACTTATTTTTGAAAAGAAAAAATCTGGAAATTTCAGCTCTGTCGTCGTAGATCCAGGAGGCCTCTCTTCTGCCCACAAAGCCTCCTAGTCAGCTGTTAGTTCTGGGGCCAGTTTGGGGTCCCGTCTATAGGACACTGAAACACAGACTGTCATGGTGATGTTTCAATGGGGAAATGGAAGAATGTGGTTTTACTCCTTTTGTTTTTTTCTTTTTCACTTTTTGAAGCTATATAACAGAAATGATGGTGTAACAAGCAAGTTCTTTACTCTTTATGAAATGATAAAGGTCAAAATGCTCAGGTCTTCTATGCAAGTAAAATACCCGGCTAACTGAAATATGTCAGAAACTTCAGCCAGTTATCAGGCTGACAACGCGACAGAGCTCGTGAACAGAACCGTTTCTATTTACCTGGTCTGTTTCACATGTAACACCTTCTCCATTTGTCTCTCTGGCTATTTGGCTGCTCCAGTGGCTCAGACCTTAAACTGTTGCAGCCACGAGGATTGAGACACTTGAAAGGCTGTCATCAACTGTCCTTATCGTTGTTTCACTTTCTTCCCCGGGAAGCACTGAACGTCAGGATCCTCGCAGGGTAATTACCATATCTGCAAACATAAAAGATGCTAGTCCATATGGGACACCCCATAATTTTGCAGCTACAGGAACAAACAACCACTTCTTGTTTACACCTCACATGAACGGTGCTTACCGCTTCTTCAACTTCAGAGCTTTGAAAACTGCAACATCTCACAAACAAATCTATTCGAAGCAGGTTATTTCCAACTGTCCATGAACAAACCTGTTCATTCTTTCACTACAAGCCTTCATGATTACACAGCTTTGTGCTTTTTGTTTTCAGTTTAGAATTATGTGATCATCTAAGTCCCTCCCCACAGTTGATGATTTTTTAAAAAAACTATAAAATGAAATATACTGAAAAATAATAACCTGTAGAAGTATGTGTGAAATATATTGCATCTTTAGCATCCAGAAGAAACTACAGTTTTGATAACTTTAATTGGGTCCCTGAAGCAAAATTATTCTTGGAATAACCAAGGCATATTTCTTAAAACATGGCAGAATTTGGCCTTAGGAAATTTCTTTTAATTCTAATATATCAAAATAACTGTCTGTTTACATAAGAACTGTTCTATAGAGGATTATCTACTTAAGATGTAATTGTGTACTAAGAATGAATCACAGGGCTTCCCTGGTGGCGCAGTGGTTAAGGATCCACCTGCCAGTGCAGGGGACACAGCGTTGATCCCTGGTCTGGGAAGATCCCACATGCCGCAGAGCAACTAAGCCCATGTGCCACAACTACTGAGCCTGCGCTCTAGAGCCCGCAAGCCACAACTGCTGAGCCTGCGTATTGCAGCTACTGAAGCCCATGCGCCTAGAGCCCGCGCACCACAACGAAGAGTAGCCCCTGCTCACTGCAACTAGAGAAAGCCCGTGTGCAGCAACGAAGACCCAACACAGCCAAAAAAAAAAAAAAAAAAAAAAAGAATGAATCACAATTACAGAGCAAACTTAAAAATCAGACATAACATGTAGAGGTCATTTAAGCTCTTTAGAGATTTATTTTATTTTGTATTTATATTTGCTTTCCCCTCTTCTTTCCTTGTTGTTTGATCTTAAACCCATTTGTTTGGGTGGGACCAGGTTTGCAAGTTTTGAAGAGCTTCCAAATTTTGAGGCTTGTGGTTAAGCTTCTGTGTCCAGGTGGAAAAGAAAAATTCCAAGTACCGGGTGGCAGAGATGGATTTGCTGCCACAAATTCATGGAACTCTGAACCCGTGACAGCCACACGGTACAGATTTAGCGTGTCCAGAGTATGGAGCCAGGAGAACAAATCTGCTGTGGTGGTTGATAAAGAACTAACATGTGGTCCCACTCCACCCTGATGAAAGGGATTTCCTAAACGCTGTCAGGCAACCTAGAGGAGTCCGGGGAGGTGGGGGCGGCGATGCAGCCTGGAAAGTCCCTCCCCGGACCCGCCGTTTCTCTCTGCACTGGATCTGGAGAGCTTGGTTGATGGGTAGCTTCAGATGAGCGGGTTGGGGAGGTAGGTGATAGCTGACAGGAGGGGCTCCTAGAACGTCGCTGTTACTTCCACTGGCTGGTTCACGATGGCTGAGAACCTTGGCTGCTTGAAGCTTAAGGTGATGGAGCTAGTCATTTGTGGAACTGTAGCTTTCTGTTGTTCATTACCCCGGTGGCCCTTGATTTCCTTTGGAGGGAATTACGGTATTGAGCGTCGAGGGCAGTCGTAGGCACCTGCCTTCTGCTGTGGATGCTGAGGGCCCAACCCTGCCCCCACCCACCCTGAGATGGCCAGGGTATGTCTGAAGTTGGGTTAACTCAGTGGTTCTCAACTGGGGGCAGTTTTGCTCCCAGGGGACAAAAATGTCTAGAGACATTTTTGGTTGTCATCTAGTGGGCAGAAGCCAGGGACGCTGCTAAACCTCCTACCATGTGCAGGACAGCCCATCACAACAGAGAGCTACCCAGCCCCAAATGTCAGCAGTGTTGCAATCTAGAAATCCTAGGCTAACTGGTCATGTTTTGCTGGGACTTAGAACTCTAAGTCAAGTAAGAAGAGGGCCACCATGGGCAGCCATTCATTCTAGCCGTGGCAACAGCAGTGGCTATAGGGTAGCACCCAAGCTGCTTGGCTAGAGATGGTTGCTTTACTTCCAGCTTCTCAGGTCCTGAGAAGGTTCTCTTAAGCCTGGCCTGTCTGGGCTCCCGAAGATTCTGTCAAGTGCCTCTTTCCTTCTGCCCTGATGCTTCTTGTAAACTCAGTCCGTAGGAGTTGGTTTCCTTCGTTTGCAAGAAAAACCATAACTGCTACATAATTGCTTTTAAAACCTAGACATTTTTTTCTTAAAAGTTCTACACCCCACCACTCCCTGCAACCTGCCAAGTAGAATCTTACACGGAACTTCATTTCATAATGCAGGGGAATTGGAGCTGGTCCAGTGAGTTATCTGGTCTTCCCTCCACTTCATTCCCCATTGCTGATTTCCCACACCAGCACCTAAGAGGAACTTATTAGGAGCTTTGAACTTCAGGAACCCATTTATAACCATTAGCTTAAAGCACCGTAGACACCTGTTAAATTGTACCCCGAGAGGTAGAGTATGTGAGAGATGATGGCACCAGGCATCATTCCTTATGTAGAATGAATTTATGTGATTACCCGCCTAGTGAGCAATCAGACATCCAAAGGAGAGGATAAATTTTGGAAGCAGAAGCGAGTTAGGAAAAGCTTCAGGGCACGGGACCCAGCCTTTGGGGGCAGACCTAGTTCGTGATTGCCAAGGAGCAGGTCAATCAGAGGAAGGCTTGGCGAGAAGGTCTGAGTCCCAGGAACGTTGTAAACCTGGGGTCACAGTCTCAAGTACCCACAGCGCCAGGTAGGTACAGAGAGTGAATCAGGCAGGCGTTTGCATATCAAAGATGTAAGATATTCTTCATTTGCACACAAAAAGTATTTTCCTTCTTTTGCCTTGAAATTTGTGTCTCTTTTGGTCTGTGTTTGAGTTTTCTTCTTTTGATAGATGCTAAGTTACAAGAAGTAGCTTTCTACTCCAAGAAAAGAAGGAGTGCACGTGTAAGGACAAGTGGCAACTTGACTTCAGTGTTGAGTAATAAGGCGCAGCAGGGACTGTGGCAGGCTGGGGAGGAGATGCCCTGGTTAAGGGGAACAGCTGCTGTTCAGATCAGGCACATGTTGCCAGGGGGGAAATGTGAGTACAGGGTGGCTAAAGCAAAGAAAGCATATCTGTGGATTATATTTGATTTGTTGAATACCAGCTTGAGACTTCTGGTTTTTCTTTTTCTTTTTCTTTTTTTTTACATCTTTATTGGAGTATAATTGCTTTACAATGGTGTGTTAGTTTCTGCTTTATAACAAAGTGAGTCAGTTGTACATATACATATATCCCCATATCTCTTCCCTCTTGCATCTCCCTCCCTCCCACCCTCCCTATCCCACCCCTCCAGGCAGTCACAAAGCACCGAGCTGATCTCCCTGTGCTATGTGGCTGCTTCCCACTAGCTATCTATTTTACGTTTGGTAGTGTATATATGTCCATGCCTCTCTCTCACTTTGTCACAGCTTACCCTTCCCCCCCCCATATCCTCAAGTCCATTCTCTAGTAGGTCTGTGTCTTTATTCCTGTCTTACCCCTAGGTTCTTCATGACATTTTTTTTTCTTAGATTCCATATATATGTGTTAGCATACGGTATTTGTCTTTCTCTTTCTGACTTACGTCCATCTGTATGACAGACTCTAGGTCTATCCACCTCATTACAAATAGCTCAGTTTCGTTTCTTTTTATGGCTGAGTAATATTCCATTGTATATATGTGCCACATCTTCTTTATCCATTCATCCGATGATGGACACTTAGGTTGCTTCCATGTCCAGGCTATTGTACATACAGCTGCAATGAACATTGTGGTGCATGACTCTTTTTGAATTATGGTTTTCTCAGGGTATATGCCCAGTAGTGGGATTGGCAAAGAAAGAGATGTTCTTACATAACTCCAGCGTTGAGCTCACTGGCTTCCCTGTTCTCTCTCCCGCCCTGCCTCCTGTGTCTCTCTCCCTCTTTCTCTCTCTCTCTCTGTCTTAGTCTATTCAGAAATTTGCTCCCAGATTTTGCTTCCAGATTTCTCTTTCTGAGGATCTCTCTTCCACTGCATTCTTTGTTCTAGCTCACTGTCGCTGGCCTCTCAGTTGAAGGTTCACCCATAGATGTGAGCAGTGGGCATTAAAGGATGGATAAAAGTATTAAAAGATGGATAAAGGCTGCGCAGAGGCTTGAAAGGAGCAGGGAAAGCGTTTCTGGGGATGTGCCGGTGTGAGCACACGTGAGAAGGGAAGAGTGAAGACGGCCCGTATGGTGGTCTGGGTGGGACCAGGGTGGCGGAGGCGTGGGTTCACTCGGAGGTAGCTTGGAGTGGTCCAGGTGACAGTGGGTCCACAGGAGTTTGGGGGTCACCCTGCAAGTGAAAGGGAGCTATTGAAGGGGTCTGAGCAGCTTGGCTAGGCTGAAAGCAACATTTTAGGAGAGTTGACTTTCTGGTGATGTACAGGGTGGATTAGAGCAGGGGGAAGCCAGAATTTTCTAAGGTGATGGCAGTTGATTAGAAAGGTAGAGTTGAGTGAAACGCATCAAAGGAAGAAAAAATCAGCTGGATTTGGAGATTGCTTGGAATAGGGGATTAAAATAATGAGAATAGTGAACACTTCTTGATTGCTGACTAAGTGCAGTGGGTCCAGTGGGTAAGTGGATTCCAGAGCCAGGTGTGAGTCTGAGTCCTGCTCAGACTAGCTGCGATTGTGGGTACATCCCTTGTTGTCTCTAAGCCTCAGTTTCCTTAGCTGTAAAACAGAGAAAATAGAAGTATCAACCTCATAGAGTTGTTTTGGAGATTAAATGTGTTCATGTTTGTCAACAGCTTAGAAAAATATCTAACATAAGATTCACTAAATACGTGGTAAAGAAACAAAATGTGAGCCTCTTACTCTGCTCATCCCTTCACATGTATTATCACATTTAATCCATACAGATGATTCTAGAATCAGAGTGGTAGGTAATGATATTTTAGTCCCGTTTTGCAGAGGAAAACATCAAGGCTCAGAGAGGGTAGGTTAACTTGCCTGATATCACACAGTAACTGGCAGAGCTGAAAATAGAACCCGATCTGAAATCAGAGATACAGTAACATTACTGAACATCTGGTTGATGCTGGGGGAGCTGGAACTGTTCTCGATGGGCCTGTCTCCAGATCAGGAAGTGGCCACCTCCCTGCAGTTGTTGGAAATGAGGCTTCCTGTCTGCAGAGGGGCGCTGAATGAATGCTTTAGATTGGCAGCCAGAAGTGGATCTGGAATTTCCTTCTCAGGCGTTGACTCCAGCAACTTCTGAGCAAGAAGGGTACCATGGCAGTTGGTTTCGAGCTGCAGTGGTGGGACAGCAACCTCTTTAAGCTGAGCAGATTTCCTATCAGTGTTCCTTGGCCTTGGTCTGGAATAAAAATTTGTGACTGCTGTAATAGTTGCATGTCAGAGAGCTTCTGGGTGGGCTTACCTACTCCGTGTTTCCTTCTGCCTGCATTCTGTCTCTGAAACAGTCACAGTTGTGTTTTGAGCAGTCCATAATGTCGTTGCAGACCTATTAACAGCTCTGGGCTTTGTTTATGTGTATCAGAGAGAAGTGTGATGCTGTGCGCTGTCATTAGTACACGTTGACAAGTGATGATGGCAACCCACCACGGGATAAAGCTGCCCCGTTTCACATTCAGGAGAGAGTGTGTGTGTGTGTGTGTGTGTGTGTTAGAGAGAGAGTGCCTTCCCCACTTGATCGGTATTTTCTGTCTTCTCCCATTGTGTCACACACACACACACACACACACACACACACTCACTCTACTGGTTGACACTCTCCCCTCATGCTAAGCTGGGTAATGAACAGAGATTTTCTCCTGGCAATTTTACTTCTAACCAGAGGCACCTTGTATTTTGAAATTGTTCAAAAGCCCTCTGTATTTGATATAGTGAAGGTTCATGGTGGGTTTCAAAGGTGCATTAAATTCACCAGCTGGGTTGTCGGTAGAGTGTAAAATACGAATGAGATTGTAATTTTGTGATGAGTCTTGAAGATGTAACTATTGTAGGCAGCCTTCCTTTCCCTGGGCAGGTGGAGGAATGGGCCCTTCCTCATGCTTTTTTCTGGCTGTTTCAGATCAGCTAGAGGAAAAGCAGGAGAACTGTGAATATGCTAAAAATAAAAATCTGAGAATCCAAGAGACCTTAGATTTGGTGGAAAAAGAACAATGCAGAGAGGTACATGGGATGGAATGGAAACACCTCTTCATAAAGCTGTGCGTTTGGGATTAGTGTACAAAAATGTAAGCTGGGGCTTCCAGGAAGCCTCAGCTTTGCCTTTGCTGTTGGGAGCTGAGGAACTTGGCCTTGACACTGGGTCTGGTGGTTCGTTGAGTGTCATGTGGGGAACACTCCCAACCTTCCCCTCCACTTCATTTTCACAAACAATCCTTCTCCTTGCCTGTGGATTTTACCTCCTAAAAATACCTTGACCCTCTTGACGTCTGTCCATCCCTGCGACTCCAGACCAAGCTGCTTCCTCTCCTGTCCACTCCGTAGCAGCCTCCCTACTGGACTCCCGTGCCCACTCTGGTCCACTCTGACCTGCAGCCAGACTGGTCTCTTCACAAGGCCAATCTGATCATATTTTAACCACCACCTTCCTTCCTCCCAGCTTCGACTATTTCATTAGCTCCCTGGTACTTCTAAGGTAAAGATCAGCGCTCTTAATGGTCACAGTTTTATCTGGAGCAATCCCAGACATCATCCCACCTCCTCCTCCAGGCTGTCCTCCCCGCCTCGTGCTTCTCACTCTTAGTGGGCCATTTCGTTCCTCCCGCCTGTGGTCCCGCCTGCCACCTAGCGGTTGTGCCACTGGTTACACTGCCTCGGATCTCACTTCCTCTTCATTTTTCCTGGGTACCACCTGATGGTTCTTCAGAAATCAGCCCAGTTGGTCCATTCATTCAACAAATATCTACTGAGTACCAACTGCATGCTGGGCACTGTTCTAGGTGCTGATAGTAGGACAAAAAGAAGATAAAATCCCTTCCTTCATGGAGCTTGTGTTTTCTTAGCAAAGGGAGGCAGATGAGAACGTCGTGTAATTCCAGATGGTGGTAAGGAAACTGAGGCCGAGTGAGGGGCAGGGAGTAAGAAGAGGTGGGTTGAGGGGGGGCTACTTTTGGGGTCAAGGACAAGTTTTCAGAGGAGATGACAGTCAAGTAAAATGAATGAGCTGAGCTGGGATCTGTAAGTCCCGAGGGAAGCCTTCTTTGATTGGGTCCATTCCTGTTGTCACCCACACGCAGGACCGTATTTCTTTGTATTATTAATCGTAGTTGGACATTGTACACATATTTTTGCATTTTGTGATCAACATTTGTCTCTTGAATAGATTTTTAGCTCCACGAGGGCATAAGCTGTCATCTTTTTCTTTTTCCATTACACCCTTTTATTCCCAGCACTCTGTCAAGCAGACAGAGCACACACAATAAATATCTGTGGAGTGAACAATGGATCCTATCAGGGGAGTCCCACATCCTGTCAGTTCTCTCTCGCAGATCCTTGGAGGACCTGTTGTGTAAGGCTGCAGAGCTCAAGGTAGCAGACCCCCTCCGAGCATTCTATCCTCCTGTGGCTGGTGCCTTTGCATCATGGGACAGAGAGTGGGGTGGCTTGAGGCAGAAGATAAGGCAAGGACCAAGCATGAGGGGAAAGCCGGGCAAAGTCATGGATGGGGCTTTATGACTTTTCCAGGAGGTAGATGTTGGAGAATCAGCACTGTAGTCTCTGATTCCTGAATCAGTTGGTGTTGAAATATACTCATCACCTTCATACAGGAAGCATGCTCTGCAGGGTATCACCGCCCACTCTCCCAATCTGTCTTTGTCAGAAAGCCTAGCAGACAGATGAGAATATGAAAGAGCGAGTGTTTTTCAGAGGCTGGGTCGGGGAGGGGGCAGCCGGTACTGCTTTCTTTAACATTGACAATGATAAGTATTACATAAGTTGCGTTAGTGAGATCAGACCTGAACCTGTGAGGCTCTGAGTACCTTTCACTTGAAATAAACCGAGAAAACGGGGAGTTGTTATCTTTTGGGAGCCTTTTGTTTCGTGAGGGGACCCAGGTGAAGAGAGGGAAAAGAGGCCTACCTCACCCTCTCATCACGTGCTCCAAGACAACACCTATATTTTGAGACGCGTTGGTAACATTTCAGAGCAATTACCATAAGTAGAACATCTACTGGGTTTTGATACATTTACCTGTGACATTACACTAAGTGAATCTGTTGGAAGTGGGAGGATTATGCCTCATTCCAGATGCATTTTGGCACTCGGGACAAAAAGCAGATGGGCGCTGGTTTAAAAAATAGAATTAAGGCTGTAGGCAGCATAAGCCTGGACACTTCGAGGCCACCTTCCTGGGACTCCTGTTGAGCGTCCTGTGCTCCTGCCTGCTGAGCTGGGGGGCGATCCTAACCTAAGCATGGACTGATCAGTTGGTTGGATCCATCCTGGAAGCTTGAAGAAAAGGCCAGAACAGAAACCAGAGTCTCAAATGAGTGGAGGCATAAAAAATAGTTTTGTAGTTTATTTAAAAAGTAAATTTACCAGGGTTTGGGAAGCGGGGGAAGGTTGAATAGGATGTTTAGGGCAGTGAAACTATTCTGTACGATACTGCAATGGTGGGTACATGTCGCTATACATATGCCTGAACCCATGGGATGTACAACACCAAGAGTGAACCGTAATGTAAACTGTGGACTCTGGGTGATGATGATGAGTCAGTGTCGGCTCAACTGCTGCACCAAATGCACCACCTGGTGGGGGATATTCATAGTGAGGGAGGCTGTGCTTGTGTGGGGAAGGGGGTGTGTGAGAGCTCTCTGCACTTTCCACTCAATTTTGCTGTGAACCTAAAACTGCTCTGACAAAGTATATTAAAATATTTATTGAGCACCCACTATGCGCCAATGTAGAGTTCCCAGGGGAGGCAGCTGTTAAAAAAAGTAATTGCATAATTTAATTGCAGTTGTAATTAAAGTGAAGGAAAAGCACTGGGGATTATGAGTGGGTATAATAAGGAAGATCTAGCCTTGTGGATGGTCAACATCAGTTTCTCTGAAGATGGGATATTTGAGTTGAAGTTGTTTCAGTAAACCAGAAAGAAGCAAGCAAGCAAAATCAAAAGAAATTATTGGCTCATGGATTTGGAAAATTCAGGACTTAGCAGCTTCAGGTGTGGCTTGATCCAGGTGCTTCATCAATGTCATCAGATCTCTCTTCTCCATTTCTCAGCACTGTTTTCTTCTGTGTGGGTGTCACTCTCAGGCAGGCTCTCCCCTCTGGTGGCACCCACTTAATTGGCACCTTCTTGAGGGCAAGAACAGAACCTTATTCATTGGAGAACCCTTAGTGCTAAGAGAAGGCCGGTGTGAAAAGAAAATGGAATAAATGCTTGTTGAACAAATGAAGGCACTTTTCTACTTACACCACCTTCTGTGGGTGACATTGATTGAGCCCCTAATCAAGCCAGATTTTTTTTTTTAATTCATTTATTTTTGGCTGCGTTGGGTCTTTGTTGTTGCGCGCGGGCTTTCTCTAGTTGCGGCAAGCAGGGGCTACTCTTCATCGCGGTGTGCAGGCTTCTCATTGTGGTGGCTTCTCTTGTTGCGGAGCACAGGCTCTAGGCGCGCGGGCTTCAGTAGTTGTGACTCGCGGGCTCTAGAGCGCAGGCTCAGTAGCTGTGGTGCACAGGCTTAGTTGCTCCGTGGCATGTGGGATCTTCCCGGACCGGGGCTCAAACCCGCGTCCCCTGCATTGGCAGGCAGATTCTTAACCACTGTGCCACCAGGGAAGTGGTGAAGCTAGACCTACGCCTGGACTTCTCAATTCCATGAGCCAATAAATACTCTTTGTTTTGTTTGTTTGATTGCTTGATGGTTTTCTTAAGCAACTTCAATGGAAATATCACTTCTTCAGAGAAAGGTTCCTAACCATCCAGGATAAAGTCTGGCCCACTTATATAGCCACTCATAACCCCCTGTACTTTCCTTACTTTTCTTTCCTTCCTCTCTTCACCTGTTGACATCTACTCTATTTGTTAGGGGCTGTATTGTGTACCCCCAGATTCATATATTGAAGTTCTAACTTCAGTATCTTAGAATGTGACTATTTGGAGACAGGGTCTTTAAAGAGGTAATCAAGTTAAAATGAGGTCATTAGAGTGGACTCTAATCCAAAATGACTGATGTCCTCATATAAAAAAGGGGATTAGGACACACACACACACACACAGAGAAGACAATGTGAAGACACAGGGAAAAGATAGCCATCTACAAGCAGCCAAGGAGAGAGGCCTTGGAAAGAACCAACCCTGCTGACACCTTGATCTCAGACTTTTGGCCCCCAAAACTGTGAGAAAATAAATTTCTGTTATTTAAGCCACCCAGTCTGTGGTACTTTGTTATGGTAGCCCTAGCTGACTAATATCCAGTCCTTCAAAGATTCAGTTCAAATCTTTTCTCCTCTATGAAGGAATAGAACAGGCTTGTCAAACAGTGGGGGCCAGATCTGGCTGGTGACCTGTTTTTTGTTTTTTTTTTCTAAACAGCTTTTGCAAATGCTAGAAGCTACTGCTTATCTTTGTTCATCATTATTATTATTGTTATTTATTTATTTATTTTTGGCTGCACTGGGTCTTCGTTGCTGTGCAAGGAGGGCCTTCTCTAGTTGCCGCGAGCAGGGGTTACCCTTTGTTGCTGTGAGCGGGCTCAGTAGTTGTGGTGCACAGGCTTAGTTGCTCCATGTCATGTGGGATCTTCCCGGACCAGGGCTTGAACCCATGTCCCCTGCATTGGCAGGAGGATTCTTAACCACTGTGCCACCAGGGAAGTCCTGGTGACCTGCTTTTGTAATAAAGTTTTATTGGCACACAGCCTTACCTGTTAGTTCACTTATTTGGCAGGTTTTGTGCTACAAAAGCAGAGTTGGGTAGTTCCAGCAGAGAGCATATGGCCCACAAAGCTGAAAATATTGTTTAAAGCAAATATGTGCTGGCCTTTGGTTCAGAAGAGTGGTTGGCAGCCTGGATGGTGGATTCAAACAGGCTTGGATTCAACTCTCTATTATGTTACTAACAATCTGGGTAAGTCACTTAATCCCTCTGAACCTCATGTTCCTCATCTGTAAAATGGGGATAATAGAAGTTCCTATTTCAAGGGATTATGAGAATCAAATATTATGTGCAGGGCTTCCCTGGTGATGCAGTGATTAAGAATCTGCCTGCCAGGAATAAAGATGCAGGCATAGAGAATGGACTTGAGGACACGGGGAGGGGGAAGGGGAAGCTGGGACGAAGTGAGAGAGTGGCATGGACATATATACACTACCAAACGTAAAATAGATAGCTAGTGGGAAGCAGCCACATAGCACAGGGAGATCAGCTCGGTGCTTTGTGACCACCTAGAGGGGTGGGATAGGGAGGGTGGGAGGGAGGGAGACGCAAGAGGGAAGAGATATGGGGATATATGTATATGTAGAGCTGATTCACTTTGTTATACAGCAGAAACTAACACACCATTGTAAAGGAATTATACTCCAATAAACATGTCAAAAAAAAAAAGGAATCTACCTGCCAAGGCACGGGACACAGGTTTGAGCCCTGGTCCGGGAAGATCCCACATGCTGCGGAGCAACTAAGCCCATGCACCACAACTGCTGAGCCTGTGCTCTAGGGCCTGCGAGCCACAACTACTGAGCCCACATGCCACAACTGAGCCCACGTGCCATAACTGCTGAGGCCATGAGCCACAACTACTGAGCCCACGTGCCACAACTACTGAGCCCACGTGCCACAACTACTGAGCCCACGTGCCACAACTACTGAGGCCGCGAGCCACTACTACCAAGCCTGCACGCCACAACTACTGAGCCTGCACGCCACAACTACTGAGCCTGTGCGCCTAGAGCCTGTGCTCTGCAACAAGAGAAGCCACTGCCATGAGAAGCCCACGCAATGAAGAGCAGCCCCCGCTTGCTGCAACTAGAGAAAGCCCGCATGCAGCAGCGAAGACCCAATGCAGCCAAAAAAAAGAATAAATAAAATAAATTAATTTTTAAAAAATTAAAAAATATGATGTGCATATAAATGATTTTGCACAAGGATTGGCACAACAGCAAAAACTTTTAGTTATTATGCTAATTATTAATACACCCATTTGTCAGCGGAGGTTACAGTGCTGAACCCCCAGATTCTGGAGGCGTTATTGAATTTGTTTCTTGTCTGACTGGCAGTTTTTTCTTGATTTAGAAAATAATTGCTTGACGATTTAGGAAACTGTGTCAACTGCAACTATGAGTTGCTTGTTTGAACTAGCGCTAAAAAGATCACCAGCCTCCTCCCTTGTTTTGTTCGTTTTTTTTCCTTCTCTCTTCCTTTTCCTCTTTTATTGAAACACAAGACCGAAAAAGTCTCTTCTCAGCTCTCAGGGTGGCCATGTCAAACTCCCACAGTGTGTTAGCAGAAAAATCTGAAAACCTTCCAAATAAAGGAAGGTGTTGGTAGGGAAGGGGGAAGCAGCTAAGGAGAGGGAGAGGGAGGTAATTGTGCTGCTACGAGGCTGCACCAGGCTTTGTCTGAATGGCTTCACTGTGTGCTTCTCAATCCTGATCAAACATGGTCTTATGAAGAGCTCTGTTTTGGCAAAGCTCTGACTTAGAAGCAAAAAGAAAACATAAAACCTCAAATAGCATATTGAGATTAAGCCAGTAAGTGCTGCCAGAGTTCAGTCTGCTTCTCTCCGATGTAAAGCCCACAGACAGTGGGTGACTTAAAGCCCAGTCTGGTGAGAGTTCAGATCCTGACTCCACTGCTGTGTTACCTTGAACAGTTTACTTAACCTCTCTGAGTTCCAGTTCCCTGACCATAAAAGAGACGTGATAATAACAGCTACTTCATAGGTTAGGGTGAGGATAAAATGAGATGATCTATGTAAAGTATTTGACTTAGTATCAGTCCATAGAGAATGTTCAATAATTATTAGCTGTAATTATTGTGATGGGTTGACATTATTTATATTTCCTCTTTGCACACCAACTCAAGACATTTATACAGGTGAACTTGTTTGCAGTGTTAACTAGATAAGTGGAGTAAAGCAGTTTAATGGATCACTCAGTTTTTTTTTTAACATCTTTATTGGAGTATAATTGCTTTACAATGTTGTGTTAGTTGCTGCTGTATAACAAAGTGAATCAGCTCTACATATACATATATCCCCATATCTCTTCCCTCTTGCGTCTCCCTCCCTCCCACCCTCCCTATCCCACTCCTCTAGGTGGTCACAGAGCACCAAGCTGATCTCCCTGTGCTATGCGGCTGCTTCCCACTAGCTATCTATTTTACATTTGGTAGTATATATACGTCCATGCCACTCTCTCACTTCGTCCCAGCTTCCTCTTCCCCCTCCCATATCCTCAAGTCCATTCTCTATGTCTGCATCTTTATTCCTGTCCTGCCCCTAGGTTCTTCAGAACAGTTTTTTTTTTTTTTTTAGATTCCATATATATGTGTTAGCATATGGTATTTGGTTTTTCTCTTTCTGACTTACTTCACTCTGTATGACAGACTCTAGGTCCACCAACCTCACTACAAATAACTATTTCATTTCTTTTTATGGCTGAGTAATATTCCATTGTATATATGTGCCACATCTTCTTTATCCATTCATCTGTTGATGGACACTTAGGTTGCTTCCATGTCCTGGCTATTGTAAATAGAGCTGCAATGAACATTGTGGTACATGACTCTTTTTGAATTATGGTTTTCTCAGGGTATATGCCCAGTAGTGGGATTCCTGGGTCGTATGGTAGCTCTATTTTTAGTTCTTTAAGGGACCTCCATACTGTTCTCCATAGTGGCTGTACCAATTTACATTCCCACCAACAGTGCAAGAGGGTTCCCTTTTCTCCACACCCTCTCCAGCATTTATTTTCTGTAGACTTTTTGATGATGGCCATTCTGACTGGTGTGAGGTGATACCTCAATGTAGTTTTGATTTGCATTTCTCTAATGATTATGATCACTGAGTTTTTATTCCTTGACAGTTTCTGAAGGCAGAGGTGTGTGACCCAAAAGCCCTCATTTAAGAAGCCTCAAGGCAGGCAAGATCTGAGAGTGGGAGAAGAGGAAGTTTTCCTCTTGAGAACCCTGACTCAGTGTGAAATTATTGTGAAATTATTTTCTTAAGTCACATTTGCAAATGGTTTTTAAAAATCGTTCCTCCCGCAGAGCCTGCAGGACTTGCTCTCCTCTCCTCCCAGTTACCAAAACCACCGTGTCTTCTCCTTCCTTCTCTTTCTAGCGCCCCTGGTGCTCAGCCACCCCAGCACCTGGAGGAAAAGACAGTGCTGACCAGGGGACGTTGGGGTTTCTGTGACTGTCAGAGCTATGGAGGCGGGGCTCCTATTCCTCATGCTGAAAGCAATCTAAAGGGAATGTCCCACTTGTTGTGAGAGCTGTGTATTCTGACTTATATTCTACACAGTGCTTAGGAAATAAATAAGAGATCAGGGAGAATGGGCAATGGCCAGCTTGTATTTGATTTTCAGGAAGTATTAATCGATTGAGTCAATGACGATTTTGATCACTGATATTTGGTCAAAATTTTGGTGCCAGTTTCCTAAAACTCAATCCAAGTAACTGTCCTCACGTGGCCCCCTTAAAAACTGAGGCCCTGAGTGGTCATCACTGGAAAACTTCAGCACCTTGGCCATGGCCTGAGCCACAGTGAATAAATGGAAGAACGTTATTAAGAAAACACATCCTTGGCCTTCCCTGGTGGTGCAGTGGTTGGGAGTCCGCCTGCCTATGCAGGGGACACGGGTTCGAACCCTGGTCCGGGAAGATCCCACATGCTGCGGAGCAACGAAGCCCGTGTGCCACAACTGCTGAGCCTGTGCTCTGGAGCCCACGAGCCACAGCTACTGAACCCGCGTGCCACAACTACTGAAGCCCGCGTGCCTAGAGCCTGTGCTCCGCAAGAAGAGAAGCCACCGCAATGAGAGGCCCGTGCACCGCAACAAGGAGTGGCCCCTGCTCGTCGCAACTGGAGAGAGCCTGCATGCAGCAACAAAGACCCAACACAGCCAAAAAGAAAGAAAGAAATTAAAAAGAAAAGAAAAGAAAAGACATCCTTTTGTCAGAGTGAAGTCTTTCTAATTTTAACTTGTTTATTTATTCCCCTTTGTTTCTTGCCCAGATGGTTAATAACTTTACTATCAAAAAATCCGAAGGCAGTAATTTAGAAATCCCTTAGGCATCTCTTCTCTATGCTAATCCATCCCCGATTCCTTTATCTTGCTATTTTCTTTGAATCAGTTTTAAACTATTCTTGATAGGTGTTGGGCTATGTGACCCCACTCAGCTGGAGAGCTCCTGGGATGAATGGGGTAACAGTTCCGGAGCCACTGAAGATAATCTGCAAGGCAGAAAATCCAATTATAGGTAATTAGAAGTCACCCCAAGATTCTTTAGAAAGTAGCTTGGTATTTATTGCCTTATGGCCATAAACAACTGAATCTGAATAAAAATTAATTTGAAAAAGCTTGACTACTAATTTCTACCGTTATTTATACACTTCCCGGGTATTTCTTATTGCCATGCATTCAACTTTAGCATCCTCAAATATAGGAGTTACAGATGTCAGATGTTTTTTTACAGGTAATAGGTGCCTTGTCTGGAAGTGTATTGAGCTTCTTTCCATGCCATTCACATGATGTTGAGACTCATTAAGGCTTTCTAGTACTAAATGGGATGATTAGCCCTTCAAATCTGGAGTAGTAACTTAATGCTCATCCTCATTTCTGTCTCTTTCTACCCACTCACTATTTCAAAACAGAAATAGATTTTTTTTAATTGTGAAAATCTCTCTCACACACATTGCAAAACTTCAGGAAATTGCAAACAATATAAATCACCTTTAATTTACCACCTAAAGATGATCACGGTGAACTTTTTGGAATAGGTGTTTTGTCAATTTGTCTGTCTTTGTGTATCTTGTTGTCTCCAACTCTATTTAGAAACATGAAACCATCACGTCTCTTCTGTTCTGTAATATGTTTTTTATTACTTCATTAAGTGATAAATTTTTTATCACTTCATTAAATGGTACTTTATTAACTGTCTTTCCATCATCAATAAATATCGATCTTTATCATCATTTTAAATGACTGTGGAGTAGGATTCTGTAATTGTATTAAATACTTCTATTTAAAAAATATATATATATATATTTTAAATTTTTTAAATGTTTTAACATCTTTATTGGAGTATAATTGCTTTACAGTGGTGTGTTAATTTCTGCTGTATAACAAAGGGAATCAGCTGTATGCATACATATATCCCCATATCCCCTCCCTCTGGCATCTCCCTCCCACCCTCCCTATCCCACCCCTCTAGGTGGTCACAGAGCACCAAGCTGATCTCCCTGTGCTACTCGGCTGCTTCCCACTAGCTAACTACTTTACATTTGGTAGTGTACATATGTCCATGCCACTCTCTCACTTCGTCCCAGCTTCCTCTTCCCCCTCCCCATGTCCTCAAGTCCATCCTCTACGTCTGTGTCTTTATTCCTGTCCTACCCCTAGGCTCTACAGAACCTTTATTTCTCTTTTATTTCTTTTTAATTTTTTTATTTTTTAGATTCCATATATATGAAACACTTCTATTTATCATTATTTCAAAATCATCTCATCGCTGCCTCTCACTACAGTGACTTCTGTGGAGACCATTTACCCGGAAGCTTTGACCAGCTTTCTGCAGTGGTGATTCAATAGCCCAACACCTACCAAGAATACAGTTTAAAACTGACTCAAAGAAAAGAACTAGATTGTCTTTCAATAAATGCTGCTGGAACAACTGGGTATTTATATGCAAAAAATGAACTTCAACCCTCAACTCATTTCATACACAAAAATTAAAGTGAAATAGATCATAGACCTAAACGTAAGATCTGACAATATAAAATTTCTAGAAAAACAGGAGAAAATCTTTTTGGTCTTGGGTTAGGCAAGAAGTTGTTAGGATACAAAAATGATAACCATAATAGAAACAATGATTAAATTCGACTTTGTCAAAATGAAAAACTTTTCCTCCTCAAAAGATACCATTAGAAAATGGAAAGTTTAGCCACATAGAGAAAAATGTTTAAAGAACAAATACAGAATTTATTTGAACTTATATCCCAAGTATATGCAGAACTCAATAAAAGAAGACAACCTACTAAAAATATTGGCAAAAGACTTGAATAGATATTTCACCATAGAATATATATGAATGACCAATAAGCACATTAACAGTTGCTTAATTATTGGTCCGTAGGGAAGTACAAATTAAAATCACACTGGATACCATTTTACATCTTCTAGAATGGCTAAAATGAAAGACGGACAGTAGTAAGTGTTGGCACGGATGGGAATGCAAAATGATACAGCCTCTTTAGAAAACATGTGGGCAGTTCTTATAAATTTGAACAACACTCATTGTATGGCCAAGCAATCTCCTAGGTATTTTTCCCAAAGAAGTACAAATATATGTTCACCCAAAGACTTGTACTTGAATATTCATAGCAGCTTTATTCATACTAGCAGAAAGTTGGAAAGAAGCCAGATGTCCATGGATAAACAAATTGTGGTATACTCACAGAATGGAATACTGTTCAGCAATAAAAAGTGCTGAATAACAAATACACACTTGAGACAAGAGACCTCCTGTGAAATTCTAGAAGAGGCAAGGATTATATTAACAAAGTAGCTTGGTGGTTGCGAGGGTCTGGGGTGGGTGTGGGTATTGGACTGCAAAGGGCCGTGAGGGATCTTTTGGGGTGATGAAAATTTTCTATATCATTATTCTGGTAGTGCTTTTATGACTGTACACATTTGTCAAAATTCATCAGATTGCATATTTAAGATGAGTAAATTGTATTGTATATAAATTATACCTCAGAAAGGGAGATTAAAAAAAAAAGGTCATTTTGGGAAATCAAGTAGAGGAATGTGCCATGGTTCCTGCTCTGGTAAAATGATTTGCACCAGCCTGCAGGTTCAGGATTCTAGAATCATCCAGCAGGCATTTCTTTTAAGCCACAACACTTTAATAATGGCATCCATAAAAATGCAGAGTTACATGTTGCTGTCAGGACTGGTGATTCTCTTTCTGTTAACTCATCAGGGGGAAATGTCTTGCCAGAGGCCTCCTGGGCCTTCTGTCTGCATGATTAGAATTAGTGGTGAGCTCTACAGTCAGGAGGTCTAAACCACTGCCTCTGATTTGGAATCTTGTCTTTCCTGGTTCATGAAGGATTCTGAAGAGCTGAGAGTGGGCAGGGGGATTTTTCCCCTGACATGACCCAGCCTGGCCAATACCTTAAGCAGTGTTGGCCTTGTTCTGTCTTTTAACCCCCTTCTTTTATCCTCCCACCTTATCCCCACCCTACCCCTCACCATGGATTTAATTCCACTTTCCTATCATCAGTCACCAGCCCCTACATAGAATATCTGGATGCGTAGGTAACGAATTCTGAGATGGTTTTCTCTCTTGAACTGGGACCTTATTTTCCCCCTTCAATTTACCTTTTGCATAGTTTGACACACATCAGTGGCACTAAATAAAAAAGCCATAATTAATACATATTTGGCTGTTGTACTGTTCATTTTCTTCTTCTGAAACTCAGATGAGAATATGCATCCCACAGCTTGAATGTTTAAATGCTAAACCTAAGGGACTTTTCTACCTCTTCCTTCTCTTGTCTTATATTAAACGAATGGTTTTAACTAGGGGAATGGCACTGTCCCAGATCCCTTCCATTTAGACCCTTAATACTTAGATGACTAAAAAGAATGTATTTGTAGAAGTGAGTGGTTAGTAAACAAACCACAATTATATGCTTAAGGAAGAAAGAGGAAGTGCCTACGAATATTAATTTGCATTTAGAAAAGTATCCCAAGCAAGCAGTGATGTTTTATAGATCCACACCAGGAATCTTGAAGAGCCACATCCAGAAAAAACACTTTTCAACATCCTTCATGGAGTTTACTTATATGCATCCTTAAACATATGCTAAGTGAAGAAATATGCCTGGTATGGAAACATTTCTGCAATAATATTTAGGGAAACATGAAATAACCTTCCACGCTCTCATCTGGTGAGTGGAAGGGAATTGTGCAGTTGTTATGGTTTATCGGAACAGAAGTAGCTGTTTAATGCTTACTGTGTGCCAAGAGCTAAGTACATATTCTGCTCTCTGATCTTTATAATAATCTTACACTGTAGGAACTAATGTTATCTCCGCTTTACAGATGGGGAAACAGAGGCTCACAGAGGCTAAATAACTTGCGCAAAGTAAGTGCAGGGTTTGTACACAGGTCTGCCTGATTCCAAGTCTGGGTTCTTAACCATCGCTGCTGTCCTGCTTGCCCGTGACTGGTCCTGTAGGAACTTGAAACCATTGTCAAGCGGCAGTGTTGCTGCCTCACCATCGGAGCTGGCAAAGACTTTTCTTTCCAGCAGCCAACAATCAGAATGGCAGTCAGATAATTAACTTGTCTTCCCCGAAGGAGCTTTGTTCATGAGACAGTCTTCAAATGGGGCATGAAAAGGCACTTGGCAAATTGCAAAAGGAAATAACGCTTCAAAATGAAAAAGTGATTCACATTTATCAACTGTGGGTAACAAAAGAACAGGCACCATCCTTTTGGGGCCATCGCTGAAATCAGTTACAAAGAGTTATCCCGATGATGAAAACGGTTGCATTCCTTGATCCTAATCTACCAAAGCAGAGACGCTTTCCTAATCATTGCATTACTCAGGCCCCGCATGGGCTCCCTCTTTGTTTTATTTCCTTTATTTATCTTTGGTAGCTGTTTTAATAATGGTGAAATACACTAGGGTGTCCTAGCAGCCATTTGCAATGTGCAATGACAGGCTTTTAAAATGATTTCTTCCAGATCGATCTGAACGTAAAGCCATTCTGAGCACCGAGAGAGGGATCATCAAAAAGAAGTTTGCATTTTTTTCCAAATTAAATCTTGTGATAGTGGAGATGGGGCATGATGCAATACTGGGTTTCGTGGGCACTAGGATTATGAAATAAAGGTAAACATCCCTGGGTAATAAAAGAAAAGTATGCTTGAGAAGTCTGTGGTGACTGTTGTTTTCCTTTTTGACTCATCTGGGTATCAGACGGACAAACTGAATAATTTATTCTTCTTTCCTAGCCTCACTTCCTCCGAACAGACCTTCCCACCTTGTGGGTTCAGGACCTCAGTGTGAGGCAAACAGATCCCAATCCATGAAACTCCATCAGCAGATGGTAGCACAGAGCAAGAGAATGTTTGTGGGTGCTGAGATGAAGCATATGCCTCTGCTTAGGCTTATTTATTTATTTTATAAATTTATTTATTTTTATTTATTTTATTTTTGGCTGCGTTGTGTCTTTGCGGGCTTCCTCTAGTTGCGGCGAATGGGGGCTACTCTTCGCTGTGGTGCATGGGCTTCTCACTGCGGTGGTTTCTCTTGTTGCGGGTCATGGGCTCTAGGCTCTAGGCTCAGTAGTTGCAGTGCACGGGCTTCGGTAGTTGTGGCTTGCAGGCTGTAGAGCGCAGGCTCAGTAGTTGTGGCGCACGGGCTTAGTTGCTCTGCGGCAAGTGGGATCTTCCTGGACCAGGGCTTGAACCCGTGTCCCCTGCATTGGCAGTCAGATTCTTAACCGCTGTGCCACCAGGGAAACCCTGCTTAGTCTTATTTAAACAGAGGCAGAGGAAAGGGTATTTTATGCACAGTTTAATTAAAGGAAGCAAAAATTAGCTTTAATAATTAAAAATGAAATTGAACCCTTCTCCCCTAGTAATTAAATTAACCGATCCAGCAGTCATGTTTTTAAAAAACAACGCTTTTTTAGGGACTTGGAAGGATTCAGCTGTGCTTTGTCCTTAGCCCTTAGCTGGGCTTTCTGAGGATCAACTAAGCGGCCCACTTTACGTTTTGTTTGTTTTTGTCTTTTTAGCCGCTGGACTCTGAGAGGCTGATCTGAGGCTTCTCACTTGATTGCAGTAACTTCCTCCTCAAAACTTTCAAATGATAAGAGTTCTCTGCTGCTGTGAACTTCTGCACCAGCTCTTGACATTATGTTAAGTATAAACAGACAGCTGTGCCACGGCGGCTGTGATCAAAGACAGCACGTTTTTAAGTCTGCGTATGGAAATACATCTTGAAAATACATTTGTGAATAAATGGGATGAAAAATATTAGTTTGTAGTTTTTTCTGTCTTTCCCTTGTCTTCTTGCTGTCTAAAAAAAGTGATTTTTGCTGGGGGCACCAGGCCTCAGCTTTCCTTGATGAAGCAGAATCTGAGTAATGGGATGAGAGAATAAAAATGAAAGAAGTCAGGCCCAAGGAAACTACATAATGAGACAAACGAACAAATAAACAAACCAAAAATGGGGCAAGGAGGAGAGTGGGGGAAGAGTCATCAGAAGAACCATACAGGCTGGGTTTCCAGGAGAGATTTCAGAAGTGAGAGTTTGGGGAAACATTATTTTTCATGTGGAGGATGGTGAGTGGCAGAACTGGGTACAAAGTATTTTTAAAGGTGTTTGATGTATAGGAACAATATTCTCTTTTATCAAGATTCATGAGACTGGGTGAAGATTTGGATTCCTATTGGCTGTATGTTTTGTTGTACTGTTATTTAGTTTGAAGAGGGATACAGCGTGTCGGACAGAACCACTTGGGCCTCTAGTTATATTCAGATATTCATTCATTCATTCATTCATCTTTTTGGTTTATTTAGCTGTTTTCTGTTTCTGCTGTGTGTAATATTTAAACCTCTTGGGTTCTTACATGTGTAGTTTTTTTTTTTTAATTTATTTATTTTTACTGTGTTGGGTCTTCGTTTCTGTGCGAGGGCTTTCTCTAGTTGTGGCAAGTGGGGGCCACTCTTCATTGCGGTGCGTGGGCCTCTCACTATCGCGGCCTCTCTTGTTGCGGAGCACAGGCTCCAAACGCGCAGGCTCAGTAGTTGTGGCTCACGGGCCTAGTTGCTCCGTGGCATATGGGATCCTCCCAGACCAGGGCTCGAACCCACGTCCCCTGCATTAGCAGGCAGATTCTCAACCACTGTGCCTCCAGGGAAGCCCATGTAGTTTTAAAAATAGGATCATCAATTATGTAATCTCCAGTGATACCCAAACCTTCCACATTCCCCGTCTGAACTCTGCTGTTCTACAGTGAACTTATTTTCTAAATAAAGGGGGAGGGGGAGAAACCTGACAAAGTCTCAGTTCAAACTCCCAATGACAAAGGGATGTTTGAAGACTTGTTGGAACTGGAGCAGGACACTGTCCAGAAGGTCGTGTGGGTTGATGCTCTTTTCCCCTGGAAGTTTCCTATGGGGTATTCTTTTTAGAATCCAGTTTCCGCTGTTGTGGTCTGTGGTGTCCATTCAATGATGGGAAAGCCATTGACATTTCTGGGCCTGGGTTAGACTGGATGACCTCCTTTTTAAGTCTTTTTCCACTTAAAAATGTCATGACTCTACAATATAAAAGATTTTTTATTTATAGATATGATGATTTCCTGAGATTATTGGAGAAAATGGGCAAAGAATGGGTTGTTTAGCTCCTATGAACTCTACCTGACAGCTCAAGCTGTCACATGGGACATAGTTGATACATCTGATGTTATTGTAGAGTGTGCTTTTGTATTTGTGGACCCTCATAATGATTTGTGTTTCCATTGACTTTTTTTTTTTTTTTTTTTTTTATAAATTTATTTATTTATTTTTGGCTGCATTGGGTCTTCGTTGCTGCATGTGAGCTCTCTCTAGTTGGCAACGAGCGGGGGCTACCCTTCATTGCGGTGCGCGGGCTTCCCATTGCGGTGGCTTCTCTTGTTGAGGAGCATGGGCTCTAGGCACGCAGGCTTCAGTAGTTGCAGCGCACAGGCTCAGTAGTTGTGGCTCGCGGGCTCTAGAGCACAGGCTCAGTAGTTGTGGCGCACGGGCTTAGTTGCTCCGTGGCATGTGGGACCTTCCCAGACCAGGGCTCGAACCTGTGTCCCCTGCATTGGCAGGCAGGTTCTCAACCACTGCGCCACCAGGGAAGCCCCATTGACTTTTTTTTGTGTGTGTGGTACGCGGGCCTCTCACTGCTGTGGCCTCTCCCATTGCGGAGCACAGGCTCCGGACGCGCAGGCTCAGTGGCCATGGCTCACAGGCCCAGCCGCTCTGCGGCATGTGGGATCTTCCCAGACTGGGTCACGAACCCATGTTCCCTGCACCGGCAGGCGGACTCTCAACCACTGTGCCACCAGGGAAGCCCTCCATTGACATTTTATTCGTATAGTCAGGATGGCAGATGTTAAGGGAAGTTTTGAACTTCCTTCCTTATCATTGTGAAAAGTAAGGACCTTTCTCTGTTGTACAAATGTTCCAATACTCCCTTGACTCAATCTGATGCATAATAATAATCATAGGAGAGAGAACTTGATCAGTGTGGGAGTTTGAACTACAGAGCAGAACATGGTAAACTGTTAAACTGGAGTGACCTTGAGACCAACTTAAAGCAAAATCAAATAGTAAATTATCTTTGTTCTGATGGTGTTAACTTGGCATGTTAAACGTGTGTTATTATTTTGTGGCTTGTGGCTAATCTTTGATGTGCCTCTTTGGTCATGGGTTTGACCTTTCTAAACTTCAGTTTCTTCATTTGTAAAGAACAGGGTAATGCTGCCTATTTTATAGAAGGATAATGTTGACCAAATCATTGACTAAATGATCTTCTATAAAGCATTTATCACTACACCTGGCACATGATACCTGTTCACCTGTAATGATGATGGTGACGATGCTGATGATCATGATGGTGGTGTACATCAGCACCCATTCTTCCAGGCATATCCTTAAAAATATCTATGGGTGGTGGCTGGATGGTTAGGCATAGACCTGCATTTGAATCCTTGATGTGCCATGTGGCAGTGTGGTGGTGTACTCATTGCTTAATCTCTCTGAGCCTCCGTTTCCTTATGTGAACAAAAGAGGATGACAACAGAAGCCCCATCACAGAGGTCTTGTGAGGATTAAGTGGGTTAATAGAAAACGTCAGGCTGCAAGTGGTTTGCAGTGACACAGGGTGCCCCGCTGATAAATTCTACCAGTGTTTGCTGAACACCCACCAGGCATCCAATACCGCGTCCAACACCGGCGTGAATGTGAAGTTGGTATGAGTTATTCCTGCTCTCGAGTCTTACAGAGTCCTGGGAAGAGAGATGAACGACCACGCCCAAGCCAAACAAACAACACCCACAGGATAAAATAAGCCAACACACGGACTGATGCCGCCTCTCCTTCCTCGGTTCCCACCTCTCCAGCCACACTGGCCTTCTTCCAGTTCCTCTAATGCCGAGGTCATAGCTCAGTTTGGCCAACAGACATGCTTTGGGTTTTTTTTGGATTTTTTTTGCGTTACGGGGCCTCTCACTGCTGTGGCCTCTCCCCTTGCGGAGCACAGGCTCCGGACGCGCAGGCTCAGTGGCCGTGGCTCACGGGCCCAGCCGCTCCGCAGCATGTGGGATCTTCCCGGACCGGGGCACGAACCCGTGTCCCCTGCATTGGCAGGCGGACTCTCAACCACTGCGCCACCAGGGAAACACAATATATGCTTTGTTTTTAAATGAGTTGTCAATACTTTAAAAAAGTAGGGCGTATTTTACATAAAAATCAGGAATTAGGGCTTTTGTTGAAAGTGGATCAGCTGCAGCTGCATAGCTGTTGCCCTTTTTCTGGGACACAGACTCTCTCGTCCCCCCAGATCCTTTGCCCACTCCCTTAGTTCGTGCTGTCTGGCCCCTGCCCTGACACACCCCGGTCTCCGCTGGCCTGGGGTTGTTGTTCACGCTGTGCCCTCCATGCACCCGCTGCCCTCACTGCTTTGCTACTCTCCTTCCCCTACCAGCTCAAGCTCAAGCTCAAGCTGCATGTCTTCCCGGAAGCCTTGCCTTAGTGACCTGACCGATTTCTCTCTTGCTTTCTCATCTCCTAGGTACCTAAGATGAGCAGTGATGAGAGAGGTCTCTCCAGCAAGGAGGGGGCATTTGATTTACCAGTAGCATTTAGGATTTCCAGCATATGGTGACAGTAAAAAGCAGACCGAGTTACTTTTAAATCCCCAGAGACAAAGCCCCCACTTCTTCCTGCACCTGAAGGAGCACTCGGCCCGCTATGGTTGTTACCCAATAGCAACGCAGTTTACCTCGATCTGTGTAATCATCTGACTCATAGCCGTCTCTCCCCTCCGACTGTAAGACTTGCTCACCGTCGTGTCTGCCGAACCCAGTGCATTGCCTGGCCCACAAGGCCGTACAGTAACATGTGTTTATTGACTAAGTGAAAACCTCAGTAGTTAAGTAAGATCCTTCACTTCAGAAATGACACTGCATCATTGGCCAGGTGGATTTGGAAGTGGCAGGTTTCTGAGTAGCCGTGTTCCTCCCGGAGAAGGTGGGCGCTATCGAGGCAAATTCCTACCTTCTCCTCCAGAGGAAATTAGAAATTAGGAGGGAAATTTGCACTCCTGGATCAATATACAGCAAAACTTCAGCTTTGTAACCTTAAAACGCGAGCAATTAACTTTGTTTGAAAAGGTCATTGGTGGTTGTGTTCCTCTCCTCTGACAAGATGACCTGTCCAACAGAACTCAGTTTAAATTAGAAATATCTCTGGTAAAGTTAATCACAACCTTGTCTATACTGTCGGACTGCAGGGGAGGTGTAGCTGTCGAGATTCCATGCTGCTCTGGGGGAGCAGTTAGGGTTTTCCTTTGCCGTTCTGAGTGTGGCATCACCTACCAAAGAACCTATCAGTAAAAGCAGCTGCTTTTTTTTTCTTCTTTTTTTTTGAGTGTCTTTTCTGAGCCAGATGCTGTAAATCCCTTTTCATATATTTCTTCCAAACTTTGCATCACCTGTGAAGTTAATGTCACTGATACTCTTATTTCAGGCAGATGAAACTGAGGCTCAGAGAGGTTAAGCCACTTAACCAAAGTCACACAGTGAGCGATGGTGTCCTTCCCTGATAAAACCTGGAAAATCTGGTTCCTCTATCTGTAATCTCTCACATTCTGGGATGACGGAAATGGACCGTGGGTGCCAGAGGGACAACTGGACCATTTCGTCATCTCACTATCGCGTCAGCCCCTCACTTCCTTGCTTGGTTGCTGGACAGGCAGTGACTCTTTAATTTCAGAGACTCCACGTGGTCTGCAGGGAGGGCATGGGTTGTGAGGAGAAGACGAGAAACGTGCAGATGAATAAAACAAACCATGTGTGAATGGCCAGCACTTTTCTCAGCCTCCTCCTGACCCCAGTCTTCTTACCTTAATCCTTGTCCCCTGAAATTCCTGCACATTTATGGCTTTGGGAAAAAGCAGTCCCAATATAACCAGTCAGGGCCAAAGAGACACTCCAAGGAGCCTGAGAGAGTTGAGGGAGGAGGACTGTTAAACTCTTTTGTGGGTGTGACAGTAAAACAAAATTCTGTTAACATTAAAACTCTGTCACCGTTAGTAGGCAGGAGAGACAGCCGGTCCTGCGGGAAGACATGGACTTTGGAAGCAACTGGCATCCAAGTTCACATCTCAGCTTTTCAGCTTTTACCAGCGCAGGTCAGAGATGGTGCCGGCCTTTGGCTGCAGGTCCTCCAAGGGCCCTTTGAGTGTGGTTTCCATGTTTCACTGTGTCCCCAAGCCCTGGCTGGGGGGGTCCTCACCAGGATGAGAGACCTGTTGTTCTCCAACTTCCTCTCTCCACAATCTTTGGAGCGTGATGTCTCCCTGACATTGTCCCAGCCATGAAGACCTTTCTAGCAACAGAAAGCGTGGAACTCTTTCACTGGGATTTCCATGTGCTCCTTAACCAAAGGACTTGAAGTTCAGTGTATCTTGGCATTTCCCAAAGGATGGCATCTGTACGCTGGGGCGTAGATGACATGGTTTTAGGTGGCACTTGGAAGAGATTAATTGCCATAATTATTTCTTTTAATGTGCATGAGCCCCACAAACCATGATTTATGGCTTTATTGCTTTGGGGCAGGCTTCAGGAGGACAGAGGAAGGCACCTACCCCAGAGGGTAACCCTGGGTTACGTAACAAGATGACTGTGGGTGTGTTACTTGGTGATTTTAGCATAAAATAAAATTGAATAACACAGTCGGAAAGTTATTCTCTTTTCCATTCTCTTTTAATGTTTCTGATTATAGGAGAAAAAAAAAGCTCACTTGTTGCTGGAACACTTGGCAATCCCTTTTGTATCAGGAGACAGCAAGGGGCAGACTCCGACCATTCCACTGGAAACAGTGTCTAGCTGGAATCTAGTAGTGATGCTTGTTTCCTTGTATTTATTTTATTTGTTGCTTTCTATCTATGGCAAGTGATGCTGGCTTCCATGGTGGTTGTGATATAAAATTCCAATTCAAATACATTTAAATAGATTTTGAGTTGACTTGAAGAAAATGAAGGAACTGGGAATTCCCTGGCAGTCCAGGGGTTAGGACTCCACGCTCTCATTGCCAAGGGCCTGGGTTTGATCTCTGGTCGGGGGAAAAAGAAAAGAAAAAGAAAACTAAGGAACTAATCGAAGAGTGGATGTGAGCATGCAAAAATCATGCTGATGGGGCCCAAAGGACAGATGCTGGAGAAGCCTTGATCCAGCCGGTCTGATTGCAGGGATGGTGGAGACCGCCAGGCCGGGAGAGCTGCACTCCTGGTTGGGTTGTGCCATCTGTCTGGGGACCCTCTAGTTCCTGGCCCTGTTTCCAGCCCACTGTCACTTTCCAGTGACTTTGAATTGGGTCCACCAGCCACTTCTCTGCCAGTGATTCAGACCTCGCAGCCTGCCCTGTGTCCTTGGGAAACCGCAGTGACCCAATTACTCACGTCTAAGTGGCCCTCTTGTCAGCATTCAGGGACTCATTAAACCACTGTTGGAACGGCTATAAACGCAGCACACAGCACTGCCCTTTCTAAGAACCGTAATCTGAAGTCAAAACATGTTTCTGGTAATGTCACCAGGTGCAGATTCCCATCTTCTTCTTTCCCTCCCTCCTGCTTTTGCACATTCAGAAACCTGTCCAGGCAACCTGTGACCCCAGGAGGAGAAAATTTGATGTGACAGGACTCCACGACCAGTGCCATCCTCTGAATACCGCTGAGATGCGGAACAATGGCCTCACTTGAACAGGCCAAGCCCTTCCTTTGAACTAAGAAGTTGCACGCCACATTGGTAAGTGATGCTCGCTGCAGCTGCTCTGCTGGGCTAAGGCGCATTAAAAAAAAAGGGTTAGATGGGTATGGTATCTCTGTAGATGTTTCCGGTATCCTGGCGGGGTGGGGTCTGTCTTTGAACTGATGATTACCATAACATTTGCGGCTGTTGACAGTACAGAATGGCCTTTGGGGTCAGGTTGGTTTAGCACAATGAGATCTTTTGCTGGTGGAGTCCTAGTGGTGATCGTTTCCTGGTCCCTTACTGTGTGCCATGCGTTTTACATAAGTGCCTGCATTTAATGCTAACGGCAGTTTTATGTAGCGACTGGGAGGTACTGTTTCAGATTTGCTTGTAAAGAAACTGAAGCTCAAAGATGTTCAGTCACTTTCCACAGTTTGGGCTCCGGATCCATTTAGGTCTGAAGTGGAAGAGCATCTCCAGTCTCTGTACTTAGACTACCTGGGGAGAGGTATAGTTACTCTAGTTTTTAAAAGAATAACTTTAAGGTTCTGAAACTTCATGTCTCAGCTTCATCACTCTCTAGATGAGGAGTTGTATATGTCCCCCAGAATTAGATGGAACACTCAGAGGGGATGCATAAAGAGGGTCACTGGAAAAGATTGCTTACAAAGGTATGGGCAGGAGGAAGCAAGGAAACCAGCAAGGGTTGGTGAAGGGGCCCTGGGGCAAGTGAGAGCAGGAGGCCCTGGAACCCAGAGAGACCTGAGACCTTGGGAGGGCACCACTCACTCGGAGCTGTGGCCCTGGGTAGATGGATGCAGTCAGTGTCAGACTGCATCCCAGCTGAGCCGAGAGGACGAGGGCTGACCTCTCCTGCCCCCTGCCCCCCCGACTTTCTCCTGGGGCTGCCCATTGGCCAAACCTAAGTGAAAGTCAGAGGGAAAGGGATCCTGGGTGATACAACCCATAGAATCACTTCCAAGACAAAAAGTAGGGTAGAGAATGGTGATTAAATCTGGAAGGATCAAGGGAGCATATCCAGCATGGAAACCTGAACCCTCTTTGAGTTAGTGACCTGTATTTGTCATTTGTTGCTGTGTAACAAGTCACCACGGTACTTAGAAGCTTAAACAGTAACTGACAGTGTGGAATCCCCTACTCCCAGCCATGCTGGCCTCATTTCCATTCTTTGTATGAGCCATGCTCCCTCCTGCTATAGGACTTCAAAGGGGCATTTGGTAACACGTGTTGTTTCCTCTGCTGGGTTCCCAGCAGTCCTGCTCCCCCCAGTCCATTTTGCCATATTAATTCTTCCCAATGTTTTCATTCTCATTTCCTCTGTTTGCTTTTCCTAACCTCCCTGACCAGGCTGTTTGCTTTACTGTATTTTTTCCATATACTTCTCCATTGCAGTGAATGTTGCGTTGTTGCAACTTTGCACTTAAATCCGTGGCATTATTTGTTTAATGTCTGTCTCCTCGACTACACTACACCCTCCATGATGGCAGAGCGTGCCCATTTTTGCTCTCATTATACTCCTAGACCCTGACTTAGTGCTTGCAGTACAGTGGGTGCTCAGTGAATATTTGTGGGATGAATGAACATGAGTGGATTATTCTATGATGTTTTCCTTCTTTTGATTATCTTACTGAGTGTCTAACAACAGCTGGGCTAAGTTCTAGGAAAAGAAAGGTGCATGGTATCCAGTCTCTAATAGTAAAGAAACCTGTTTAAGTTGCTAAATTGGGCATTTCCTCCAATTTTTTTGAGCATAGAAGAACTTTTTAGTACAGTGGCCTAGCTATTAACATCATATGCTGTTAGGGAATTACATGGCGGTCCAGTGGTTAGGACTGTGTGCTGTCACTGCTGTGGCCTGGGTTTAGGCCCCTGGCTGGGGAACTGAAGTCCCACAAGCCACGTGGCATGGCCGAAAAACAAAACAAACCAAGCAAACATCATATGGTGTTGGTGTTTTGTGAGAGATAAAGTTAGGGATTTCTGTATCATCATTTCCTTGAGGGCATGGATCCCATATCATCCGTTCATTCATCCATCCACCCAAATGTCCATCCATCCAACCACCCATCATTCCACTCAACAAAAATATCATGAAACCTACGATGTAGGGCACTAGGGACTCCGAGATGAATGACGCTTGTGCTCTGAGGAAGGCTCTGTACGTTTCACAAGGATGACACTTCTTCTCCCCCAGTCAGAGCCACAAGGGGATCCTACTTGAATCTTCAGCATGAGAACCTGGTGGGGTTTCTGGAAGTAAAGGCCATGAAATTGTAGGGTCGCCCTAAGATTGCAGCCCACATGCTGGTCCATACTCAGCCTCCAGCAGTTCACCAGAATTACCATCCCAGATTCCAGTGGCTTTTGCTCCTGGTGAGTGCATCTTGGCCGTGACTCTGAACTCTCCTGTCTCTTCAGATTTCAGGATGGCAGTTTGCCTTGCACCCTCAGTTCTCTGAAGGCTCCCATACCAAACACTGATTACCAGTTTGTCGAGCTTTTTCTTGTTATAAGGATGGCAGTGACAACTTGCAAACTCTTTCCATGGGGGCCTGAAACCAGAAGTCAATACACATCTAAACAAATAAAGCCCCAGTATGACCTTGTTTCTCCTCCACCACTGAGTAGCCCTCGTGGCTCCCAGGAATTCCTTGATGTCCCTAGAAATGTGCGGACGTTGACCAGGCTGAAGAAGCTTGTCTTCTCAAGTGTCATCTCACACTCGGAGCCCTGGGCTTAATCAGTCTCTGCCAATCTCTTTAGATTTCGTGCCACTGTTTGGGAGATGCGGGGGTCTGCACTGAACTACGTTTCCCTTGGTAACAGGGGCCCAGAGAAAATATCAGCTAGAAATATAGCAGAGTGAGTCGGTTTGCATCAAAATTAGACCTTAAATTTGCCCAGCCCTTCGGCTGCAGAGTGAGTATGAATTTCTACTCTCTAAAACTAAGAGCTAGTTCATTGCTAAATGGGTCCACTTGGACACGTGGAGCAGGACACTTTGGGTGCAGAGAGCAAAGAGGGTTCATTGTGCTAACGTCTGTGCGCAGGCAGATGATTCACCAGTCAGCTCCATGCTGGCCTCCTCCACGTTCCTGGATTTCTCTGAACAGCCTCTCAAAGTCCCCACGTCAACACATCATAGGGTCAGGAACTCTCAGATCTTCCCCCTCCCCTCAGCCAGCTCCCAGATGAGCCTGACCTTGTCCACTCACACTGTTATAACACATCTGGCCCTCAAACTGTGAGCATCGGGCACCACTCAGGCCTGACTCCTTTCAAATAGCAAATTGGAAGAGGTCTCACCTTGAGGCCTCTCTTGAGTGACAGACTTCTTGGGAGTCACATATAAGCCCAAATGGGGTCTTGAGCTGGAATGAACTCCCCCAGCTAAATTACATGGCTCTGCAGGGCCCTGTTGACCTGGTGTGTTCGATGGTGGCAAGCTCTTTCAATTATTCGGAGAGTAGCTGTTAAGAGGATGTGAAATCATCTGCATAAAATGTTGGCTTTAACTTCTCTAAAGGAGATGATTTGCCAAAGAGCCTTTGACTATTTAAAGGCTGTTACCTGAGCAAGACATTTGGGTAACTGGATGTGATGTTGGTCTGGTGTCACCTTTTTGCATATTGATGATCACGTGCTATAAAGACTTTGTTTCACTTTAATTGGAATCCTTCCCTGGGAGGGGCCCTCCGGAGCTCCAGCTGCGAGCAGAGTTCTCTTCCAAGGGCCAGTGTGGATAAAGGAAAATATCATTGACATTCTTTTTCCTTCTGTGTTTTAGTTAAGATCCTTCCAGTTGTCAGGAAGAGAAACAAGTGATGGTGCATTTAGCAAAAAAGTAAAAGTAAAAAATAAAAAATGGAGAGAATATGAGGCTATAATAATGTCTCTCTTTTTGGAACTAATTGTTATTTTTATTTTTTAAATTGAAGTATAGTTGATTTACAATGTTGTGTTAATTTCCGCCGTGTAACAAAGTGATTCAGTTATACATATATATATCCTTTTTCAGATTTTTTTTCACTATAGGTTATTACAAGATATTGAGTATAGTTCCCTGTGCAATACAGTAGGACCCTGTTGTTTATCTATTTTATACATAGTAGTATGTATCTGTTAATCCCAAACTCCTAATTTATCCCTGCCCCCCCCCAATAATGTCTTAAGGCAGTTAAATATCAGAATTCGGTCAGATCTCATAGGAACTGGATTTCAGAGGTGGAATATTATCAGGAACTCTGGAGGTTCCTCTGGTCTGTTCACCTCCCTCTGATTTCTCTGCATCTTTATCTTTTTTATGTCTCCTGACCAGCTTTCTTGGTTTTACTCCGTGAACATGGCATGAGAAGGCTGTTCCTAAAGTTGGCAAGTTTACCCCACTTCATGTGATGTGACTGGCTATGTCTGAATGCTAATTCCAGACCCGAGAGAGAGCGAATCTGATTGGAGAAAGTGTCCACCCTAGTCGGGAAGAGGACCCTGTGGGAGGGGGACTTCTCAGAGAAGAGAAGTGTCATCTTGAATATGAGTCCTTCATTTCTAGTATCATCCCCATTTTATAGATGAGGAAACTGAGACCCAGCTTTCCTTGCCAGGGTCACACAGCCACACCTATCTTTTCTTCCAGAATAAAGATTGTTGTGAGGAACTAATTTTACTTTGGAAAGAAAATTGGTGCTATTCATGTCACAGCTATTTTTAAGGAAGGGATTTATCTTTTAACTGGAACGCATTGTTTAGCAAATATTTTTTTTTTTACTTTGTAATTTTGTGAAAAGGAGACACACTTTCTCAAAATAAAGTGAGAGTAGATGAGAGTAAAATTTTCATAGCAAAGAGAATGATTCCTAAAAGAATCCAGGACAGTTATGTAATCATGAAGTTCTCTGGTATTTCCACATTAAAAAAATAAATAAATGCAAGAAATGAACACGAAGGGAATGAAAATTATTTACAAAAATCAAAGCCACACCATTAGCCAAGATTTTTTATAAGGAATAAATTGCTTCAAACAAACCAAAACTGGAGCCAAGCATGGAATTGGGCTATTGGGGAGAAGGTGAAAGAGAGACCAGGAATTCCTGAAGCTGTTGTGAGTTCAAAGCAGGGTTTTCAGTCATGTGTCAGGTGTTTGCAAGGTGACAAAAGTTGGAGAGCCAAGTTCATGGCTGGAGAACATTGTGGTAGGTTTGAGGAGCAACCAGAACTATTGTTATAGAACTGCTGGGGAATTCCTCTTTCCACTGAGCTCTGTGCTCTGGAATGGCATTTGGAATCGTGTGTGTGTGTGTGTGTGTGTGTGTGTGTGTGTGTGTGTAAATTTTTCCTTAGATTTACTCTGGAAATTTGGGGGAAGGAGAAAAAATCTCTCTCCTTATTTCTTCTCATTCCTCCTAACTTCTGATCTGACTTTTCTTATAATTTTGCAGTTTTCTCTCCCTGAAGTCATTCCACCTGCTTTTTGTCCCTGCAGTATAGCAGTGGAGTCTTCCCAACTTGAGGGTATTTCTTTCTTCTGGGCTAGACCCTATTTTGATTTTTTTTTTAATTCAAAGGGAACTACCAATGAGATGGCAGTTTCAAAACCACATGGGACAGGAAGGGTTCAGAGAGTTTTCTGCAATCCTTTCAATCTTTTCAGGCCTTCCAAATGAGTGCCTGAGCTGTAGTCAGACACTGCCCTCCCAACCTTCAAGCCGTCCATCTGGAATAGTCTCAAAAGTCCTGTGCTCCCTGGTTGATTGGGTTGTACCACGGAGAGCTTGCTGGTGGTCTTCTGGCCCATTCTTTGTAGGCTCGTTCCAGCAAATGGAAAAGGGAGACTTAGGTTACTTTCCCTGGGGCAGGTGGGATGGAGGAAAATCCATCAAAACAATGGCTTGTGTGCTGATGGCTCTTGAGCCCCCAACAGAGACTGGGCAGGAGCTGGGCCGATGCTATTAGGGCTGTGCTACAGGACTGCCCCCTTGGCTGCCACCCTGGCCTTGACACCACCCTCCAGGCTCTGCCCCCAGCTGCACCCAGTACCGTCTGCCTGGTGAGGGGGAGGTCTTACAAACTAACCCTGATGTACATGTGCCGGCAGCCTCCCTGGATGCGACAGGGAGCGTCTGCTCTCCCACAGCCAGTGTCCACGCAGTTCTGCCAGGCGCCTGGTCCCTGTGCAAATGGTGTCGGATGCTGGTTATGATGGAATCAGATCTGGCTACCTATGTGGGAGCAACAGCATGATGGAGAGATGAGAAGAAGGCATTATTCTTGCTAGAGCACCCATTTGGGAAAGTTGGCAAGTCAGGTCCTATGCATCCTGTGAACCTTCAAGGTTCTTCTTCTTTTGACAGAAACGAAACGTTAAAGCGAACGTGTCCAACTTGGATGAAAGTCTTATTTCCAAAGTTCAGACAGTTTGGTTCTTTCTCCCCTTTCCCTTCCGTGGTTCACAAGGCTCTGAACCTACAGCTCTAAGAAATATGAGAAAAGAAACCTGAAGTTGGTTAGCATTTCATTTTTAAGTTGTTAGGAGCTAAACCAGCTTAATTTTTTAAAGTATTCATGAAAATAATGGATAAGAGAGGTGTCGACATCATGGGAAACTATGCTTCGCTTTTGTCTCACTTTAATCATTTTTTCTTGAATACATTTTTATTACCTAAATTATTGTTCTGTGCTCCTTGTTCATAAATTACAACTAAAGATTTTGTTTCTAATGAGTCCATGCTGACAGCGCAATTTTGCAATTTGCCATACAAAGCAGACCTTGCTTAAAATAACTTCTTTTTTTGCAAGACTCTTAGTGCTTTGAAGTCAATTAAAAATTTACAACTTATAATACATAAAAAGAGCAATCTAGTAGCTCAACAAGGACCCCAGAAAAGTTTCATACTACTGCTGTGTATTTCACTTCTGACTGTATTATTAGTGGACCCCAAATCCGAAAAATGTTTAAAACTGTTGGCATCTTGTATGCATTTGTTAAAGGATGCGGTAAAGCTTATTTTCATCAACATCCAAAAAAATTCCAATAAGCCTTCCATTTTATGTAAATAGATAAGTGTCTCCTTGGTCCATGTGTGGAGATACATATAAAAAAAAGTTGAAGGGGCCCTGGATCCCTCTGCCTTGTGATTCTACCGTCTCAACATACGAACTTCCAGAAAAGAGTGGCTCTGGGTGTTGGCACACTGGTTCCTAAATGTCTCAGCTGGGAGGTGAAGTATTTATCGCTTCTGCTCACACTTCTGGGGCTAGGACTAGTCACAAGGTCACGTCATCCCCCTGCAAATCCTGCAACTTCCCATCGCACGCCCAAGAGCATCCCAAGTCATTACCAAGGCAATAAAGTTCCACAGGGCAGGGCTGTGCTAGCTTTCCAGTCTCCTCTCCTCCCACTCTCCTCTTGGATCACTCTTTGTCCAGGCTTCATGCTTCTCTTTGGACGAGACAAGTCCACTCCCACCGCAGGGCCTTGGTGCCTGCTGTGGGCTCTGCCTGGCTCACTCTCTCTCCATCCCTCTGCATGTCTGACTTTCTCTCTTCTTTTGGGTCGTTGATGAAATGTCACCTCGTCGGAGAAACCATCTTTGACCTCTCTATAAATTTGGGAGCCCCATCAAACCAGCATTTTCTACCGTTCTTACCTTTCTTTAGATTGGGACAATCACAAAAACGTTGACACCATTTTCTTGAGGCTAGAGGCTCAAAAAACCTATTCTGGTAGTCAAAAGCTAAACACGGACTATTTTCTTTCTTTCTTTCTTTCTTTCTTTCTTTCTTTCTTTCTTTCTTTCTTCCTTCCTTCCTTCCTTCCTTCCTTCCTTCCTTCCTTCCTTCCTTTCTCTCTCTCTCTCTCTCTCTCTCTCTCTCTCTCCCTCTCTCTCCCTCTCCCTCTCCCTCTCCCTCTCCCTCTCCCTCTCCCTCTCCCTCTCCCTCTCCCTCTCCCTCTCCCTCTCCCTCTCTCTCTCTCTCTCTCTCTCTCTCTCTCTCTCTCTTCCTCCCTCCCTCCTTCCCTTCCTTCCTTCCTTCCATTCATTTGTAAGATTCCTAATCTCCTATGGAGCAAATGAATGACTTTAGCAGAATGGTTGTGGGAGGGGCTGAGGTTGGGAAAAGCAATAGGAGGACATCTCATTAATATACTTCAAAACAAAAATTATCTCCTTTACATCATTAAAAAAGAAAAAAAATATCATTGACACTGGGGGGAAATGGCATCATGTTGTCCTTTGCATCTCCTGGATGACTAGTGTGGCTGAGTGCTTTGTTACATGTCCTTTACTCTTTGTTGTGAAATGCCTTTTCACGTCCCTTGTCTTTTTTTTTCCAATGGAGTATTTGCCTTTTTCTCACTGATTTGTGTTTTATACATTGTAAGGGATTAGTGCTTCAGAATATATTCTTTCATAGATAATGGTTTGCCTTTCCGTCTTGTTCATTGTGTTTTCTGACATGTGTTTTCTTTACAATTCTTACCTAGTCACATTTATCAGATTTCCCTTATGCTGTCATGCTTGATGTCATGCATAAAGTCCTTCCCTACTCCAGGTTACAGCAAATACTGACCATCATGTAGTGCTTGGGCATAGCTTTCGGTTTCCTTTCCAGCTACTGTTGTCCACACCCACTAGCCATACGACCTTGAGCAAATTATGTAAACCTTCCTGAATCTCCGCTTTCTTATGAGTAAAATGCGATCGAAATTGTACTTAACCTCAAAGAGTTGCTGTGAAGATTAAATGAGAAAATGCTAAGCACTTAACTCAGTATCTAGCTCATAGCAAACGCTTAATTCAAGTATATCAGTGTTACTCTTCTTTCTTGGTTTGCACTTCATTCCTTAATAGTTTTGAAACTTAATTCAGTATGTGGGGTGAAGTTGGTTTCCTCTTAAAAACAGCATTAATTTCTGCAGGGGGTGGAGTGGCCCAATCATGGTTTACTCCCCCAAAGTCACTGTGAAGACCTCGGAGCAGTGGCGGTGGGGCTGTGTGTGGGGGTAACTGACTTACACCCACCTATGGAAAAAGCATCCTCCAGTTTGCCTTGTGTGGCAGGGATGTGAGGATGCAGGGGCCGGAGAGGTGCTTGGGGAGGAAGGAGGGAGGCTGGGGTTTGCTTTTGACGTCAGAGACGGAGAAGAGGGTGCAGCCCGCTCAAAGGTGGTGTGTCATGGGCTGGAGTTTGGGACACATCCCAGTGCCTGTTGGGGTGTGAGAGCTTCCTTTCCGTGAAGCCCCAGGCTGGCTGATGTTAAGGAGCCAGAAGGTGTCGCCTGTCCACCCGCCAGAGCAGAGTCTTGCAGCAGCTCTGCAAGGGCTCCAGAATGGGACTGCCATGCTGGGTCTGCATCCTCAGAGGGCAAGATGCAGGGCCGGCTGCATGGGCATACAGTCGCCCCTGAAGCCCAGAGGCTCTTGCCCGTGTTTCAATGCTCTGCTGTCCCCATCTTGAAATACTTAATAATTTTTCAACTAGGGGCCTCACATTTTTATTTTGCTCTGGACCCTGCAAATTATGTAGCAGGTACCAAGAGATTGGGTGGACACAAGGCAAGTCCATGTCTCTGGAACAGGACTTCAGTTTTCTCTTTCTTCATTCCTCAGCTTCATCATTTACTGGATGTGTGACTTTGGACAAGTCACCTAAATTCTTAGGGCCCCAGTTCTCTTTTATGTAACACAGATGATAACACCTGTGAGTAGGATTATCCTGAGGATTAAGTGACGTAAACCTCATAGCGCTTTGGCACAGGGCTCCCACGTTGTAGACACGTGAAGCATAGAGGTTATTATTACTAATGTTGATTATATGTAAAGAGCCCTTGACAGTGCATTAGTTCAGACCATAGTGGAGTTGGATCTTATGTGCAGCTAGAGTCTAATGCCAAAGCAGAAGGTAAAATTAGCATAGAGTAACAACTACCCTCAACAACAGCACCTTAGGATTTGTGGGAGACAACAGATTGTTCCTTAGTCTATCCGTCACGGCCAGTTTTCCTCTTGCATTTGCACAGATCGCTGTTTCTTTGAGTACCAGACAAGTCAGCTGACTTGTGTTCAGCTGTTTTTAGGAAAAACATAGGAACGTGCAAGCACAGGAATTATTTTTAGTGAAGTGAGGGACACAGGGCATTGTAGAGACTGGACTCTGAACCAGGGCTGACTTCTGCGTTTGGTGCAGGAAACACAGTGCCTAAGGCACATGATACTTTTTAGAAGCTTGTGAAAATGTTTTAATGTTAATTTCTTTTAGAATCAGAAGAAAAAATGAGCAAAATGATAACGTGTTTTTGATAATGAATCTAGACTAGATTTTTTTTTGTCTTTAAAGCAATGCATAAGGAAACATAATTTTTAATGTTTCGATGGAGGAAAGGGCCCACAAAAGCTGAAGTGCCCAGAGCCCTGACAGTCATGCTGTGGCCCTGGTCATGATGGCCGTCCCACTGTCACTCGGACCATACTATGTTCATTGACTAGGGTGGCAGGTGGAATCACCTGGAAGGTTTGCAGTGTTATTTCTTTCTCTTCCCCTACCTTGGGAGAGTATATTTGGATGTGTGTCATTTGCATGAAGTTACTGGGATATTTTATTCCACTCTCTGGTATTTTGTATTCTAAGAATGAGAAGAATGATATTAAACCTTCTCTTGTTTGAAAGGGCGACTGGGTAAAAATGTGATAAAGAGGTTGAAAGACTGCTTATGCGATTCTGCACATAATTGTTTTCTTATGTGGATACACGCAAACAGTGACTAACAGGGCTTTAGAATCTTATAAGATCAGCACGCTTTGTGGCTTTATTATATTGTATAAACTTACTTTCTTCCTAATTTAGACAGATTTTCTCCTGCAATCCAATTAATATAAATTGTTTCATTAATATTGAAACATAAATGCTATTTACTGGGAAAACAAAAGTAAGTGTGTGTGTGTGTGTGTGTGTGTGTGTGTGGCAGAGATTGGGGACTGGGGGTAGAAATGGTGACAATCATGTTATTCCTGTAATTCTTTGGTTCCTGGGTTTTTTTTTTTTTTGCGATACGCGGGCCTCTCACTGCTGTGGCCTATCCCGTTGCGGAGCACAGGCTCTGGACGTGCAGGCTCAGCGGCCATGGCTCACGGGCCCAGCCGCTCCGCGGCATGTGGGATCTTCCCAGACCGGGGCACAAACCCGTGTCCCCTGCATCGGCAGGTGGACTCTCAACCACTGCACCACCAGGGAAGCCCTGTTTTGTTTTTTTTACTTCAGCTTAATTTTTAAAAAATTTAAATGTTTTAATATCTTTTATAATTGCAAAGTAATACATGCCTATTGTAATTTCAGGCTCAAGTTCACTTCCTAGAAGTTACCACTTGCAACAGTTTGACACGTGTCCTTGAATCCCTTTTCAGTATACAAATAAACGTACACATATTGATTAAATTTCTTTTTCAAATGAGAACTAACCTACGACAGTTTCTTCCTTATAATATAGCACAGCCATCTTTCCATTAAATGTCTGTCATTTTAAATGCTGCATAAAATTCCAATTTATATACTCCTCCCTCTATTGATGTACATTTAAGATGCCTCCTCTTTTAAAAAAAGAAGACCAGGACTGTAATAACTGGCTGTGTGACATACAACTTTATATTGATTTTTTGGTATCTGTCTCATCTTTCTGTATAAATGAGAATTTTCACTTTCTTATGATTATCCAGGGCCCAACAATAGTTCCGATGGTTGTTTGTTACAGCAGGTGACCCTCTCCGAATGTTTTTCTTTTCCCCCTTTTGCCTGTGAATCCAGCAAAACGTAGAGTTTCTTCCCTAAGTGGAGTAGGCATTGTGTAAAACATTCCATTGCTTAATTACCTCCGAATCACTTGTCATAGTCCTAATAAAAATGTACACCCATTGCTGTGAATGCTTAATCACATTAGCTGTGAGGAGAGTAAGCTGTTGAGAGAAAAAAACGAGAGGATGTTAAATGTCGGGTCTTGTTTGGAATTCAAAATGCTTCCCCCAGCCTGGAAACGAAGCCTTGCCTACGAGCGAGCTGGGGCTTGAGAGTTACAGAGCTCTTGTTGGTGGTTGCCAGAGAATCCCCAGACACTTGTCTGAACATGCAGGGGTGAGGGTGGAGGCTGAAGGGAAGGGAGTGTTTTTAATTTTACAAAAGTATTCTGCTGCGTGTAAACCTCTGGCTCTGGCCTTCGTTTAGGTAACCTGGTTGTATTAAATTCAACACATGGGTACTGAAACCCTACAACATGCCAGGCACCTTCTTGGTACTGAGATCATGCGCTTATTCAAGCAGAAAGAGAATTTGCCTTCATGAAGCTTACCTTCTACGGGCAGGAGACGAGACTGTCACCAAAGCAACAAATAAAGTCAATGATAATTGCTCTGCCAAGGAATAAAGCTGGTAGAGGAGAGCGGCAGAGAGGGGTGGAATGGTGGGTGGTCAGAGAAAGTTCTTCTGCAGAGGGGCTGTTGAGTAAGGACTTAAGTGAGGAAAGGAGGGGGCCCGTCAGGTGTCGTGGGGGCAGATCAGCCCTTTAAGCCCAAGGTGCAAGCTGTTAGCTTTGCCGGTGGAGGTGCTGTCATCACAGACTTGATCCTTGGAAATGTCTTCCCTTTGTCAGCGTGCAAAATTTTTGTGAGATTTCCCAATTGTTACTGAAAGTTTGGTTCAGCAGCTCACGCTTGAAAGTCAATACTCCAGAGGCAAGCTTGGTGGAAAGGAAAGTTTGCTTTGTGTCGGAGGCCGGCGACCAGGGGAGAGGGCAGACTCATGTCCAAAAGGCCGAGTCCCCACTGACAATCAGTGGGCGAGGGCTTTTAAAGGGGAGTTTCAGGGGTATATAGGCCGAGGGAGGGGGTTACGCGCAGAAACAGCACAGTCAACTCTGCGGTCTTCTTGAAATTGCTCATGCGGTGGTCTGATCCATGTCGTCTTGATTCTTTTGAGTACAGTTACTCTTGATTTCCAGGGTCAGTGTGTTCCCATTTCTTTGAGACCAGTTCTCAGAACTGTGGCAGCTTACATCATGGCTACAGTCTGGCCATCATGTAGTTAACTTCTTCCACCTGGTGTGGGTTTCAGTATCTACAACACAGTTCACAGGATATGGCTCAGAATATGATCTCTAGCCCCTGAGGAGGAACTAAAGGTCCTTGACTTTGTTTAGTGACTAAACTATTATTATTTGGTCTTGTTGGACTGTCTTCCTTTGCTTCTGCATTTTCTCACTTCTCTGATAAAATTTTTTCTTTGACTAAAGTTTTTCTACAGACAAAAGGCAGGCGGAGGACATGGCGAGGAAGGACCACAGGGTCCTGCTCTGTTTCCCAATCAGTGATTCCCATCGTTGGTGCTACAGAGTGAATGTGTCTCACCCACCCCGACCACCGCCAATTCCTAGGTTGAAGCCTAATTCCCAGTGTGATGGTATTTGGAGGTGGGGCCTTAGGAAGTGATCATTCAACTCCACCCTCGTGAGTGGAGTTAGGGCCCTTATAAAAGAAGCCCCAGAGAGCCCCCTTGCCCCTTCTGCCATGCGAGGACACAGCAAGAAGGAAGCCCTCACCAGACAATCTGCTGGTGCTTCAATTCTGGACTTTGTAGCTTCTAGGACTGTGAGAAATAATTTCTGTTGTTTCTAAGTCACCCAATCTATGATATTCTGTTACAGCAGCCTGAAGAGACTAAGACAGTTGGATTCCTTAGAGCTTTGCTATCCATTGCAGTTGCTTACTATCCATCTGTGTTTTGTGGCTACCATATCGGACAACAAAGGTGCAGAACTTTCCTGTCATCATGGAAAATTCTGCTGGACAGTGTCGTCCTGGTTAGATTTACTATTGCCAATAACAACAACACTGATGATGATGATGATGACAGTAATGATATAATTTACCATGTACTGGGCATGCACTACATACAGAGCACTTTATGTATGTTATCTCATGCCAACCTCACATAAAATCTTACCTAAATCAGATGTGTTCACTCTCATTTTACAAGTGAAAATCCACAGAGGGCGTCCAACAAGTTATCCAAGATAGCGTTACTAGTAAATAAATGGTGGAACTGGGATTGGAACACAGTCTTGGCTTATATGAATGCCCGTGTTCTTAGCCACTAAATTATACTGCTTCTCAATCCATGGACTGTTTCCCAGGCCTGAAAAAAATTCCCAGAAGGGGAGCCAAGCTGGCTTCCAGTGAGGAGGTGAATATTCCATTATGAAACTAGTGGGATACTCAGTTGAACTATTTCAGCCACTTTTAACTTCCCTGTAGCCAGAGGTCTGCTTAGGAAAAGTAGCAAAAGGTGTCTCTTCTCAATATGCTTTGCTATTTGTTAGGCACTTGTCACACTTGATAAATATGCAGTGTTTATAGGGTGATAAGTTCCCCATGGAGTTGTGCAAAAAGCCATCAGAACAATCATAGATGGTGGCCCAGGTGTATTTGGTTTTTTGTCAAGTGTAGGGAGATTCTATTTTATTTTATTTTAATTAATTAATTAATTAATTAATTTTTGGCTGTGTTGGGTCTTCGTTGCTGCACGCGGGCTTTCTCTAGTTGCGGCTAGCGGGGGCTACTCTTTGTTGCGGTACGCGGGCTTCTCACTGCAGTGGCTTCTCTTGTTGCGGAGCATGGGCTTTAGGTGCGTGGGCTTCAGTAGTTGTGGCACATGGGCTCAGTAGTTGTGGCTCGCGGGCTCTAGAGCACAGGCTCAGTAGTTGTGGCGCACGGGCTTAGTTGCTCCGCGGCATGTGGGATCTTCCCGGACCAGGGCTCAAACCTGTGACCCCTGCATTGGCGGGCAGATTCTTAACTACTGCACCACCAGGGAAGTCCAGAGAGACTCTATTTTAAATCTTAAAAGTGAGTGACTGAGGATTGTCTCAGAAAAGTAAAATATTTAACAGGTGTTTGTCAGCGATTCCTGCAGAAGCCACCCACACACCCTGGTATCTCAGGGCTGGGACTCATTCCCACTCTACCGACTCTTGATGGCATGACTCAGCTGTCATGGGGCTCGAGACTTAAAGTGTAATTTGTCACCACAGCCCACAGTCATCAAATATTAGGGCTGAAGAGATTCGGAGAAAGGAAGGTGGAGGTAGGGAAGAAGAGGAGGGAGAGAGAATAAGCTGGAACAAGAAGTCTAGTAACAGTAATGACACCCATCATTTATTGAGTCCCTGTAATTTACCAGTCAACGGAGAAGTTGCCTCACTTGTGATGGCATCTAATCTTTCCAACAATCCTGTAAAGTAGATTTTGTTACTTCAATTTATAGATGGGCAGTTAACTACTGTGTTTTGTCAGTGCCACAGCCAGCACTTGAACCTAGATATTCCTGATCCCAAGGCCGTAGTTTTTCTTTGAGCCAATCTAGAGAGACAAAAGGTGATAGAAATTGAGCGCCAAGGCATAGAGCTTGGTTGGTGGGGAAAACAGGAGTGGCTCTCATTAGAAACCAGAGTAAAAGCATAAAAGTTGAGACAAAGACCTCTGTTTCGAACTAAGGTGGAAGATTTAACCTCCTTCTTGAAGTAATCAAAAAGGAGACAAAATATATTTTTTAAAAAATGGCTTTGAAGACACTGGACTTCAGACAGTGCAGGATAGCGATCCCTGAGAGATGGGAAACAAAAAAGGTGAGCCCCACATTTGCCTCAGTTTACTACCTGGAGAGGGTTTCCAGGTACACAGAGAGAGGGAACCCAGGTGGAGCCCAGCAGATTCCCTTAGTTGGGGAGAGTTCAGGGAAGTGAGGGTGGGTAGAAGTTGCAGGATGGAATGCCAGAGGGGAGTGAGAACTACAGAGATCTGCCAAAGGTCCCCATGAATATTCAGCTGAATGCTGTTTAACAGATGCAAGTTCAGGATAGAAGGAACTTCCTCAGCCTAATATGGGACACCTACCAAAAATCTACAGTTAACAGCATACTTAATGGTAAAAGACTGAATGATTTTCCTCAAGATCAGAAATAAGACAAAGATGTGTGCTCTCACCTCTTTCATCCAACATTGTACTAAAGCTTCTAGCCAGGGAATAAGGCAAGAAAAAGAAACAAAAAGCATCCAGATTGGAAAGGAAGATGTAAAACTGCCTTTGTTTGCAGGTAACATGATCTTCTATGTAGAATCTTAACAAAATCTTCAAAAAGGCAACTGGCACATAAATTTAGCAAGTTTGAAGGCTTGAGATCAATATATAAAAATCAGTTGTATTTTTATATCCTTGCTGCATATAATTGGAAATTGCAATTTAAAAAGCAATACAATTTACCATAGTATCACAAATGTGAAACACTTAGGGATAAATTTTTTTTTTTTTTTTGCAATACGCGGGCCTCTCACTGTTGTGGCCTCTCCCGTTGCGGAGCACAGGCTCCGGACGCGCAGGCTCAGCGGCCATGGCTCACGGGCCCAGCCGCTCCGTGGCATGTGGGATCTTCCCAGACCGGGGCACAAACCCGTGTTCCCTGCATCGGCAGGCGGACTCTCAACCACTGCGCCACCAGGGAAGCCCGCTTAGGGATAAATTTGATAAATGTGAAAGTCCTATGAAACTACATGCATGAAAGGCTTATACATGAAAACTATAAAACATTCCTGATTAAATTAAGCATCTAAATGAATGGAGAGATATACCATGTTCATTGTTGGAAGATTCAATTTTGTTAAGATATGAATTCTCCCCAAATTTACCTGTGTATTCAATCTAATTCCAAATCAAAATCTCAGCCAGAATTTTTGTAGAAATCAATAAGCTCATTCTAAAATTCATATGGAAGTGCAAAACACCTAGAATATCTAAAACAACTCTGGAAAAGAAAACATTGGCGGTCTAATATTACTTGATTTCAAGGCTTATTACAGATCTATAGTAATCAAGACTGTCAGAAAGATAGATAAATATATCAGTGGAAGAGAATAGAGAGCCTGGAAATAGACCCCCACCTATATGACAACTGAGTTTTGACAAAGATATAAAACCAATTCAGTGGGGCTTCCCTGGTGGTGCAGTGGTTGAGAGTCCCCCTGCCGATGCAGGGGACACGGGTTCGTGCCCTGGTCCGGGAAGATCCCACATGCCACAGAGCGGCTGGGCCCATGAGCCATGGCCGCTGAGCCTGTGCGTCCGGAGCCTGTGCTCCGCGATGGGAGAGGCCACAACAGTGAGAGGCCCACGTATCGTAAAACAAAACAAAAAAACCCACAAAAAACCCAATTCAATGGAGAAAGAATAGTCTTTTCAACAAATGGTGCAAAAATAATTAGATATCCATATGTAAATAAATGAACTTTGGTCCGTACCACTGACCACATATAAAAATTAACTTAACTGGATCAAAAATCTAAATGAAAAACTGAAAACTCTAAAACTTCTAGGGGAAAACCCCAGGAGAAACCCTCTGAGACCTGTGTTAGGCAGGGATTTCTTAAGACGGTAGACCAATAGTATGATCCATAAAGAACAAGTTGATACCTTGAACTTCAACAAAATGAAAAAAGTATCCTTTTAAAAAGACACTGGTGGGGCTTCCCTGGTGGCGCAGTGGTTGAGAGTCCCCCTGCCGATGCAGGGGACACGGGTTCGTGCCCCGGTCCGGGAAGATCCCACGTGCCGCCTCCGGAGCGGCTGGGCCCGTGAGCCATGGCCGCTGAGCCTGTGCGTCCGGAGCCTGTGCTCTGCAATGGGAGAGGCCACAACAGTGAGAGGCCCACGTACCGCAAAAAAAAAAAAAAAAAAAAAAAAAAAAAAGACACTGGTAAGAGAATGAAAAAACAAGCAACACACTGGAAGCCAATATTTGCAGTGATATATCTAATAAAGAACTTATGTCCCGGTTATATAAAGAGCCCTCAAAACCCACTAATGAGAAATCAAACAACCCAATTTAAAAAATGGGCCAAAGATTTGAAAAGAACCTTCACCAAAGAAGGTTACTTACTTGTATGGCAAGTAAGCATATGAAAAAATGCATGTGGAATATGGAAATGCAAATTAAAACCATATTTTGATACCACTACACATCGATGGCTAAAATTAAAAACAGGCTAACCAAGCAAAAAGTTGGTGAAGATGTGGTGGAACTGAAACTCTCATACACTATTGGCGGGAGTGTAAAATGGCACAATCACTTTGGAAAACCGTTTGAGAGTTTCTTAAAAGTGAAAAATACATATACTCCATGATTGAGCTATTTTTAGCTATTTACCCAAGAGAAAGGAATGCATATTCATAAAAAGACTTGCACATGAATGTTTATAGCAGCTTTATAATAGCCCCAAGTAGAAACAGCACAAAATGTCTACCAACAGGTGAATGAATAAACAACCATGAAATATTAATAAAAAGGAATGAGCCACTGATACATACTACAACAGTCATGAATCTCAAGATGGTTATGCTGAGTAGAAACCAGACCCAAAACGAGTACGTACTGGATGGTTCCATTTCTATAAAATTCTGTAAAATGCAAACTAATCTATAGTGACAACATAGATTAGTGATTGCAGGGGGATGGGGAGAGAAGGGGGTGACTCGGGGAGAGATAACAAAGGGAACTTTTAATGTGGTGGTGGATTTAGGGGTATACATATGTTAAAGCTTTCAGATATTCTTTAAATACACGCACTATACTGTATGTGTCTTATAACTCCTAAAACTGTTAAAAAAAAATAAAGAGTTGGTATGGTGAATAGGTTTTGAAACCAAACTGCCACTTCTGATCCTGGAGACATTGTTGTTTTAAAAAGCGATCACCACCATCACTATTTATATGGGGCTCATACTATGCCATACACTATTCTAAGTGCTTTACGTGCATTTATTTATTTAATCCTCATAACCATCCTATAGGTAGGGACTATTTTGGTCCCTGTTTTACCCATAAGGAAATTGAGTCACCAGTTTTCTTAAGCTTAAGTAACTTATCCAAGTTTTCAGAATCAGTAAGTGGCAAAGCCAGGGTTTAACCCCTGGCTGTCATGCATCCATTTCCATACTCTTAACCATTGGTGGTATTACCTGGGGCCAGAACTGGCAGAGGCCTGAAGATACATTGTATCCCTTGGATGAAGTTGGAGCAGGATGGATCAACTTATCTCATAAATACGATTCTCAGCTTTAGTCTCCACGCCCCCTCCCTGTCTTTATTGAGGTATGACTGACAAATACAAATTGTATATATTTAGGTTGTGCAATGCCATTTCTGAAAGTTGTACAACGTGATGATTTAGTATATGTAGACATTGTGAAATGATTGCCACAATCAAGTTGATTAACACCTCCATCCCCTCACATAGTTTCCATCTTTTTTGTGTGTGTGTGGTGAGAACACTTAAGATCTATTCTCTTAGCAGATTTCAAGTATTTAGTCTTGAGGAAAGGATTGCGCAGTCGAGAAAACCCTCATTCTTAAGGAGGAACTGGGCATTTGTAAAGAGGTGCTGGCTACCAGTTGGGTTTTTCTTCCTTTTTAAAAAATTTCCATTACGTTTCATCTCTTATTGGAAATCTTTCCTTATTGCAGCCTGACTTCCTTCCGTCTCACTCAGGGCATCCTCAGCACTCTCAGAGCTCCCATGCGGATCAGTATCACCCATTAGGTTGGAATGGTTGTTCTTGCTTCTTTTCATAGTCTGAGGCCTCTTAGAAAGATAATAGTTAAGCTCACATTATAGAGAGTTGACTACGTAGTTGGCCACTATTCTAAGTATTTTACGTATATTAACGCTTATAGTGTTTGCCCAACTCTGTGATGGGTAGATTGTTATCATCTGTCTTTTGCAAACGAGAATAGTTACCTGATGTCACAGAGTAAGAAAGTGGGCAAGACCTTGACCTGGCTCCGGAGTTGGATTCCTGATCATTGCTGGCGCTTGGGTCTTCCTCATCTTCATAGTCTCAGAGCCCAGCACATAGTAGGCTCTCAACGCCTGCTTACTGAACTGACCGGCGTCATGGGTCACCGTTAGTGTGAGCCTAGCAGTTTTTGTTGGTGTCTAAAATATGACACCAGCGCCGTTCAGTTGAAGAGAACACAGGGCTGCAGGAATAGAAAGATAAGAGAAGCAAGGAAATTAAATATTGGTGAGCACTGAACGTGGGGTCTCTGGGCAGAGGTTTTTATTTTATTTTTTGTACTGTCCCCCTGGCTCTCCACTTCCCCTGAATAAGGTCTCTATAGCTGAGAATAATTCATGCTTTATTTAAAACCCATCCTGTGCATGCTGGCCCCGGCAGTAATTGTCTCATTATATTCCGGGTTTCTTTTTAATCATATTCTGGGTAGATGAGTAAAATTCCTCACTTGGGCCAAAGGTTGGACCTCCTCTAATGATAAGATTTCCAGGATATATGAATGATCTCCAGCTCGTAAAGAGCAGCCGCGCTTACTCTTTGTTCCTTTGTAATTGAAATCCATCAATTAGATACTATTAAGGAGTCCGATGGAAACTGTAAAGATTCTCAATAGGAAATGAGCCTTTCCCTGGGGGGTGGGGGTGAAGTCTACAACTTTAATATTGCTTCTTCGGACTGTAATGATCCAGCTTTGGCTTCAAGATGCCATTTGCTGCGTTTTTCAGAGGCGGTTTACAAAAGGGTTTTGATCTCTGGCTTACGGTTCTTAAAGCCAAGGAAATCCTGAGTAGCATGAGACTAACTTAGAGGTGGGCTGATTTGAAATTGTCCCTCCGTCTGCTCCAGGATTCAAAATTTGCCCTGGGGGCTTCCCTGGTGGCGCAGTGGTTGAGAGTCCCCCTGCCGATGCAGGGGACACGGGTTCGTGCCTCGGTCCAGGAAGATCCCACATGCTGCAGAGCAGCTGGGCCCGTGAGCCATGGCCGCTGAGCCTGCGCGTCCGGAGCCTGTGCTCCGCAACTGGAGAGGCCACAACAGTGAGAGGCCCGCGTACAGCAAAAAAAAAAAAAGAAAAGAAAAAAAATTTGCCCTGGGGGTAGAGCTGTTTATTCTTATCACATAGGACCTCAGTTATGAGCCTCTGCGTGTGTTGTCATATTCACTCCCCTCCTATTACCACCGAACAGAAGCATCTGGTACCCCCAACCTGCCTTGAAGCTCTACTAAACGCAGATTCATTGTAAAAGTCTCAGCCACAGAAAAGAAGCAGAAAAGCAACGACAGACACGGCCACCAACCAACCAAAAGCCGATCAAACAGGAAAATCAGCAGAAATATTTGAGGGGCTGGGTCTGACCCAAACAGGCTTTACCATTTGTTTCCCACAATGCAGTTTGACAGCCTCAGACATCATGATTTTAGACCACCGTCGTGTTGAAATGATCGATTATGCAGGTGTTCTGTTGCAATTAAGTCTTATATATTTTTATGCTTTACTTCATTCACTAGAGTTGAGGCTCTCTAAGCCCCCAAAGCAAAGGATCGTTTTAGATAGTTATAATTTCTGTAAATGTCTCCTTTGAGAATACTGTGAAACCCTAGATGTATAGAACTGTTTAAAACCTGCTTGTTTACTTCAGCGGGGGAATTTTCTTCATGATTAAAGGATTCATTTTTTTCAAGGCTTATGACTGAACTTAACTGAGATTTCCGTGTTCCAGCTATTAAAGCAGAAAATGCAGCTGTGCAAACAGCCAAAACCCAGCCAGGCATTTGTGGTAGTATTAGAATATCTTGTAGCCACCAGTAACTACTTAAATGAGAAGCTGGGAAAGAGAACACCAAAGCATCTTGTATAGCGGCATCCCTGGTCTCTACGTATGAGAAAGCAGTTGTGACAATCAAAAATGTCTCCATACATTGTCACGTGTCCCCTGGAGAGAACCACTCTGGGTTGTGAATCACTGGTTCGAGGCTTAGCTTCAGATTGTGGGGATATTCCTTGAGTCATTCCCTCCACCCCGCCTCCACCAGGGAGCCAAATTAGGTGTCAGACCATTGTGATCATGAAGAATCCCACCTTTGTGAGGGGGGCTAAAAGCAGCGTGCATTGAATTCAGGTATGTGCTTTTGATAGAGAAAAAGGGTGGGTGTAACTCCATCCCTGGTCTTTGCCTCTCCCTGCCATGGCTATACTATTGTGATAAAAATATCAAACATCCAATATGGTTTAGAGAGAGAGGGCATCCTTAAATTTGGAATATCCCAAACTAGGACCTTCTCAGCCCAACGGAAATCATAGCACATAGTTAGATGCTGCAGTTGCCTATAAAGGCAGACAGAGATAGACCATCCTACACACAGACTTCCATGTGGATGAAATAAATTGCATTAGTGGCATGGAGTTGCTTCTAACGTACGTAATTTATTAATTCTTAATTAATTTCCCTACCAGCTTATCTTGCACATGGCGGTTGGTTTCTCTGCCCTCTGTGTCTTGGAAGCACAGGCTTTCTCTTTCCCATCAGGATTTACAGCAGAAAATGTTGGCTCACTGCTCTCTGCATGGCCTGTGCCTTCTCCAGCTCAGCAGTCATGGAATGTGATCCCCTGATCCTCATGGAAGCACTGAATACAGATCCTCTAAGCTGCCTTGAACCTTTAAGGGTAATACCAAATTATACCTCGTCTGTAAATAGGAGGTGAGGGTTTTTTTCCCCCTTTCCTTCAGTTTCTTTCCACAGACTTTAATATACGAGTGAGTGATTTATAATACTAGTGACAAGGCTGCTACACAGCTTGAAATTTTTCATAACGGCTGTAATACCACATCTATCATAATGAAAAATGTCTGTGAAATCGTTTTCTGCCAAAGAACATCTTCCCAGATTCTATTAAGAACGTGCTATCTACATGAACACCACATATTCCTGAAATATGGGGAGCTGGGCCAGAGTGTAGCCCTTGGAGGGACTGAAATCCCGATCAGCTGCAATCAATTAAGATGTGGTTGGTGAGGATATCCAGAGGAATAAATTAGGTGGGTAGCGGGGATGGTGAGAAAATGTATTCTTCTGTTAAAAAAAACTTATTTCATCAGAATATTACCAAGTTTGACAGTTGGATGGATTCAGATCCTATTGTGCTTTCTGTTCTTGTCACATTCACCTAGGAGCTATCAACCTCCTGCTGTTCCGTATTTTTAAAAGAATATAATAGTCCCACCTGCTTGTTATCACTGTATTCTATGAGTAGTTATCTCTGCTTCGAGGAAAGGGGAGAAGTTTCACCTTGATTTGCACCCTGTTCAACAGGATCTTTTGCATCAGCCAGAGTTGGCTCTGTTTCCTCAATTAGAAGCTGCTCTCCAAGTGTTAAGACACTAGAAACCATTATCCCTGGAGAAAGTTACCATAAGGTTTTTTTTTTTTTTTTTTTTGATTACTTAGTTCTGATTTGGGGCAAATAGGATCATGACATTTTTCACAATTGTGTGCATCTTAGCTATGAAATTTTGGAAGTTCTCGCTGTTTCTAACAGATTCAGATTTTTTTTGGGGGGGGGTCTGGATATTTGGAGGCATGTATCTCCCTCTCTGTCTATCCCCAATCCTATGCCTGTGTGTGTTAAGGGTTGTCACTGAGTGTCATTAATTAGAGAAGTTTTTGGAACTCAAAGTCAGTATCGAGAGGGAGAGTGAGCATGTACTAGTCCCTAGTAAGTGTCAGGGATGCACCATTTTGATCTCATTTATACCTCATTACAACGTTCGGCGATCTTACCATCCCCATTCAACAGTGGATAAAATTGGGGTTCAGTGAAATTAAACTTGTCACTTAGCTGGAAATTAAATTTAGGTCTGTCTGGCTTCATGCTCAGTGGTCTTTCTATTTACCAGCCCTGTTAGGGTTACGTTTTCAGATAGGGGTCCTATAATCAGTCTGTTCACCTCTTTGGTTGTGGTTACAATTCTCTTGACCACTCTCTGGGGCTGGACAGTCTACTCCCTTGTTTACCACCCCCCCTTTTTAATTTCTTTTCATTTTTGAGTGTTTTATTTATATCAAACTGGATACAGTGTGTGTATTTCTCAGACGGAAAAGACATGTCTAGGTAGAAATGTACCTTTCAACCATTCATGGGTACACAAATACACTGGGGAGATTGTAAAAGTGCAGATTCTGATTCAGTAGTTCTGGTGGGTCTGAATTCCATTTTTTTAAAAACATCTTTATTAGAGTATAATTGCTTTACAATGGTGTGTTACTTTCTGTTTTATAACAAAATGAATCAGTTATACATATACATATGTCCCCATATCTTTTCCCTCTTGCGTCTCCCTCCCTCCCACCCTCCCTATCCCACCCCTCTAGGTAGTCACAAAGCACCAAGCTGATCTCCCTGTGCTATGCGGCTGCTTCCCACTAGATATCTGTTTTACATTTGGTAGTGTATATACGTCCATGCCACTCTCTCACTTTGTCCCAGCTTATCCCTCCTCCTCCCCGTGTCCTCAAGTCCATTCTCTAGTAGGTCTGCATCTTTATTCCCATCTTGCCCCTAGGTTCTACATGACCTTTTTTTTTTTTTTTTTTTTAGATTCCATATATATGTGTTAACATATGGTATTTGTTTTTCTCTTTCTGACTTACTTCACTCTGTATGACACACTCTAGATCCATCCACCTCACTACAAATAACTCATTTCGTTTCTTTTTATGGCTGAGTAATATTCCGTTGTATATATGGGCCATATCTTCTTTATCCATTCATCTGTTGATGGACATTTAGGTTGCTTCGATGTCCTGGCTATTGTAAATAGAGCTGCAATGAACATTTTGGTACATGACTCTTTTTGAATTATGGTTTTCTCAGGGTATATGCCCAGTAGTGGGATTGCTGGGTCATATGGTAGTTCTATTTGTAGTGTTTTAAGGAACCTCCATACTGTTCTCCATAGTGGCTGTATCAATTTACATTCCCACCAACAGTGCAAGAGGGTTCCCTTTTCTCCACAACCTCTCTAGCACTTATTGTTTGTAGATTTTTTGATGATGGCCATTCTGACCAATGTGAGATGATATCTCACTGTAGTTTTGATTTGCATTTCTCTAGTAATTAGTGATGTTGAGAAGCTTTTCATGTGCTTCTTGGCCATCTGTATGTCTTCTTTGGAGAAATGTCTATTTAGGTCTTGTGCCCATTTTTGGATTGGGTTGTTTGTTTTTTTGATATTGAGCTGCATGAGCTGCTTGTATATTTTGGAGATTAATCCTTTGTCAGTTGCTTCATTTGCAAATATTTTCTCCCATTCTGAGGGCTGTCTTTTCATCTTGTTTATGGTTTCCTTTGCTGTGCAAAAGCTTTTAAGTTTCATTAGGTCCCATTTATTTCTTTTTGTTTTTATTTCCATTTCTCTAGGAGGTGGGTCAAAAAGGATCTTGCTGTGATTTATGTCATAGAGTGTTCTGCCTATGTTTTCCTCTAAGAGTTTGATAGTGTCTGGCCTTACATTTAGGTCTTTAATCCACTTTGAGTTTATTTTTGTGTATGGTGTTAGGGAGTGTTCTAATTTCATTCTTTTACATGTAGCTGTCCAGTTTTCCCAGCACCACTTATTGAAGAGGCTGTCTTTTCTCCACTGTATATGCTTGCCTCCTTGGTCAAAGATAAGGTGACCATATGTGCGTGGGTTTATCTCTGAGCTTTGTATCCTGTTCCATTGATCTGTATTTCTGTTTTTGTGCCAGTACCATACTGTCTTCATTACTGTAGCTTTGTAGTATAGTCTGAAGTCAGGGACACTGATTCCTCCAGCTCCGTTTTTCTTTCTCAAGATTGCTTTGGCTATTTGGGGTCTTTTGTGTTTCCATACAAATTGTGAAATTTTTTGTTCTAGTTCTGTGAAAAATGCCAGTGGTAGTTTGATAGGGATTGCATTGAATCCGTAGATTGCTTTGGGGAGTATAGTCATTTTCACAATGTTGATTCTTCCAATCCAAGAACATGGTATATCTCTCCATCTATTTGTATCATCTTTAATTTCTTTCATCAGTGTCTTATAGTTTTCTGCATACAGGTTTTTGTCTCCTTAGGTAGGTTTATTCCTAGGTGTGTTATTCTTTTTGTTAGAGTGGTAAATGGGAGTGTTTCCTTAATTTCTCTTTCAGATTTTTCATCATTAGTGTATAGGAATGCAAGAGATTTCTGTGCATTAATTTTGTATCCTGCTACTTTACCAAATGCATTGATTAGCTCTAGTAGTTTTCTGGTAGCATCTTTAGGATTCTCTATGTATAGTATCATGTCATCTGCAAACAGTGACAGCTTTACTTCTTCTTTTCCATTTTGGATTCCTTTTATTTCTTTTTCTTCTCTGATTGCTGTGGTGAAAACTTCCAAAACTATGTTGAATAATAGTGGTGAGAGTGGGCAACCTTGTCTTGTTCCTGATCTTAGTGGAAATGGTTTCAGTTTTTCACCATTGAGGATGATGTTGACTGTGGGTTTGTCATATATGGCCTTTATTATGTTGAGGAAAGTTCCCTCTATGCCTACTTTCTGCAGGGTTTTTATCATAAATGGGTGTTGAATTTTGTCAAAAGCTTTTTCTGCATCTCTTGAGATTATCATATGGTTTTTATCCTTCAATTTGTTAATATGGTGTATCACATTGATTGATTTGAGTATATTAAAGAGTCCTTGCATTCCTGGGATAAACCCCACTTGATCATGGTGTATGAACCTTTTAATGTGCTGTTGGATTCTGTTTGCTAGTATTTTGTTGAGGATTTTTGCATCTGTGTTTATCAGTGATATTGACTTGTAGTTTTCTTTCTTTGTGACATCCTTGCCTGGTTTTGGTATCAGGGTGATGGTGGCCTTGTAGAATGAGTTTGGGAGTGTTCCTCCCTCTGCTATATTTTGGAAGAGTTTGAGAAGGATAGGTGTTAGCTCTTCTCTAAATGCTTGATAGAATTTGCCTGTGAAGCCATCTGGTTCTGGGCTTTTGTTTGTTGGAAGATTTTTAATCACAGTTTCAATTTCAGTGCTTGTGCTTGGTCTGTTCATATTTTCTATTTCTTCCTGGTTCAGTCTCGGAAGGCTATGCACTTCTAAGAATTTGTCCATTTCTTCCAGGTTGTCCATTTTATTGGCATATAGTTGCTTGTAGTAATCTCTCATAATCCTTTGTATTTCTGCAGTGTCAGTTGTTACTTCTCCTTTTTCATATCTAATTCTATTGATTTGAGTCTTCTCCCTTTTTTTCTTGATGAGTCTGGCTAATGGTTTATCAATTTTGTTTATCTTCTCAAAGAACCAGCTTTTAGTTTTATTGATCTTTCTATCATTTCCTTCATTTCTTTTTCATTTATTTCTCATCTGATCTTTATGATTTCTTTCCTTCTGCTAACTTTTGGGTTTTTTTGTTCTTCTTTCTCTAACTGCTTTAGGTGTAAGGTTAGGTTGTTTATTTGAGATATTTCTTGTTTCTTAAAGTAAGATTGTATTGCTATAAACTTTCCTCTTAGAACTGCTTTTGCTGCATCCCATAGGTTTTAGGTCGTTGTGTTTTCATTGTCATTTGTTTCTAGGTATTTTTTGATTTCCTCTTTGATTTCTTCAGTGATCTCTTGGTTATTAAGTAGTGTATTTTTTAGTCTCCATGTGTGTATATTTTTTACAGATTTTTTCCTGTAATTGATATCTAGTCTCATAGTGTTGTGGTCGGAAAAGTTACTTGATACGATTTCAATTTCCTTAAATTTACCAAGGCTTGATTTGTGAGCCAAGATATGATCTATCCTGGAGAATGTTCCATGAGCACTTGAGAAGAATGTGTATTCTGTTTTTTTTGGATGGAATGTCCTATAAATATCAATTAAGTCCATCTTGTTTAATGTATCATTTAAAGCTTGTGTTTCCTTATTTATTTTCATTTTGGATGATCTGTCCATTGGTGAAAGTGGGGTGTTAAAGTCCCCTACTTTGATTGTGTTACTGTCGATTTCCCCTTTTATGGCTGTTAGTATTTGCCTTATGTATTGAGGTGCTCCTATGTTGGGAGCATAAATATTTACAATTGTTATATCTTCCTCTTGGATTGATCCCTTGATCATTATGTAGTGTCCTTCTTTGTCTCTTATAATAGTCTTTCTTTTAAAGTCTATTTTGTCTGATATGAGATTTGCCACTCCATCTTTCTTTTGATTTCCATTTTCATGGAATATCTTTTTCCATCCCCTCACTTTTTTTTTTTTTTTTTTTTTGCGGTATGCGGGCCTCTCACTGTTGTGGCCTCCCCCGTTGCGGAGCACAGGCTCCGGACGCGCAGGCTCCGGACGCGCAGGCTCAGCGGCCATGGCTCACGGGCCCAGCCGCTCCGCGGCATATGGGATCCTCCCAGACCAGGGCACGAACCCGTATCCCCTGCATCGGCAGGCGGACTCTCAACCACTTGCGCCACCAGGGAGGCCCCATCCCCTCACTTTTATTCTGTATGTGTCCCTGGGTCTGAAGTGGGTCTCTTATAGACAGCATATATATGGGTCTTGCTTTTGTATCCATTCAGCCAGTCTGCGTCTTTTGGTTTGAGCATTTAATGCATTTACATTTCCGGTAGTTATCGATATGTCTATTCCTATTCTTAATTGTTTTGGGTTTGTTATTGTACGTCTTTTCCTCTTCTTGTGTTTCCTGCCTAGAGAAGTTCCTTTAACATTTGTTGTAAACCTGGTTTGGTGGTGCTGAATTCTCTTCGGTTTAGCTTGTTTGTAAAGGTTTTAATTTCTCCGTTGAATCTGAATGAGATCCTTGCTGGGTAGAGTAATCTTAGTTGTAGGTTTTTCCCTTTCAGCACTTTAAATATGTCCTGCTACTCCCTTCTGGCTTTCAGAGTTTCTGCTGAAAGATCAGCTGTTAACCTTATGGGGATTCCCTTTTAGTTATTTGTTGTTTTTCCCTTGCTGCTTTTATTATTTTTTCTCTGTATTTAATTTTTGATAGTTTGATTAATATGTGTCTTGGTGTGTTTCTCCTTACATTTGTCCTGTATGGGACACTCTGTGCTTCCTGGACTCGATTAACTATTTCCTTTCCCATATTAGGGAAGTTTTCAACTATAATCTCTTCAAATATTTTCTCAGTCCCTTTCCTTTTCTCTTCTTCTTCTGGGACCCCTATAATTCGAATGTTGGTGTGTTTATTGTTGTCCCAGAGGTCTCTAAGATTGTCCTCAATTCTTTTCATTCTTTTTTCTTTATTCTGCTGTGCAGTAGTTATTTCCACTATTTTATCTTCCAGGTCACTTATCCATTCTTCTGCCTCAGTTATTCTGCTATTGATCTCTTCTAGAGAATTTTTAATTTCATTTATTGTGTTGTTCATCACTGTTTGTTTGCCCTTTAGTTCTTCTAGGTCCTTGTTAAACGTTTCTTGTATTTTCTCCATTCTATTTCCAAGACTTTGGGTCATCTTTACTATCATTATTCTGAATTCTTGTTCAAGTAGACTGCCTATTTCCTCTTCATTTGTTAGGTCTGGTGGATTTTTGCCGTGCTTCTTCATCTGCTGTGAGTTTCTCTGCCTTCTCATTTTGTTTAACTTGCTGTGTTTGGGGTCTCCTTTTTGCAGGCTGCAGGTTCGTAGTTCCCGTTGTTTTTGGTGTCTTCCCCAGTGGCTAAGGTTGGTTCAGTGGGTTGTGTAGGCTTCCTGGTGGAGGGGACTAGTGCCTGTGTTCTGGTGGATGAGGCTGGATCTTGTCTTTCTGGTGGGCAGGTCCACGTCTGCTGGTGTGTTTTGGTGTGTCTGTGGCCTTATTATGATTTTAGGCAGCCTGTCTGCTAATGGGTGGGGTTGTGTTCCTGTCTTGCTAGTTGTTTGGCATAGGGTGTCCAGCACTGTAGCTTGCTGGTCGTTGAGTGGAGCTGGGTCTTGGCGTTGAGATGGAGATCTCTGGGAGATTTTCGCCATTTGATAATTACGTGGGGTTGGGAGGTCTCTTGTGGACCAGTGTCCTGAACTTGGCTCTCCCACCTCAGAGGCACAGCCCTGATGCATGGCTGGAGCACCAAGAGCCTGTCATCCACATGGCTCAGAATAAAAGGGAGAAAAAAAGAAAGAAAGAAAGAAGAAGATAAAGTTATGAAAAAAAAGTTATTAAAAAATTTTTTTTAAGTAATAAAAAAAAAGAAAGAAGAGAGCAACCAAACCAGAAAACAAATCCACCAATGATAACAAGTGCTAAAGAGAATACTAAAAAAAAAAAAAAAAAAAAAAGAAAAAAGAAAAATCGGACTGACAGACCCCTAGGACAGATGGTAAAGGCAAAGCTATACAGACAGGATCCCACACAGAAGCATACACATACACACTCACAAAAAGAGAAAAAGGGAAAAAAAATATCGTTGTTCCCAAAGTCCACCTCCTCAATTTGGGATGATTTGTTGTCTCTTTAGGGGTTCCACAGATGCAGGGCATATCAAGTTGACTGTGGAGATTTAATCCGCTGCTCGTGAGGCTGCTGGGAGAGATATCTCTTTCTCTTCTGTGTTCGCACAGCTTCATGGGTTCAGGTTTGGATTTGGACCCGCCTCTGCGTGTAGGTCACCTGAGGGCGTTTGTTCCCGTTCAGACAGGATGGGGTTAAAGGAGCCGCTGATTCGGGGGTTCTGGCTCACTCAGGCTGGGCGGGGAGGGAGGGGTACGGATGCGGGGCGAGCCTGCAGCGGCAGAGGCTGGCGTGACGTTGCAACAGCCTGAGGCACGCCGTGTGTTCTCCCAGGGAAGCCGTCCCTGGATCCTGGGACCCCGGCAGTGGCGAGCTGCACAGGCTCCCCGGAAGGGGGGTATGGATAGTGACCTGTGCTCGCACACAGGCTTCTTGGTGGTGGCAACAGCAGCCTTAGCATCTCATGCCTGTCTCTGGGGTCCGCACTGATAGCCATGGCTCACGCCCTTCTCTGGAGCTCATTTAGGTGGTGCTCTGAATCCCCTCTCCTCGTGCACCCTGAAACAATGGTCTCTTGCGTCTTAGGCAGTTCCAGACTTTTCCCCGGACTCCCTCCTGGCCAGCCGTGGTGCACTAACCCCCTGCAGGCTGTGTTCACGCAGCCAACCCCAGTCCTCTCCCTGCGCTTCGACCGAAGCCTGAGCCTCAGCTCCCAGCCCCGCCCTCCCCAGCCGGTGTGCGGACAAGCCTCTCGGGCTGGTGAGTGCTGGTCGGCACCGATCCTCTGTGCGGGAATCTCTCCGCTTTGCCCTCTGCACTGCTGTTGCTGTGCTCTCCTCCATGGCTCCGAAGCTTCCCCTCTGCCCACCCTCTCTCTCCACCAGTGAAGGGGTTCCTAGTGTGTGGAAACTTTTCCTCTTTCACGGCTTCCTCCCACAGGTGCAGGTCCCATCCCTATTCTTTTGTCTCTGTTTTTTTTTTTCTTTTGCTCTACCCAGGTACGTGGACAGTTTCTTGCCTTTTGGAAAGTCTGAGGACTTCTGCCAGCATTCAGTAGGTGTTCTGTAGGAGCTGTTCCACATGTAGATGTATTTCTGATGTATATGTAGGGAGGAAGGTGATCTCCACATCTTACTCCTCCGCCATCTTGAAGGTCTCCCCGAAGTTCTTTTTTTTTAATGTGGACATCTGATTGTTCTAGCACCATTTGTTGAAAAAACTATATTTTCCCCATTGAATCGAACATTTGCTGATAATCGATTGATTATACATGTGTGAGTTAATTCTGAGAATATCTTTTTCTGCTTCATTGGCCTATATGTCTACTATGAGCCCAGTATGATACTGTTTTGATTACTGCAGATTTATAATAAATTCTGCAGATCCTCTATTGTTCTTTTGAAAAATTATTTTGGCTATTCTAGGTTCTCTGCATTTCCATATGAATTTTAGAATTGGCTTATTCATTTATATAAAAATTCCTGCAAGGAATGTGATTGGGAATACATTGAATGTATAGATCAATTGGGTGATAATTGACATCTTAACAATATTGAGTCTTTCAATCCATGAACATGGTATATCCTTCTGTTTATTTAGGCCTTCTTTAATTTATCTTAGCAATGTTTTATTCCTAAATTCATTCCAAAGTATTTAATAATTTTGATGCTATTTTAATTAGTACTTTTAAGATTTCAATTTCCATTTGTTCAGGGCTAGTATCTGGACATCTAAATGACCTTGAATTGTCATTGCACATTGACCTTGAATCTTGAAACCTTTCTAAACTCAATTATTAGTTCTAGTAGTTATTTTTGGTAGATTCCTTAGGATTTTCTGCCATTTATCTAATGATAAATAGAGTTTTACTTCTTCCTTTACAATCCATATGCATTTTATTTTATTTATTTTTTGTATTAGAATAGCAAGAACCTCCAGTACGATGTAGGCTAGGAGCAATGAGAGTAGACATCCTTGCCTTGTTCTTGATGTTAAGATTAAAGGTTTAATCTTTCAGCATTTCAGTATGTTGTTGGCTGTAGGTTTTCCACAGGTGCCTTTAATCAGGTAGAAGAGATTCCCTTCTATTCCAAGTTTGCAGACACTTTTTATCATGAATATCAGGTGTGGGATTTTGTTAAATGTTTCACTGCATCTTTTGAGAAGATCTTTTTTTTTCATCGTTAGTCTGCTGATATATTGACTTGCATTGATTGCTTTTCAAAAATTAAATCAACCTTACATTATCGGGATGAACCCTAGTTGATTTACATGTTGTTGGATTCAATTTTCTAAGATTTTAAAGGATTTTTGGCAGTCATGTGCATGAGATATGTATGTACATTGCAGTTTTCTTTTTAAAATAGTGTCTTTGCTGGTTTTGTTAACAGAGTAATGCTGGTTTTCTAAAATGTCTTGGAATCTATCACCTTCTCATGTATTTTTTTGAAGAGTGTATAGAATTCACCAGTGAAGCCATCTGGCCTGGAATTTTCCTTGTTGAAAGATTTTTAAACTATGAATTCAACTTCAGTAGATGTAGGGCTCTTTAAGTTACCACTTTCTTCTTGAGTAATATCTGGTTTTGTATCTTTGAAGGAATTTGTCTATTCCGTTTAAGTTGTCAAATTTCATGGCATAGTTTTGCTCATAACATTCCCTTATTATCCATTATCTCATTAGGAATTATAGAGATGCCACCTGTTTATTTATTCCTGCTGGACATGGTGAATTTTATGTTGCTGTTGGCTGGAATTGATTTTATTATATTCCTTTAAATAGAATTGGATTTTTGTTCCAAAACACTGTTAAGTTATTTGGAATCACTTGAATCCTTTTGAGACTTGCTTTTAGGTATTGCTTAGTCAGAACGGGAGTATCCATTAGTCTAGGGCTAATTTAGTTTCACTACTGGTGTGATATTCTTCTGAGGATTCTACCCAACACCCTCTGTACTATGAAATCTTTTCTCTCTGGTTGTTGGGAACATAAACTTCCCAGCCCTGTGTAAGCTCTGGAAATAGTTCTTCCTTCATTTTTCCAGTGGTTCTTTTTTGGCCTTGGATAGTTTCTTCTGCACAGGCCTATCAGTATTCAGTTGAAGACCCTTCAGCAAATCTCTGGAGCTGTCTTTCTGTGCAGCTTCCTCCATTCTTATGGCTTGATACCTGAATTCTAGCCACCTTGACTTCTACAACTTTGGGTTTCCTTTCCTCATGTCTGTGGGATCACCAGCCTCTGTTTGGGTTCCTTGTCCCAGTACTGCAGCCTGGAAATTGCTTTCAGGCAATCAGCGGGTGCAACTGTAGGGCTTTCTCTTCTTAGTCTTATGCTGCCAGTATTTGCAGACCTTTTTTTTTTCTCATGTATTTTGTCTGGCTTTCTAGGTTTTTAATGTTGGAGTGTAAATCTGATTCTGTTAACTCTATCTTAGCTGGAGCTAAAACTCCTTATTATTGGCTTTTTCTTAATTAAATGGAAGAAATGCATGCTCTTTTGGCCTATAGGCTTATGAGTGATCATTTCCTTTTGTTGCTAGTGCATAAGCAGAGAAGACCACTCTTGGAATCTGGACTGGGAAATAAAATTTCTCAGAGGCTTCAAACTGGTGGCCATATCCTGCTACGCTTGAAGATGGGCCTTGTTTAGAAATTAGGACATTTCACATTCTGGGCTTTTTCATTGTTCATTTTGCTAAAGTCCCCACTATTCCCAATAGTGCTACCTAGCCTACTCTCCTTTTAAAAATTACCCCTCTGTGCCCTGTAGATATTTGACTGTTCTTCACATCCTGGCCCATAACGTGGCATACAATACCTTCACTACCTGCTTCTGCCATACCCTCTAGAACTGCAGTTTCACCAATGCCCTACCTCAAACTTGTTTTCTCTTCTTACATTAATCTTCTTAAAGACTTTTCATGTAGGTACTGTTATAGCACCTATGTGAGCACCTGCTATGCTCTAAGTCAGATGGTAAGTACCAAGGATACAAATGAATGATATAAAAATTTAAAAATACATTAAAAGGGATAAATGCAATGATTGAGATGTGCTCAGGGCACTTTGAGATGACACAGAATGGATGCCTATGCCTATTCCACTCTGAGCTAAGGGAAGTCAAGGCTTCCTCGGGGGAAGACACCTGGACTTCCTAGGAGGATGAATAGGAGTTTGCCAGATGATAAAGGAAGAACTCCTCATATGTGATTCACTATCCATCCTCAGCAAATGCTTGTTGAATTGTGCCTGACTCTGGTATAATTTTTGTTACTTGGACTCCCTGCCTCAGTAACCCTCAAAACTCCTGGGACTGTTTTTCAGAGTTTTTTTTTTTACAGTCCTAAAGTTGAAAAATATATTAACAGAAGGAACCCAAGATTTATTTTGGTGAGTTTGAGGATTCAGCCCAGTGATGTTAGAAAAAGCAGTGAAGAATAGAGATGCACCTATATGAGCTTGCTAGGATGAAGTATCCTCCCAAACACTTAAATAAATCGGAAATCCTCTGTCATCCCACATTCAGCTCTTTTCAAATCTTTGCACATAATTGGAGCACATGCCCAAGCTCACTGTCTATTAATATTACCACTTAATTATAAGCTTACTGCTGGGGGTTTCAGTTGTGTAATAAACCTGTCTCAAGTCAAGATTGTGCATTTATTACAGGATTTGATTTAGGAGTATGAAGGAGACCTTTCTTAGCTGTCAAAAAGATGTGATGAAGTGAAGAAATTCTATAGTGACATTCTCGTAAATGTTGTATTTTAAAAATACTTCAAATCAATCTTACTTTAAGAAAAATCTATAAAATCTTTCAACTTAAAAATTTCTCACATTGTTTCAATATGTTAGATTCACATTAAAGATGTGAATAGCATTGGAGGATTTTAATGTAGATGAGGAATTCCAGATCTCATTTTTATTTAATATATGGGGAATGAAATGCTTTCAGTTAGCACTTGGATCCTTCTTAGAAAGTATTATTTAGAACAAATGGAGTTCAGAGACCTTTTAAAAGAAGAAAGACTAAATCATTTTCGCTGATTCAGAAGCATAAAAATGGTTAGCTCTGAGGACCTGTATCTTTCTATGATGCAATTGAATTGACTGAGAATTTGATGAGGTTGGGACGACCCCAGTTGATCTCTGTCAGAACGAAACCAGAAGATTAAAGGGGTCTGCAATCAGAGAAATTTAATAATGTTTGACTAAAAATATTCATGTGATAAAGTAAGGAGTTACAAAGGACTTCTGATGTCTCTAAATGATTAAAGAACAGATTTTAAGTCCAACACAAAATGAACAACAATAGAAATAATAGCAGCTATTTTGTGAAGGGTTTGCACCAGTGCCAGGCATTGTGCCATACATTTTATTTTATTTTATTTATTTATTTTTTGTGTGTGGTATGCGGGCCTCTCACTGTTGTGGCCTCTCCCGTTGCGGAGCACAGGCTCCGGACGCGCAGGCTCAGCGGCCGTGGCTCACAGGCCCAGCCGCTCCGCGGCATGTGGGATCTTCCCGGACCGGGGCACGAACCCGAGTCCCCTGCATCGGCAGGCGGACTCTCAACCACTGCGCCACCAGGGAAGCCCTGTGCTATACATTTTATATGCATTATCCCTTTTCATACCCACAGCTCTCTGAGGGGAGCATGTTACTTTGCAGATAAATACGTTTTAAAGAGGTTAAGGAGCTTACCCCACAAAACTCGGCTCATCAGTGGTGGAGCTGGGATTTGCTTGTGACCACTATGCTCTTCTCTGCTCCCAGCTCACATTTCACTACACCAGGCACTATCCTAATGCTTTGTGTGTATTAACACTCTTAATTCTCACCACAACTGTGAGGTAGCTGCTCATATCATTCCTACTTTTTAGATAAGAAAACCAAGCACAGAGAGGTTGAGTAACTTGCATAAGTCACACAGCTAATGAACAGTGGGATTGGGACCAGAACCTAGGCAGTCTGGTTCCAGAGTAAGCCCATGTGCTTTCTTCTACCCGATGTGACCTCTGAATCTGGAAGAGAGTCACGTGACCAGCATTCTATTCTTTGTAAAGGAAAATGACACGATGATGCAGCCATTGGAAGAACTGCCAAGGCATTCCACTCAGTGGTTGGTAACAAACTGGAAATAACAGTGGCTTAAACAAAATAGATGGTTGTTGTTGGGTGGTGGTTTTGCGTGGCTCTTCCTCATTTCTGCATGTTTTGTGAGCAGAGGTACCGGCAGCTTTTGTTGTGGAGAGCCTTCTGCAGGATATTTGTTGCAAACAGCTTTGGAAGCTAGAGATAGTGTCTCCCCCTGGGGCAGAGGGAAGATTTGTTTGCTGGGCAGGTTATTAAAGGTAATAAAGGTACAGAATCTATGTGGGCTGCCCCTGGTTACCTCCGTGGTGCTGGGGGTGGTGGCCAGGGTAGGGCAGAGGAAACTGCTGTGACCATAACGCTCGAGCTGCCTGCTGTGCTGGGAGGAATAGAATCCTTTGTCTCTGACCCAGGAGTCTCGTTTCTTCTGCCAGACTCCTTGAAACCGTGGCAGGCTAACTTGTTATCTTGTGAGTAGGGTGAAATATTGGACTTTCCCACTTCTTGACAGTTTTTTTTTTCTCTTTCTCACATATGAAAGAGGCTGGAGGTGGGCAGAAGAGAGTTGCTGTAGCAGCTGCAGGAAGCCAGGAGGCACCCCAGCGCCTTTAGCCTTTGCCTCCACCATCTCTAACATTTCCTAAGGCCACGAGCTGCCTTCTGGTGCCCAGGTAGGAAGCTGGAAGAGATGGCACCAGAACTTTCCCAGATGTCTTACAAAGTGACTTCTGCTTATATCTCAGTAGCTACCCTGGCTATGAGGAGGGCTGTGAAATGTGGCCGTTTGGCTGAGCACAGGATATAATTGGTGTTCCGTTACAAAGAAGAAAAGGAAATGGGTTTGGGCCAGGCCATAAGCCATCTCAACTGTGGCGAGGTAGACGTTGTCCTGGGTGTCAGCAGAATAGGGTTGTTTTGCCTGATGTTTTCCAGCATAAATAAATATTTGATTCCAATACCAAGTCCCCCTCTCCTTGCTTTGAAAAATGCAAAGTGGAGCGTATGAGGACAAATCTTGTTATTGCATGCACATCCCAATGGCTAATGGAGACCCTCGTGTGCACGAAGCATTTGGCAGTTGAAACTGTGGGCTAACAACCGGTCGAAAGGAATCAGTAGCCCCTGGAAGTGCCTTCGCACCAGTAATGACCCTGGTGAGCCATTAATCTGCAAGAGATGCTCCATCTCTAGGTCGCTGCTATATAAACCGAATACCAGTAAAGGCTGCCAGGGGCATGTTAATTATTTCTGTGGATGGAGCCATTGCAGTTGGTCTGTGCAAGAAAGAGTTTGATGAGAAAATGAATTGGTTCAGTGAGACCGTGAGAAGCAAACTCCCTTAAACCGTAAGAGCTGAACCCCCAAAGGGCTCCAGACAGGTGGTCAGCACCTGTGTCCCCTAGGGGTACTTACTGCATGGCTCCTTTCCAAGGACCTGGCAGAAGTGTTTTATCTTTATTTGTTTTCTCTGCTATATGTAAGTGGCTCAGAAGAATTGTTCTTATGATGATAAAATGATGCTAAGATAATATTAAATGCAGTTATCACTATTAGGTCTCTAATATGTGTCACCCTTGCTGCTTTGTGTAAATTATCGTATTTCATCATCATGATATTCCCAAGAGGTTGGTGCTGTTGTTTGCCTGATGTTATATCTCTGTGTATTAGATTTAAGAGAAATAACGTAATTTGTCAAAATGTTCAGGCACGCAAACATTGGGGGTGGGAGCTGAGGTTCAAATATAAGTTCCTGTGACCCCAACGTCTCAGATTTTGAGTGGCTGAGCGGCTCTTAGTGGCTATCAGTGTTGCAAACAGAAGAGCCTTCAGTCAGTCCCTTCCTCCCTCCCTCCCTCCCTCCTCCATCCTTTCGTCCCTTCCTTCCTCCCTCCCTCCCTCCCTTCCTCCCTTCCTCCCTCTTTTACTCTTTGCTTCCTCCCTACCGTTCTTCTTTGCTCCCTCCTTTTTAACTGCACAAACAATGAAAAAAAAACTCTTAATGCTATCAGTATCTTTTAATTTTTTTGCACCTGACTTTCCAAGTCTGGCACTATGTTGTTTTTTTTTTTTTTTTTTTTTTTGCGGTACGTGGGCCTCTCACTGTTGTGGCCTCTCCCGTTGCGGAGCACAGGCTCCAGACGCGCAGGCTCAGCGGCCATGGCTCACAGGCCCAGCCGCTCCACGGCATGTGGGATCTTCCTGGACCGGGGCACGAACCCGTGTCCCCTGCATCGGCAGGCGGACTCTCAACCACTGTGCCACCAGGGAAGCCCTGGCCCTATGTTTTTATAGTCCGTTCAGTACATATTCACCTGGTGCTCACTCCGTACTAGGTACTGGCTAGATCGTTGTGGATGAGACCAATCTAGTCTAGTTATTATTGAGCAGGCATGACATTTTGTATTGTTTCTCTTGCATAACATTATACAAAAAACCATTTCCATGTCACTGTGCTGTTTTCAAAATGCTCATTTTTAGTGTCCTCATAATATTCTATCATATTGATGTACCATAATTACCTTCCATATTACATTACTGTTGGGCAATTAGGTTGTCTCCAGTTATTTGCTATTACAGATAACAAGCATCTTTAATCCTTTTCTAAAAAGAAAATAACACAAATGCAGATGATCCTGAAAGGATTATGTTTGTGCCTATAGTTTTATTCTTATGTTAATTTTTCTTAGGAAATATTCCCTAGAGTTGAACTACTGGGCAAGAGGGAAAGTCCATTTCTGTGGCTTTGCAGAAGTGTTAATAGTTAAGCATTACTATGTGCAGACCCCCAGCAGGTACTTTGCACATGTTATATAATTTTCACAACAAACTTGAAAGGCAGGTTAAATCACCCTTATTTTATACAGGAAGAAAGTGAGTCATACAGATGGAAAACAGTTATCCTACAGTCATGATGGAAGAGGAATCTAAACCAGAGTTCATAGGCTAAAGTAAATGTGACTAACACAGTATCCAACCCACGTCTGCTTCTGAGAGCCACTCATCTTTCTTCATGAGTCAAGGGTAGAGCTTCTTCAGAACTCTGAAGTTGAGAAGCAAGGAAGAACATCTACCTCATAGTTTTTTTTTTTAATTTAATTTTATTTATTTTTTTATACAGCAGGTTCTTATTACTCATCAGTTTAATACACATCAGTGTGTACATGTCAATCCTAATCTCCCAATTCGTCACACCACCACCACCTGCAATGCCACTTTCCCCCCTTGGTGTCCATACGTTTGTTCTCTGCATCTGTGTTTCTATTTCTGCCCTGCAAACCGGTTCATCTGTACCATTTTTCTAGTCTCCACATATATGTGGTAATATATGATATTTGTTTTTCTCTTTCTGACTTACTTCACTCTGTATGACAGTCTCTAGATCCATCCACGTCTCTACAAATGACCCAATTTCATTCCTTTTTATGGCTGAGTAATATTCCATTGTATATATGTACCACATCTTCTTTATCCATTTGTCTGTTGATGGGCATTTAGGTTGCTTCCATGTCCTGGCTACTGTAAATAGTGCTGCAGTGAATATTGGGGTGCATGTGTTTCTTGAATTATGGTTTTCTTTCGGTATATGCCCAGTAGTGGGATTGCTGGGTCATATGGTAATTCTATTTTTAGTTTTTTTTTTAATATATATTTATTTATTTTTGCTGTGTTGGGTCTTCATTTCTGTGCGAGGGCTTTCTCTTGTTGTGGCAAGCAGGGGCCACTCTTCATCGCGGTGCGCGGGCCTCTCACTATCGCGGCCTCTCTTGTTGCAGAGCACAGTCTCCAGACATGTAGGCTCAGTAGTTGTGGCTCACGGGCCTAGTTGCTCCACGGCATGTGGGATCCTCCCAGACCAGGGTTCAAACCCGTGTCACCTACATTAGCAGGAAGATTCTCAACCACTGCTCCACCAGGGAAGCCCTATTTTTAGTTTTTTTTTTTTTTTTTTTTTTGCAGTATGCGGGCCTCTCACTGCTGTGGCCTCCCCCGCTGCGGAGCACAGGCTCCGGACGCGCAGGCTCCGGACACGCAGGCTCAGCGGCCATGGCTCACGGGCCCAGCCGCTCCGCGGCATATGGGATCCTCCCAGACCGGGGCACGAACCCGTATCCCCTGCATCGGCAGGCGGACTCTCAACCACTTGCGCCACCAGGGAGGCCCCTATTTTTAGTTTTTTAAGGAACCTCCATACTGTTCTCCATAGTGGCTGTATCAATTTACATTCCCACCAACAGTGCAAGAGGGTTCCCTTTTCTCCACACCCTCTCTGGCATTTGTTGTTTGTAGATTTTCTGATGATGCCCATTCTAACTCGTGTGAGGTGATACCTCATTGTAGTTTTGATTTGCATTTCTCTAGTAATTAGTGATGTTGAGAAGCTTTTCATGTGCTTCTTGGCCATCTGTATGTCTTCTTTGGAGAAATGTCTATTTAGGTCTTGTGCCCATTTTTGGATTGGGTTGTTTGTTTTTTTAATATTGAGCTGCATGAGCTGTTTATATATTTTGGAGATTAATCCTTTGTCCTTTGATTCATTTGCAAATATTTTCTCCCATTCTGAGGGTTGTCTTTTCATCTTGTGTGTAGTTTCCTTTTCTTTGCAAAAGCTTTTAAGTTTCATTAGATCCCATTTGTTTATTTTTGTTTTTATTTCCATTACTCTAGGAGGTAGATCAAAAAAGATCTTGCTGTGATTTATGTCAAAGAGTGCTCTTCCTATGTTTTCCTCTAAGAGTTTTATAGTGTCCGGTCTTACATTTAGGTCTTTAATCCATTTTGAGTTTATTTTTGTGTATGGTGTTAGGGAGTGTTTCAATTTCATTCTTTTCCATGTAGCTGTCCAGTTTTCCCAGCACCACTTATTGAAGAGACTGTCTTTTCTCCATTGTATATCCTTCCCTCCTTTGTCATAGATTAGGTGCATGGTGCATGGGTTTATCTCTGGGCTTTCTGTCCTGTTCCATTGATCTGTATTTCTGTTTTTATGTCAGTACCATATTGTCTTGATTACTGTAGCTTTGTAGTATAGTCTGAAGTCCAGGAGCCTGATTCCTCCAGCTTCGTTTATTTCCCTCAAGACTGCTTTGGCTCTTCGGGGTATTTGTGTCTCCATACAAATTTTAAGATTTTTTGTTCTAGTTCTGTAAAAAATGCCATTGGTAATTTGATAGGGATTGCATTGGATCTGTAGATTGCTTTGGGTAGTATAGTCATTTTCACAATATTGATTCTTCCAATCCAAAAACATGGTATATCTCTCCATCTGTTTGCATCATCTTTAATTTCTTTCATCAGTGTCTTATAGTTTTCTGCATACAGGTCTTTTGTCTCCCCAGGTAGGTTTATTCTTAGGTATTTTATTCTTCTTGTTGCAATGGTAAATGGGAGTGTTTCCTTAATTTCTCTTTCAGACTTTTCATCATTAGTGTATAGGAATGCAAGAAATTTCTGTGCATTAATTTTGTATCCTGCTACTTTACCAGATTCATTGATTAGCTCTAGTAGTTTTCTGGTGGCATCTTTAGGATTCTCTATGTATGGTATCATGTCATCTGCAAACAGCGACAGTTTTACTTCTTTTCCAATTTGTATTTCTTTTCTTCTCTGATTGCTGTGGATAAGACTTCCAAAACTATGTTGAATAATAGTGGTGAGAATGGACATCCTTGTCTTCTTCCTGATCTTAGAGGAAATGCTTTCAGTTTTTCACCATTGAGATGGATGTTTGCTGTGCGTTTGTCGTATATGGCCTTTATTATGTTGAGGTAGGTTCCCTCTATGTCCACTTTCTGGAGAGTTTTTATCATAAATGGGTGTTGAATTTTGTCAAAAGCTTCTTCTACATCTATTGAGATGATCACATGGTTTTTCTTCTTCAGTTTGTTAATATGGTGTATCCCATTGATTGATTTGCATATACTGAAGAATCCTTGCATCCCTGGGATAAATCCCACTTGATCATGGTGTATGATCCTTTTAATGTGTTGTTGCATTCTGTTTGCTAGTATTTTGTTGAGGATTTTTGCATCTATATTCATGAGTGATATTGGTCTGTAATTTTCTTTTTTTGTAGTATGTTTATCTGGTTTTGGTATCAGAGTGATGGTGGCCTCATAGAATGCGTTTGGGAGTGTTCCTTCCTCTGAAGTTTTTTGGGAGAGTTTGAGAAGGATATGTGTTAGCTCTTCTCTAAGTGTTTGATAGAATTCACCAGTGAAGCCATCTATCTGGTCCTGGACTTTTGTTTGTTGGAAAATTTTTTTTTTTTTTTTTTTTTTTTTTTTTGCTGTACGCGGGCCTCTCACTGTTGTGGCCTCTCCCGTTGCAGAACACAGCCTCCGGACGCGCAGGCTCAGCGGCCATGGCTCACGGGCCCAGCTGCTCCGCGGCATGTGGGATCTTCCCGGACCGGGGCACGAACCCGAGTCCCCTGCATCGGCAGGCGGACTCTCAACCACTGCGCCACCAGGGAAACTCCATGTTTGTTGGAAAATTTTTAATCACAGTTTCAACTTCATTACTTGTGATTGACCTGTTCATATTTTCTATTGCTTCCTGGTTCAGTCTTGGAATGTTGTACTTTTCTAAGAATTTGTCCATTTCTTCCAGGTTTTCCATTTTATTGGCATAGAGTTGCTTGTAGTAGTCTCTTAGGATGCTTTGTATTTCTGTGGTATCTGTTGTAACTTCTCCTTTTTCATTTCTAATTTTAATGATTTGAGTCCTCTCCCTCTTTTTCTTGATGAGTCCGGCTAATGGTTTATCAATGTTGTTTATCTTCTCAAAGAACCAGCTTTTAGTTTTATTGATCTTTGCTATTGTTTTCTTTGTTTCTTTTTCATTTATTCCTCCTCTGGTCTTTATGATTTCTTTCCTTCTGCTGACTTTGGGTTTTGTTTGTTCTTCTTTCTCTAGTTCCTTTAGGTGTAACGTTAGATTGTTTATTTGAGATTTTTCTTCTTTCTTTTTTTTTTTTTTTTTTTTTTTTGCGGTATGCGGGCCTCTCACTGTTGTGGCCTCCCCCGTTGCGGAGCACAGGCTCCGGACGCGCAGGCTCAGCGGCCATGGCTCACAGGCCCAGCCGCTCCGCGGCATATGGGATCCTCCCAGACCGGGGCACGAACCCGTATCCCCTGCATCGGCAGGCGGACTCCCAACCACTTGCGCCACCAGGGAGGCCCTCTTCTTTCTTGAGGTAGGCTTGTCTAGCTATAAACTTACCTCTTAGAACTGCTTTTGCTGCATCCCATAGGTTTTGGATCGTCATGTTTTCATTGTCATTTGTCTCTAGGTATATTTTGATTTCCTCTTTGATTTCTTCAGTGATCTCTTGGTTATTTAGTAACATATTGTTTAGCCTCCATGTGTTTGTGTTTTTTACGTTTTTTTTTCTCTGTAATTGATTTCTAATCTCATAGCATTGTGGTAAGAAAAGATGCTTGATATGATTTCAATTTTCTTAAATTTACTGACACTTGATTTGTGACCCAAGATGTGATCTATCCTGGAGAATGTTCCGTGTGCACTTGAGAAGGAAGTGTAATCTGCTGTTTTTGGATGGAATTTCCTATAAATATCAATTAAATCTATCTGCTCTATTGTGTCAATTAAAGCTTGTGTTTCCTTATTAATTTTCTGTTTGGATGATCTGTCCATTGGTGTAAGTGTGGTGTTAAAGTCCCCCACTATTATTGTGTTACTGTCGATTTCCTCTTTTATAGCTGTTAGCAGTTGCCTTATGTATTGAGGTGCTCCTATGTTGGGTGCATATATAGTTATAATTGTTATATCTTCTTCTTGGATTGATCCCTTGATCATTATGTAGTGTCCTTCCTTGTCTCTTGTAACATTCTTTATTTTAAAGTCTATTTTATCTGATACGAGTATTGGTACTGGAGCTTTCTTTTGTTTCCCATTTGCATGGAATATCTTTTTCCGTCCCCTTACTTTCAGTCTGTATGTGTCCCTAGGTCTGAAGTGGGTCTCTTGTAGACAGCATATATATGGGTCTTGTTTTTGTATCCATTCAGTGAGCCTGTGTCATTTGGTTGGAGCATTTAATCCATTCATGTTTAATGTAATTATCGCTGTGTATGTTCCTATTACCATTTTCTGAATTGTTTTGAGTTTGTTTTGGGATGTCCTTTTCTTCTCTTGTGTTTCCCACTTAGAGAAGTTCTTTTAGCATCTGTTGTAGAGCTGGTTTGGTGGTGCTGAGTTCTCTTAGCTTTTGCTTGTCTGTAAAGCTTTTGATTTCTCCATCAAATCTGAATGAGATCCTTGCTGGGTAGAGTAATCTCAGTTGTAGGTTCTTCCCTTTTGTCACTTTAAATGTATCATGCCACTCCCTTCTGGCTTGTAGAGTTTCTGCTGAGAAATCAGCTGTTAAGCTTATGAGAGTTCCCTTGTATGTTATTTGTCTTTTTTCCCTTGCTGCTTTCAATAATTTTTCTTTGTCTTTGATTTTTGCCAGTTTGATTACTATGTGTCTTGGCATGTTTCTCCTTGGGTTTATCCTGTATGGGACTCTCTGTGCTTCCCGGATTTGGGTGGCTATTTCCTTTCCCATGTTAGGGAAGTTTTTGACTCTAATCTCTTCAAATATTTTCTTCAGTCCTTTCTCTCTCTCTTCTCCTTCTGGGACCGCTATAATGTGAATGTTGTTGCATTTAATGTTGTCCCCGAGGTCTCTTAGGCTGTCTTCATTTCTTTTCATTCTTTTTTGTTTATTCTGATCTGCAGCAGTGAATTCCACCATTCTGTCTTCCAGGTCACTTATCCGTTCTTCTGCCTCGGTTATTCTGCTATTGATTCCTTCTAGTGTATTTTTCATTTCAGTTATTGTATTGTTCATCTCTGTTTGTTTGTTCTTTACTTCTGCTAGTTCTTTGTTAAATATTTCTTGCATGTTCTCGATCTTTGCCTCCATTTCTTTTTCTGAGGTCCTGGATCATCTTTATTATCATTATTCTGAATTCTTTTTATGGAAGGTTTCCTATCTCCACTTCATTTAGTTGTTTTTCTGGGGTTTTATCTTGTTCCTTCTTCTGGTACATAGCACTATGCCTTTTCATCTTGTCTGTCTTTCTGTGAATGTGGTTTTTGTTCCACAGGCTGCAGGATTGTAGTTCTTCTTGCTTCTGCTGTCTGCCCTCTGGTGGATGAGCCTATCTAAGAGGCTTGTGCACATTTCCTGATGGGAGGGACTGGTGGTGGGTGGAGCTGGCTGTTGCTCTTGTGGGCAAAGCTCAGTAAAACTTTAATCCACTTGTCTGCTGATGTGTGGGGCTGGATTCCCTCCCTGTTGGTTGTTTGGCCTGAGGCAACCCTATACTGGAGATTACCTGGGCTCTTTGGTGGGGCTAACGGCAGACTGTGGGAGGGCTCACGCCAAGGAGTATTTCCCAGAACTTCTGCTGATAGTGTCCTTGTCCTCATGGTGAGACATAGCCACCCCCCCCCACCTCTGCAGGAGACCCTCCAACACCAGCAGGTAGGTCTGCTTCAGTCTCTTACAAGGTCACTGCTCCTTCCCCTGGGTCCTCATGCACACACTATTGTGTGTGTGCCCTCCAAGAGTGGAATCTCTGGTTCCCCCAGTCTTGTCGAAGTCCTGCAATCATATCCTGCTAGCCTTCAAAGTCTGATTCTCTAGGAATTCCTCCTCCTGTTGCCGGACCCCAGGTTGGGAATCCTGACGTTGGGCTCAGGACCTTCACTCCCGTGGGTGGACTTCTGTGGTATAAGTGTTCTCCAGTTTGTGAGTCACCCACCCAGCAGTTATGGGATTTGACTTTATTGTGATTGTGCCCCTCCTACCGTCTCATTGTGGCTTCTCCTTTGTCTTTGGATGTGGGGTATCTTTTTTGGTGAGTTCCAGTGTCTTCCTGTTGATGATTGTTCAGCAGTTAGTTTTGATTCCGGTGTTCTTGCAAGAGGGAGCGAGCGTGCGTCCTTCTACTCCGCCATCTTGAACCAATCTCCTATCCTGTAGTTTTTTCTAACTATATATTAACCAGCTCAGATGTTCTGTGGTTGAACTAGTGCAAAGGTTATAGGAGTTAATCTGTGAATGGACATTGTAAACACATTTCATTTGTCATCATCATCGTCACCACCACCATCATCATCATCGACATGCTGTAAGGTTCAGGCTCAGGCTCTTCTACCCAGATTTCCATTTCTTAGGTCATTTCACTGAGCATCGTGAACCAGATACTTTGGGAACAGATTTGATGGAGTTATCAAGGGATAACACATTTGCCCAGACTGCTCTCTGCCTCTTTCCCTCTCTTCTTTTCTTCCTTCCTTCCTCCCTCCCTCCCTCCCTCCCTTCCTTCCTTCTTTTCTCCCTCCCTCCCTCCCTCCCTTCCTCTCTCTCACCTTTTTTATTGAATGCTTTCTTTGGTCAAACAATGTTCTAAGTACTTTACCTGTACTAAAATCCTTTATCCCTCACAACAACCCTATAAAGTGGGTACAGTTTTTTTTTTTTTTTTTTGCTGTACGCGGGCCTCTCACTGCTGTGGCCTCTCCCGTTGCGGAGCACAGGCTCCGGACACACAGGCTCCGCGGCCATGGCTCGCGGGCCCAGCCGCTCCGCGGCATGTGGGATCTTCCGGGATCGGGGCACGAACCCGTGTCCCCTGCATCGGCAGGCGGACTCTCAACCACTGCGCCACCAGGGAAGCCCAAGTGGGTACAGTTTTAATCCCCACTTTAAAGATGAGAAAACAAAGGTACAGAGAGGTTAGATCTAGACAGAGGCAATTCTACCCTGAAACTAATGAAGCTTAAGCCTCAAGACTCATCTCGTGCATGGGCCACTGTGATTCTGGGAGTTGCTGTGAGTTTATAGAATGTTCTAGGGAGAACGGGACGTTGGGGTGCAACCAGGAGGCATTTCTGTTATTGCTAAAGAGAGCTTAGAAGAGAGGGTCATGAATCTCTAAGTCTGCAGTAAATTGTTATTTCTTTCCTCAGTCAAGGTAAATGCTCATTTTTGTCACCAATTTTGTGTTTGCAATGTTGTCTTCCTTTTCATGAGAAGGTCCCCAATTGAATACATTTCAGGCTTCCACAAAATTTCTATCCTCTCCTGGAGTCTGGTTGTGCCTAACTGGCATCACCAGTCTCATTTGCTTCACCTGTAAAATGGGGACAAAAATAAGACCTACCTCACAGGTTGCTGTGAACATGAAGTACATGGGAAGCATTTGGAAGATACTTGGCATTCGAGAAACAGTCACTTTCGTCCTTTGCTCAGTGTTGTAAGACAACTTCCTCACACATGGCTGAGCTTGGCCAGGTTGCTAGGAAAATCTTCTAGGGGTTTTGAACATTATCACTTTTAGCAAAAAAAAAAAAAAAAAAAAGGAAGAAAGAGCTTTAGTTAATTAATTAATATGTTCCATCATTGATTCACTACATATTTATTGAGCATCTTGTGGGCCAGACACGCTGCTATGTCCTGGGGTGAGTGATAAGGGACATGTCCCCGCACAAATGTCGAGTTCTCTGTTTCGGAGAGGTGTTATGAACAGCTTCCCTGTCTGGGTCATGTGGCTAAATGCATCTTGATGTGTTGCTGGGGGTTGGGTCTGGTGACTCTGGACAGTGCTAGCAGTTAACTTCAGGGACCAGTTGGGGAGAGGGGAGCGCCTTGAGGTTCTTTGGTACCGAATGTTCAGAATATCTCCGATTGACATTTAAGTTTTCTTTTGACCAGATTAATGAAACCTCCTTTCCCACCAAATAAGCATGAATCTGACATAATTACAGCACAGATGTTTTCAGTATTAACTCTTCGGTGGTCAAAGCTGTCTGTGTGCTAGGGTGGAAAAGCCAAACTCATATTTCTCTCACCTGTCAGAGGAAAAGTTCTTGGAAACGCAGCCCCATTAAAATGCACGGCCCCGGCCAGAAGGTTGCTAAGTCTAATGGTTGTGCTGACATCGGGCATATTTGTCCCAGCATCTCAAATTTCTCAATGGAGAGTTCCGAAGAAGTCATTTTACTCTGCTGTTTGTGGTAATAACATGAGGGTCTCGAACTCTGAGCTGAATTTCCCTTGGCATTTCAAAAAATCTACAAGCTTGAAAATATCTGCCAAAGTAAGACAGTAAAATGATTTTTATTTTTATTATTATTATTATTATTTTTTGCCATTCTCAGGAACAGTTTGGGGAACAGCCTGACCAGGATTCCCAAGGGCTGTTTGGCTGGGTTTCAGCTTTTATCTGTGAGTTCAGGAAAGCACAGGTAGGCATAGCCAGGAATTTGGCAGTGCAGTTTGGTGCCTGGTAATTTAGCTGTAGCTTACCGTCCAGTTGTATGTTTGTGGAATCTCGTTTTATTTAAGTGAACTTCTGAAGTGGTGCTAGATGAGCACTCTCATCTACCTTGAGTCAGAGGGACTGCCCCTCAGAGGTCAAGGGTCACTCTTTGGGGAGTTGTTTGAGTGTTCTGGGTAACATGGGATGTGAAGAAAAATAACTGTATTTGAGACTTTTCTAAAGTAAGATTGGAGAAGTGGTGAAAAGATGAGACTCCTGAATCCCATAGGCCAAGGGCCATGTGTCGGGTCTGACATTTGCAGCCACGTGGCCTTATACATGGCCTGAGTCTTTGTTTCTCCTTTGTACAGAGTAGTTGTAATGATCAGATTAGTTGGAAGGAACTTAAAACTCTGGGGGGCACAGAGGAAGCCTTCACAAATGTGTTGTTGAGTGGATGAATGAGAAAGATGAAAGCAGAAAGGAAGGAAGGAAGGAAGGAAGGGAATAGTCCCTGGATACCTTTCACCAAATTGCGTTGAGGACACTAGAAATGAATTATATCCAGTGACTTGTACATTCAGGATTGGCTACATAATTGGGGGGCCCAGTACCAAATGAAAATGTGGAGCCCCAGGTTAAAAAATTATTACGTATTTCAAGATGGCAACAGTTGAGCATTAAGCCCAGGGCAGGGCTCTTGCGTGGGAGGGGGGGCCCTTCTGAGCCCCGGGTCATGGGTGACAGTATGGGTCACATGCCAGTGAAGCCCGCTCTGCTTATATGTTAAGGAGTTTCATTCATTGGTACATCCACTTTACAGGTGTTTCCTAAACGCCTTCGTAATCAGTGTAAAGACCTCCAAACAACAGGCGTAATTAAAATCTTCGAAATACCTGGTTTTCTGCTTTCATTTTAGGAGATCTCTTTCGAAATATAACAGTTTGTTTTTACCTACACTTATGACATGGTTGGAGGGGAAAAAGAATTCACATTGTTATGAATTCCTGTGCTTTCTTTTTCTTTTTAAAATTTTTATTGGCTTATAGTTGATTTACAATGTTGTGTTACTTTCTGCTGTACAGCAAAGTGAATCAGTTTTACATATACATATATCCACTCTTTTTTAGATTCTATTCCCATATAAGTCATTACAGAGTATTGAGTAGAGTTCACAGTAGGTCCTTATTAGCTATCTGTTTTATATTTGGTAACATGTATATGCCAATCCCAACCTCCCAGTTTATCCCTCCCTTCCTTCCCCCCTGGTAACCATAAGATTGTTTTCTACATCTGTGACTCTATTTCTGTTTTGTAGATAAGTTCATTTGCACCTTTTTTTTAGATTCCACATATAAGTGATATCAACCTATACTTTCTTTTCATTTTCCCATATTACATAGTTTGGAAATGATTTCCAGTTTTCTTACTAAATAGTGCATTATCAGCCTTATAAAGGAGATAGCATTTGCCTGTGTTTATTCAAGGTGTAGCACGCCTACTATAAGTTTCATTAATCCACAAGCCCTGAAGTAGGGGAGCTAAGGATATCTAATGACAAGAGGTTAAATTGGGACAGACGCTAACTCTCTGTTCTTCTAATGATCATTTTCCCAGTGTGAGTTGCTCCCATTTTCAAAAGAACAAGGACATTTTTTTTTTCCCCCTGCTTTTCCAGCAGCCTGATCTGTAGCAAGATGTCTCAGCTACATGGTTAAGGCTGGTGCTAATGAGGCCAAGGTCGTGAGCTTGATCCCTAACTAGGGCAATCAGTTAACCTCAAAAGGAAACGCAGGCTACACCTTCCACCCTAGGCAGCGAGGTCACAACCCCTGACACAGGGGACATGTGGGAGCATGTGGCTGAAGTGACAAACGGGTCAGCTTGCAAGAGTAGCAGATGTGGGGCTCACGCGCTGTGACCCTTCTTTCCCAAGCCTTTGGCAGACCTCACTAATGGACTGCACGATCGGTTCTGCTGAGCTCAGACAGAACCTCAGAATCCTTCTCACACAGTGATCTAGATCGGGGCTCAGCAAATTATGGCTTGTGGGGCTAAATCTGGCCCCCTGCATTTTTTTTTTTTTTTTTTGCGCTACACGGGCGTCTCACTGTTGTGGCCTCTCCCGTTGCGGAGCACAGGCTCCGGACGCACAGGCCCAGTGGCCATGGCTCACAGGGCCAGCTGCTCTGTGGCATGTGGGATCTTCCCGGACCGGGGCATGAACCCGCGTCCCCCGCATCGGCAGGCGGACTCCCAACCACTGCGCCACCAGGGAAGCCCTGCATGTTTTTATAATTGAAGTTTTATTGGAACACAGCCCCATTCACTGGTTTACATATTGTCCATGACTGCTTTTCTACTGCAAAGCTAGAGTTGCATAGTTGGGACAGAGACTGTGTGGCTTGCAAAGCCAAAAATATGTATTATCTAACCTTTCACAGGATAGGTGTGCTGGCCCTTGCTCTAGGTGGTCACTGAATCAAGAAGAGTTGGGACATATCTATTCTTTACCCCTGGTTTGGGAGTGGTTATTCACATTACAAAATGATCCTTTTTTAGAGAAAGATTGTATTCCACAGACAGGAACTTCCTTAATACACTTTCTGTTCATTTAAAAATCAACTGTGGGGCCTCCCTGGTGGCGCAGTGGTTGAGAGTCCGCCTGCCGATGCAGGGGATACGGGTTTGTGCCCCGGTCTGGGAGGATCCCATATGCCGCGGAGCGGCTGGGCCCGTGAGCCATGGCCGCTGAGCCTGCGCATCCGGAGCCTGTGCTCCGCAACGGGAGAGGCCACAACAGTGAGAGGCCCGCGTATAGCAAAAAAAAAAAATAATAATAAAATAAAAATCAACTGTGTATTCTTTGTTTAATTAATTTATTTTTAGCAGCAAGAGTGCTGTGAGAAGTTGGGCGAGGGCCATGATTTCTAAAAGAAATGAAAGCTCTGAAGTTTTACTGTGAGTTTTACGAATGGTGAACTTACTCATTAATGTTTAATTAAGGAAAGGGAATGTCTGATGACAAAAACATGGAAGCATATGTCCTACTGAAGAAAAATAAATTTCCCTATTTTGTGCGTTAAAAGGACAGCAACTCTTATTTCTTTGGGTTTTACCATATCCTTTCAATGTCCCTTTCCTATACTCCCCATGAACCTAAAGTTCTGTGTGGCTGGAGATTCTCCATTCATATTTTCTTCACTGTGCCTTCCAGAAGTCTTACTATTTGACATGACATTGAGTACCCGCATAATTTCTAGTTAATTGATATTAAGCCAGCCCCCTCAAGGGGTTGGTTTAGTTGCCTAGATCAGAGAGGAAAAATCACTTACAAAATTCAGAATCATTTTTTTTTTCTGAAGAAAAGAAGTTCATCTAATAGTGGGCTCTGGATTGTGGAGTCTGTGGTTTGATTTTCAGACGGGCTGGAAGTGAATTGTATTGCAAGCAGAAAAATGACATGAAAAGTGGAGAGTCAGGAAAACTAAGAAAGTTGCTTTGTCCACCTGTGAACAACCATTTGTTCTTAGCCTCGATGGAAGCTTTAATTTCCCCCAGACATTTTTTTTTTTTTTTGAGGTTTGAGAGTCCTTTATTCTGGATACAAGTTTGTCAGGTATATGATTTACAAATATTGCACTCACTAGCTTGACTTTTAATTTCTTACCAATTTTTTTGTAGAGCAAAAATTCTTAATTTTCATGGTTTAATTTATCAGTTTTTTCTATTACAGACTGCTTTTGTTATATCTAACAACTTTTTTTGCTCAAAGTTCATGAAGATTTTCTATATTAAATTTTTTTTTATAGATTTACATTTCACACTTAGATTTTTTAATAGATATTTCCTGTGTCTATGAAGAAGGCATTTTCTTTTCTCCTGGTAATACTATCCTGCGTTTCCTTTGAGGAACTAGCCCCTCCTCCACTAAAAGGAGCTTTGTTCTTTGCTCCTTGGGTGGATCCAGTGAACCAGAACTGGCCAATCAGGGACTAAATAAAACTCCTCTGGCCATGGTGACTGGTCCAGGAGAGCCACAGGATCCATGTTGGCCTCTTCAGAGGGTATCAGAGGACTTGTGATGGAAATACAAGTAAGAGAGTCTGTTTCCTGTCATCTTTAATCTAGGAGGATTTAAGTCTGGAGCCACTGGGAACCACAGAATGAACTTGAGGATGAAAGCAGTGCAGTGGAAGGCAGAGGGGACAGGGAGAGAGAAACCAAATCCTGATGACATCATTGGAGTCCTTGACACAGCCATGCCTGCAGCTGCCGCAGGATTGTTCAGTTACATAATAAATTGTCTTTTCTGCTTAAGCCAGTTTGAACTGGGGTTTCTGTCACTTACCATTAATAGCAATGCTGAATTCTCTAAGCAAAGAGGGACAGCTCTGTAAAAGTCATATCCTGGAAAATAATTCCAGTATCACGTCATCTTAGATTTGCACTCTCTGCTGAGTTTCCAAGTATTTTGGTTAAGTTCATCAGTCCTGACCCTTGTCAAGAGGTCAAACTGAAAAAGATTGTAGAAATCCAATCCAGTCATCAACACTATATAGTTTTTTAACTTGCTGGCAGTTTCCTGTGGATCATTAAATTCCCCAAATATGAAACTTCTTCACTAATACGTGGATCATGTAAAATAGCCTTGAATACAATTGCTTTTTCTATGGTATCCCGGTCCCTGAGGCCTCAGGCAGAATTTGTGCTGGTCATAGTCATTATTCTGTTTCTACCTTTGGCTTGACTCTGTAGCACTGGGTGGTCTACTGCAGTTAACTAAATGCTTCCTGTAAAGCTGTGTGCGGATGCGCGTGCAGATGTGCACGTATTCTGTCTGCCCGTCTTCCTTTCCAGACTGACTTGGTGGCGACCAGGAAGTGTTCTAGCACACTTGTCAGCACCAGGGTCAGCACTGCTACTCCGTTAGTTCGCTCAGGAGGGTCCCTCACTGACAGACATCTTTGCCGTTTGGGGTCTTGGCAAAACCTAAAAGATAGGTGATAAAGATGAATTGCTTTTGTACTGACTTGGGAAATTGTATCATGTTCCAGCACCTAGAGAGCCACAGGGAAGCTGGGGAGGACTATGCCTTACGTCGGCCTCAAACGCGGTACCATTTTAGACCAGGAGTTATAGCAGTTGTAAGGAACGCTGTGTCCCAGCGCAAGCCTGCATTCCTCCTCCATTTTAAGTCTCCGTATTATGCGGTTGGAAATGATGATCCGGAAAGATGGGATAAATCCTCTTCAGCACATCTCACCCTCCTAACTCTGTTCCCTCCAATCCTTTTGTCGTTTCTCGGTATCTTGTGAGACCTTGTCCATCAGCACTGTGACAACTTGCTCATGTTTTCATCAGCCCAGCACTTGTTTTGGCAACAGCATCTCAGGAGACCACTCTTCCCACACCCCATCCACATGGTCCCTGGATGACCCTGTCCCACTACACCTTAGGGGTGGTCACATGATCAAGTCCTGGCCAATCAGCATATTTGATCCCCCTGGCCATGGTGATTGTTTTAAGGATAGATACATGTCCCGAATCAGTCCACTGGAGGTAAATCCAGGACGTCTCTTGAAACCATTGGAAAGGGAATTTACATTTTGATATCAGTGTAGGCGTAGAGTTCCTGTGGGCTGTCTTGCTACCCTCAGAAGACACCTGAGAATTAAGCCATTGCAAAGGGAAGCAGAACTGAGAGATAGGGAGACTAGGTCCTACTGGCATTGTTCCCTGGGTCTAGCTGTTCCTGAAGTCAGGTCATCACCCTAGATTTCTCAGGTAGGTGAGTCAATAAATAACATTTTTTTCCCCTTAAACTAGTCTGAATTGGATTTCTGTCACTTGTGGCAAAAAGAGCCCTGAGTTATACAAACAATCAGAGAACCGAGCTGTATATTCTAGGGTCTCTCACCTGTGTCCAGCATCAGTAAGTCAGCAAATGAATTACTCAGGATTACATAGCAGGAACTAGAGGAAATGTGAAAAGCAATTTAACACAACAGGAGTGGGATAATTCCATGAAGGTGGCTCCATTCAATAGGGAAGGCAATTTGGGCAGAGTGCTTTGAATTGCTTGCTTCTAGAGCAGCTGGGATTCTAAGAATAACTGCGGACCTCCGCATATGCACAGATTCTTCCCAAAGACACCCTAACACTCAGATTCTCATTGCAAAGCTAGGTAAGTGGATGCCTCATTGATGGGGCTTTCCACTTCTTTCAGAGTAATTAGAGTGATTTTGTCTGTTGGAGGTATATCTCAAACTGTCCTCAAACAGCCTCCACCAGGGGACTGGGGGCTTGTCTAAGGTAGGGACCCACCTCACTCAACTTGGCCTGCCAGCTGTGTACTCAAGACCATTTACTAATAATTAAGAGCAAGAGCTTGAGAGCTATAAGAGCCAAGTTCAAGTCCCTCCTTTGTCCCTTGTGGGCCATGAAATCTTAGGTAAGTTAGTAAACTGGAGCCTCAGTTTCCTTCTCTGTGAGATGCAGGTGGTATTAGTACCTTCTCCATGGGTCATGGCAATGACCAAATGAGATGATTTACTCCTTCAGTTGTAGGAGTGATGCATGTAAAGTCCTCAGGCCCTGACTTGCACAGAGGATGCTCAATAAATGAACAGAAGAACCTTATTTGATGGCTTTTGGGATCTCACCCACATCTTTGACTTCACCTCTGGCATCGTTTCCATTTTGTCTCAATCTTTTTAGATAATAATAATTAATATTAGCATAATAATATGCATTATGATTGGGGGATGGCTTCTCTTTATTGAATTCCTACTCTTTTCCAGACACTACAGGGCAATCTTAGGGGTTCTGTCTTATCAGGCAAATTGGACAACTGTGAAAACGGAGGCTCAGAGAAGTTAAAGGTTGCTCAAGGTCATACAGCCAAGCAGTGGCAGAGATGGGGTTCAATCCCAAGTGTGTCTGATTTGAAAGCCTGTGACTTTTCCATGATGTAAGCTTTATATTCAAAATGTAACCCGTCACCTGCAAAATTGTTAGGAATGTATAATAAAATTTTAGGCTCCAACCCAGACCTACTGAATTAGAGTTTGCATTTTAACAAATTTCCTCCCCTTTCCCACAGGAGATTCCTGTGCATACTAATTTTGTGAAGCACTACCTGACCTTTGCTACCTGACCTTTCAACTCTGTGCCAAAATACCAACAAAACATAGAGCATGTCAGTATTGCTTTTCACCATGACATGGGCGTTTGTTGACAATTCCCGATTATTTTCAAATGGCAGTGGGACCATGCTTAAAAACGTGTTTAGAGGCATGGGTTTGATGGTTCATCTCCTGTGGGCAACATTTCTTGATCCCCCAAAGCTTCTCTTCTAATTGTTTTCATAAATGAGTTGAGTTACTCTGGGGGGTACTTGTCAAGTACTGTCTGGTTGATGAAGTGGATTGAAAAACGAGATTTTTTTTTTTGCGGTACGTGGGCCTCTCACTGTTGTGGCCTCTCCCGTTGTGGAGCACAGGCTCTGGACGCGCAGGCTCAGTGGCCATGGCTCACGGGCCCAGCCACTCCGCGGCATGTGGGATCTTCCCAGACTGGGGCACGAACCCGTGTCCCCTGCATCGGCAGGCGGACTCTCAACCACTGCGCCACCAGGGAAGCCCAAAAAATGAGATTTTTTGACCCATTCCGTGGCTGATCCAGTTCCAACATAGACACGTGGTTTATGGGTGAGAATTCTTGACAGGTTCAGAATTACTTTAATAATGTGTAATTGGAGGCTATCAATTGACTCTAAATCCCCCACATACATAAAAGCTTGTTGTTTGGAAAACTCCATGCCAACTGGAAATGCTCAGATGAAGCAGGGGAAAAACCCCTTGATTTATGGGAACTGTTGCTCTTTCCTACTCTCCTATTATTTTTTACTGTTGTAAGTTTTAAAGAGTATTCATGGCTTAAAGCCTCCTTGCACTGCACAGTCTGTCCCTCGAGCTTTTTAGATGAAAAAAGGAAAAATGGTAAATAACAAGTCACCGTGAAGTATTGCATCTTAACAAAAGCTTCAGTCTGTTAAGGACAAAGCAGTCTTGGTAAAAGGGGGTGAATTTTGTATCAGGCTGCCCGGGGCATGACCCCTAGCTCTTCCTACCAGCTCTGTGAACTTAAGACAGATGACTTCTCCTTTCCACACCTCTGTCTCCCTAAAAGTAAAATGAGCCTAATCATATCTCCTGCCTCTTAGGGTTGATGGGAGACCAGGAACTTTAGGACATGTGTAAGCACTTAGAGAAGCACTACCTAAGTAGTCAACCTCAAGGCTCATCTCACATTGACTCGCCGTGCATCAGCCTTCTGCATCTGTCTGCTTTCTCTTCCTGCACTTATACATTCTGAAAGATGACTGCATTGAATCTCAGGGACTGAAAACTGGTAGCAGTTCCCAAATGCGCCAGCGACATTACAGAGCAGATGGGAGCACTTTAGGTCAGGCTGCCTGAGTTCAAATCCTATCTCTACCACTTACTTAATCAGCATGTTTTCCAGCCTCTTGTGCCTGTTCTCTTCATCTGTATGTGTGAATAATAGTGCTGTGTGATAGGGTTGCTATAAGGATTATCTGAAAACACATCTGAAGCACATATAACACCGCCTTGCATGTAGTCTTCACTCATTAAATGTCAGCTATCATCCTCATTGTGGTTTTGTTATTAATTACATCCTTTTGTGAAATTTTGATCCCAGCCAGACTCCTACCCCTACACTCCATCGATTCTCACTGAATGCAAAGTTAAAACAAATGCCAAAAAAGTTTACTGGCAAGGACATAAAGATGATAAATGAAAAACAAGGCTTAGGGAACATATCCACATCTTAATATTTTTGTGCATTCATTTTTAGTTAACTTTGTCTGGGACAGTGCTGATGGCAACAAAAGAAGAAACAGAAAATAATCAATGTCTACCAGTCAAAAAGAATGCAATGAAATGCTCCACAAGGGTGGTGATGGTGCTGGTGCTCACAACGCCTTCAAATTGGCATCTTCTGTTACCTGCCTAAACCATATCAACTGGTACCTGGAAAAACGTCACATACAAACACAAAACGATGGGGGAAAAACCCAACAGCTACAAAATTAAGTCATGTGAAGCCAGTCAACATTATGTCTGGAATTCTAAAATTTTAGGAAACAGTTGAACTCAAGATGTATTGCATAATGTAAGGTACTGACAGGTAGTGATAAGTGCTATGACAAACATAAAACAGGGCAGAAGAATAGAAAGTGGTCGGGAAAGAAAGAGTTTTGAATTGAGTGCTCAGGAATAGCCTCTCTGAAAAAATGATATTGAAAGGTAGATGACAAGAAGAAGTGAGGGTATAGATAGCTGGGGAAAATGACCTTCTAGGCACAAGGAATAGCAAGTTCAGGGACTTCCTTGGCAGTCCAGTGGTTAAGACTTGGCGCTCCCACTGCAGGCAGCTCGGCTTCGATCCCTGGTTGGGGAACTAAGATCCCGCATGCCTGTCCCTCCTCAAACCAGAGGAGAGAGTGAGCAAAAGGCATTCTGCAAAGCAATATTTAGTATTTATGAATTTCTCCAGTGATTGGCTGATGCTCTTAAAAAAACCCAGCCCGTGTTACTGAGGCTAGGAAATACATTCAGTTCTTTAAAATAGCATTGCCTGGGAACACACAAAAGATGAAAATGGGCTTTGAAAATAAACATTCTCAGAAGGTGTAAGCATAGAAACCACGTCGTCTCCAATGTTCTTGAATGTATAGCCATTGTGGGGATAAGATGAGACTACAAAGCAGTATGGCTGATTTTAAACAAACATCTCAAAATTCATACAGGAAAACAAAATGTTGTGTCTACCAGGGTAATCTTTGGGAAAATGGAACATCTACTCTTTGCCTCTCCCATAGGGTGGTGACGGCATTTGGAGAAGAAATGAGCTATTGGCTCAGCGTGAATGAAACTATTACTTTAAAGTGCATTTTCTGAAGGAAAAGTCTGTAAGTTTTCTAAATTATCAAGGATAATTTTTAAATATGAAGAACCACTAATTTAGAAGCTGACTATTGCCAATGGTGGATTTTTTTTTTCCCTGTGGATTTGATGTTTGAAAAGATCTGGAAGCCACTTAGGATCTTGTCTGATGACCTGAGTGCCTGGCAGGTATCCCAAACTCCCACATCCCAATGGAATTCTGACCCTCCCAGCCTCACTTGTTCCTCATCTCCATAAAGGGGGAGCCCCATCTTTAGCCCAGTGGTTAAAGCTCAAAGTTGAAAACAGGTAAATAGAGTTTTGGTGGGTCCGAGGCTTGTGTAATCTGAGGACACTCCATTTAAAAAAGTATATATATGTTTTACTTTTGAGAATGCTAACAGCAAAATGATCACATGCACTTATTGCTAAGACCTCCCCCCGCCCCCGCCCCACCCCAAAGCCTTGGATGTGTCTCTCTGTAAGGAGGGAACTGAGGCTTCATCTCCATGGCTTCATGACAAGTCCACCTCTGCCTGGCCGTAACCCTGGATACTCTCTTTTCTATTCCTCACCCTCAACATCCAATTCTGCCATTCCTATTTCACAAATATCCCTCAAAGGCGTACACTTCTCTCTGTAGCTACTAGTAAGGTTCTTCTCGTCCAAGCTAGGATCATCTCTTGCCTGGATATCCATCAAAGGCTCCTCGCTGGTTTCCTCACGCACATGGCTGTGCTTTGGTTATTTTTCTACAGAGCAGCCAGAGTGCCTGTTTGAAAATGTGGATCCAAGTTTGTCACTCCTCAGCTTAAAACTAGTCATTTCTCTGTGCATTTAAGAGATCTTCTTTCACTGCAGTCTAAGTAGGAGCATCCCCAACACTTACTCTCAACATTGCTGTGTCAGGTTCATTTTCTTTGTAGCATTTGTCACAATGTATAATTCTATATTTATCTATTTTTTTGCTTGATTACTTGTTTACTGTTTGTCTCTCTACTATGTTGTAAGTGTCAAAATGTCAGGGACCATATCTGTTTTCTTTGAACACATACTCAATTGAGCATAGTTCTTCACACATAGTAAGTGTTCAGTTAAATATGAGTTGACTAAAGAAGGGATTTAACAAGCTGAGTGTGGCCATATTGGTCAAAACCAAGGGATGCCTACAAAAAAAAAATGAGAGATTTTCGCGGGTGAATGGTTGAACTGAACTGGGCGAACTTTCAAGAATGATTTGACAAATGGTCCCACCATTTGGAGGAAGTGTGCAGCCTTCTACATGTGACTGAATGGAAGAAGAAATAACCCAACACACATGCTGATGGGTAGGCAGGTTTTGGTGTGGGTTAAAAGTCAGTTTCACATCTCCACAGTCACACCATTCATCATTTGAAGGGTTTTGGAAAGGGATGTAAAACAAGAAACCTGAGACAGGGCATGTGTGGTGGAATAGGGGAGGGTTTGTGGGGCATGCTGAATTGCAGTTGCAATAAGAATAATATGTAGTGTTTTTGAACGCTAACGATATGATGGGTCCTGGTAAGAGATGGAGCCAGAATTTGACCTGTAACTTCCCATAAATACTTCACTTCCTATAAAGAAATTTACATCAGCTAAGTTAAAAAAATCTCAAGAAATAAGAAGCATGGTTTATTTTGGCTCCTTTCAACTTTTTTAAAAGTTCAGACAAATCTCTCTCCCCAGGGAGGATAGGAACATGTGGCCAATGAACCTAATTTCTAAAGTCTGCAATTTCCTAGTTATCTTCTTGGCAACTTATTACTAACATGAAAATATCATGCTCACCAAAATACTGCTGCTGTCTTATTTCCAATGCTGTTAACAAGAAAAATTGCTGCTATTTTAAGTATTTTCTTATAGTATTTTCAAGAATTGCTGCCTTCCTCTTCAACATACAATTTTCTCATTATAAACATTCTTTGATTTTTCTCTTTCTTTCAGAGTTTCTTTTTTCTGCTCTTGGAATGACACATCATTGATGCTGATGGTAATGACACAAGCAGATTGTGTCATTGCTTCCAAAAAAGCACAAAAGGCTAAAACTAAATCAGATATATCCAGGTATACATTGACTTCATAAACTTTGTCAGGGAATAGGGGTCATCTTAACTTAAGATTCTCCATGTGGCCACATCTGCACTCATGCCACTGATCCAAGAAGTCCATGGGCTCTGAAGCATTTTGAGTTTCTTCTAAGATTCTTTTTATATAAGTGATAGCCCTGTGATTTGGATACAGCTTGATTTTTCATTTGGCTCTCTGAATTGAAAAACTCAAATGGCAACAAGAAAAAAGACAACAAAACGAAAGATCCCTTTTTATTCTGGAACTCCCATTGTTAGAGTTCCCTTATCAAAAGAGAATGAATTTTTTATTTTTGTTCAACTGTAGTAGGTCTCAAGGAAGCCTCAACCCGATAGTCTGGCTTATAGAAAAGTCATGTCAGTTCAAATAACACCTCAAGAGGTTCTCTCAAGAGTATTGTCTCTGTGTTTGTTTTACTGAGGGTCATGGCTAAAGACTGTGTTTAAGGCCATGGGCTGGTTGTGCTAAGTACATACCATAACTTCTGTAGTAAGACTGACCATCCAACCTAACTTTGATTGGTACCTTCTTAGTCATTTTAAGAATTGCATTTGCTCCTTTACCAAAAATTGGCTGATTATATTTATGTGGGTCTGTTTCTGGGTACTCTATTCTGCTTCATTGATCTATGTGTCTGTTTTTTCACCAATAAGACACTGTCTTGATTACTGTAGCTTTGTAGTAAGTCTTGAAATCAGGTAGTATGATTCTTCCAAATTTCTTTTTCATCTTCAGTATTGTATTGGCTAAACTTTTGGCTTTCCATATAAACCTTAGAATCAGTTTTTTGTTATCTATAAAATAGCTGGCTGGGATTTTTATTGGAATTACATTAAGTTTGTAGATCAGGTTGTGAAGAATTAACATCTTAACAATATTGAATCTTCTAATCCATGAGCATGGAATATATCACCATTTGTTTCATTTTTCTTTGACTTTTCACCAGAATTTTGTAATGTTTTACATTTAGATCCTGTTTATATTTGGTTATATGTATCCCTAAGTATTTCATTTATTTTGGGTGCCACTGTAAATGGCATTGTTTTTGTAATTTTAAATTTCAGTTGTTTATTGTTGATATATAAAAAACAAATTGACCTCTGTGTATTAACCTTGTGACAGGAAGCCTGCTATTTCTGTACTTGCTTATTAGTTCCAGTTTTATTTTTTTGTGTGTGTGTCAATCCTTTCAGATTTTCTACGTAGATAAATGTGTAGTTTATGAATAAAGACAATTTTATTTATTTATTTTCAATCTGTATACCTTTTATTTCTTTTCTTGCCTTATTGCACTAGCTAGGACTTGTAGTATGATATTGAATAAAAGTGGCAAGAGAGGCCAAATTTGCTTTGTTCTCAATTTTAGGGGACATGTCCACTTTTTGACCATTAAGTATGATTTTAGCATCAGGTGTTTTGTAGCTGTTCTTTAATTTGAATTGAGAAATTGAGACATTTCTTCTCTTTCCTTAGTTTGCTGAGAGTTTTTATCATGAGTGGTTTGTTGGATTTTGTCAGGTGCTTTCATGGTATCAATATATATGATCATGTGAGTTTTCTTCTTTAGCCTGTTGATGTAGTGGATTATACTGATTGATTTTCAAATGTTAACCAGCCTTATATATCTTTAATAAACCTCAGTTGTGGGATTCCTTTTATACATTATTGAATATGATTTACGATTTTGCGTCTGTGTACACGAGAGGTATTGGTCTATAGTTTTCCTTTCTTACAATTTATTCATCTAGTTTTTATATTAGGTAATTCTGTTCTCATAGAATGAGGTAGGAAATATTCCCTCTGCTTCTGTTTTCTTGGATAGATTGTGAAGACTTGGTGTCATTTCTCCCTTCAATGTTTACTAGAATTCACCAGTGAAACCATCTGGGCCTGGTGCTTTCTTTCTTACAATGTTATTAATTTTTTATTCAACTAATAGATGTAGGCTTATTCAGTTTATTGATTTCTCCTTGTGTTAGTATTGGTAGCTTGTACCTTTTAAGGATTTGGTCCATTTTATCTAAATTAACAAATTTGTGGGCAGTTTACAGTTGTTTACAATAGGAAATCATATTTTTACCACATTTAATTTTAGGTTAATGTTCAAATGTGTTTTCTAGTCTATATGCACACCTTTTGTTTTTGAATTTTTACTTCAACTAGTCATCTTGAAAAAGAATATGACTTGAATAAACACTGATACAGTAGTAGAAGATGAAGAAACTATTCAGCAAAGATACTCAAAATCCAAAGTGGTATGAGTTTGATAAAGGAAATCTCTATTAATATAAAACTGTATATTTGGAAATTAGCTTTTGCCCATAATCTTCTCTGACTTTGTTGTTCTCAGTTAAGACAGAGTAATTCCCCTTCATTTAGAACATTTTTGAAAGAAAAGGCTGTAGAAAAAGTGTTCTGTTAATAACCTACTTGTTCTACAAGCTGTAAATATAGATTAGATTAGCTACTGTTCTGTACTAATACAGAATACCAATGAAAAATGCAAATAAAGCCAAATGTAAAAGCAGTGCCTTTATTTTCAAATCATCTAGCTTTCGTTTTTGACATCTTTGTAGTTACACTTTGAACTTTTGTCTTTTCCTTCTTGGGTAACCATTTGTGAAGTTCTCATTTTGGCATAAAATGACTTATCTACTCATCAAGAGATAGCTTAGGCCAGAGAGAATTGGACTTGGTGAAATGTAATGTAAAGGCGTTTGTTCTTCACTTCTGAGTACACTGTCATCTCCTGTTCATCCATGCCCAACCCCACTCATGGATCTATAAAGAAAGTTTTAATATACACATGAGAAAGTTTACAAATAATATCAATAAGAAATAATAGTACTTGTTGAGTATGTTTCAGGTGTTGTGACATGCACTATATGTTGCCTTATTTAATACTTACAACAACGTTGAGGTAGGTTTTATATTATTATCTATTTTATAAATTGAGAGAATGAGGACCAGATAGGGTAATTAAATTAGTCATGGTCACACAGCTAGCCAGTTGTTGAATAGAATGAGTATTAGGCTTCATAGTTGTGATAGATTACACAAATGACTCTAAACATTCTCCTTCTGTATCCATGACCCTTGCATTGTGACTTTGAAGCTCCTCCCATCATGGAAGCTCCTCCCTGATCTCTGAATCAGAGTTTGCTCTGGGACTTGCCTTGGCTAATAGAATGTGAGGGATTTGGCTACATGCCAGTTTAAGCTTAGGCTGCAAGAGGAATTAAATACTTCTAACTCAGGCTTTTGGACCCCAGCCTCTGCCATGAGAACAAGCCCAAGTTAGCTTGCTGGAAGATAAATATCCATATGGAGAAGAGTCCAGTGGTTCCAGTTAAGGTCATCCTAGACTAGATATGGGTGAGGTAGCCCAGCAAAGCAGTGCCATCTACCTAAAGTCCAGCTGATCTCAGAAGTATGAGTGATCATGGCAGACAGAGACCAGACAAACTTCTCAGCTGATCCTTTCACCAATAATAAATGCTTATTTTAAGGCACTGAGATTTGGGGTGGTTTGTTATGCAGCAGTAGCTAACTGATACAACAGGTTTCTTAAGATGATGTTATTAATTAATGGGGAATAAAGGTAAAACAGATCTTATTTCTCAAGATAATTTGACAAATCATCAACAGATAGATGGTTCTATAATGACAATATCTCTGATTGTGCTTTAAAATTTTTTTTACCATCCCCAAATCTTGCATTATATGGTCTTTAGGAAATAAATAGTGTGAATGCTATTAGAGCCATGCTTTTGGTAAAATAAAGCCCTTAAGTTGCTTGACTTAATTTTAAGAGTTGTTTTCATTTTAATCAGACCCTTAGGTTTTATATATCTTTTTCAGTTTCTACTTGTTAAACTGAAATAAAACTAAAAGCACTCTTTAAATGAACAGTGAATGTACTTTCTAATCTTTGAATTGCATTCTCAAACCATGGAAGTTTTAATTCCTACTATTTCTTCTAAATTACTTACAACCAATAGGTAGAAAATCCTACAGACACTCAGAGAATGTTTAGTTGCAAGGAACAGAAGCCCAATCAGATAAGTTTATGGAAAGATGAGTTATTTTAAAGACACAGAGGATACTTACAGAAACCAATTTTAGGGAAGAGCTGGGAAAACAGGCAGTATGTCTGTCTCTCTGTCTTTGCTTTTCTCTCTCACTTGACATACATGGGCTCCTGCCTTTGCCATGATCTGCTTAATTCTTCTGTCTCTGCAAACTCCCCTTAGGCCTTTTAAACAGATCCTGTTGTGGACAGGGTGGTGCATCACCCAGACCCCCGCTTCAGGACTGAGGCATTCTTTCTTCAGCAACTGGGAGTGTCGGTGGTTGATGGGTCTCAGATGAGTTGCTCTCTGTGTTTCCTTTAGCTAAGGAGAGCATCTTTGCCCTGTTTTTTTGTTGTTGTTTTTGTTTTTTGTTTGTTCTGTTGTCAAGGAGGTGTAAAGATTTGGCTCCCTTTCTCAAGGTGGGACACTGAATGGGCATCATAACTTCACAGCTTCCAGCAGTGAGTAAGCCTAGAGCAGAAAAAGGCTGTGCAGAGATCCAGGCTGCAGTACAGTTATCCTGCTGCTTGGGCTACTTGACCTGACAGCCCATATGGCTTTGGAAGCATCTGTGGTGGGGAAAGATGCAAAGTGGAGTTTATAGCAATCTCCAGTAGGAAAATAATAATGCAGAGCCCTAGGTTTCTGGAGCATAGCCATGCTATCTGCAGCAGAGAATTATACACAATTTTAAAAAAATGGCTTTTGGAATGCTACTGCCCCCGGTGGAGATCGAGTCCGTGACCTGTGGGATATCAAGTGGTCATGTAGCCAAGGCTACTCATGGTGATCTAGGATCGGTCAGGCCCAGCAGCAATGCATCGTGCAGTGCACGTGGCATATCTGGACTTGGGAAGGAACAAGGCCAAAGGGCACAAGTAAACTCCGTGAGCAGGTGGCCCAGTCCCCCACATCATTCACCAGGGTTCTACCATTGGTTGTCCATCAGTTCAGACCTGTGGCCACATGAAGGTTCTCCTATGACTAGCTGATAAAGGACAAAAGGGACCAGATTTGTTGCATGGACGAGTTAGCTCAGCATGTTGGAATAGGCTGTTGCACACTCAGGGATGACCCAGAAAACAGCAGTGAAATCCTCCCCATGGCAGAGCTTTGGACAGTGTACCCAGATGTACACTGTGGGGAAAGAGATGGGCCCTAAGGATAGAATATGGACTCTTGGCTGGTGAATAATGGCTTAGATGGTTGGTTGGGAGCCCAGAAGCAGAAAGATTGGAAGAATGGGATCAATATGGTTTGGGGAAAGAGCATGTGGGTGAACCGTTGGAGTGGGTGCAAAGTGTGAAGACCCTTGCATTTCATGTTAATGTCCACCAGACAGCAACCACCAGAGTAGAAGCACCAAATAATCAAGGAGACAGAATAACTCGGCTGGTTGATGTCAGCCAATATCTGTCATCCACCTCCCAGTGCTGCCACAGTGCATGATGGGATGGTTATGGTGGCAGGGTTAGAAAATATATATGGGCCCAGTAGCAAGCTTGGATCATCAAGGCTGATGTAGCAGTCACTGCTGCTGGGTGTCTAATCTGCCAGCAACAAAGTGTGTGCTGAGGGAGCCCCTGATAAAATGCCTTTCCACGACGAGTCTATCCAGCCATTTGGTGGTCAGTTGATTACATCAGTCCCTTTCCTTCATGGAAGGCACAACATTTCATTTTCACTGGTGTCAACACCTAATCCAGGTATGGCCTTTCCTCTCCTGCTCACAGAGCCTCTGGCAGCAGCATGTCCCAAGGTTTTACAGTATCTGAGTACTGTATTCAAGTACAGAATCTCGTATAACATGATGGTGGACCACTTTACAGAAAGGAGGGCATGGCCAGGGTCACACTGGTCCCATTGCTTTCTGCAGTCCTCAGAGCTGCCTGATAGAGTAAGGAATGGCCTTTTGAAGAAGCAACTGAGCTTGGAGATAACCTGAGAGGATGGGGTACCATCATCCAGGTTTCAGCATATACCCTAAGTCAAGTCCGTTATATGATGTTGTGTTCCCAATAGGTAGAAAACATGGGTTTTAGAACCAAAGGGTAGGAAGATGAATGGCCCCACTTACCACCATTCCCAATGAGCCACCCCATCCCAACTACTTTGGGTTCTTCCTGAGAGTGAGTGCCTCCTTGAATTTGGCATCCTGGGCACTTCATTTGCCCCATCCTAGCCCCAGCTCTCCTCCACATTATCACCTAGCTCATATTTTTACTGTCAACTGATTCATACTCTGTTTTCCAATTCTAACTTCCCAAGATGGTAGGATTGAGGGAGTACAGTGTAGCAGCTGTCAGGAGTTAGACACCGGGGTTCCAATCTGAGCTTTTCCATGTACAGATTGTCTGATCTTGGACTTGTTACTTAGCTGTCTAGACCATAGTTAATTTTCTCTAAAATGAAAATAACTGTCATTCTACTCTCACAGGTTTGCTAAGGGAGGTTAAATGTGGTAGTAAACGTAACGGACTTATCACATTGCCAGGCACAGCAAGTACTCAGACATTGCTAGGAATTATTTTTATTGTTATTGTTATACCACTACAACAATTACTTCTATTTCCAGGAGGATTTCATGAGATTATGTGTACTTGGTACTCAATGGGTGCTTGATAAGTGGTAGTTATTAATTAAACATAGATGCCATTAGAGAGGGTGGCACATTAAACTTATTGGCAATATTGTGTGTTTTACAAAGTTGCTGAGTAAAGGAGCTTCACACACAGATCTGTAGTGTGTCTGCCTCTGTTCCTCTGTCATCGTCATCAAGATAGCTGATAGTCTTTGACACATATAAAGTGTGTCAAGCACTTCTCACGTAATTATCTCATTGAATCCTCATGCTGACTCTGGAGGTAGGTACAATGATTATCCCCATTTTACAGATGAGGAAACTGAGATCACATCTAAAACATAAGCAGTCTTCCTCCGGTGCCTGTGTGTGTAACCACTGTGCTATGCTGTCTGTGTTGTTACCGTTGTGAACTCATCACCGTGGATCATTTATTAAGCATTTACCCCAGGCAAAGAGGAGGGGAGGGCCTTTGCATGGCTAGGGCAATATAGAAAGAAGGATAATTTTAAACTAGGTCCAGAGGATGACTATGATGTATCTATATTCTGAATCTTGACAGGAGGCGATTAACCTAGTATGGTATACAAGACCTTTGCCAAGTTTACATTCATTATAAACTTTCAATCTCAATGTAAACCCTCTATCATTCCACTTTTTATGCAATTTATTTTACAATTTGGCCAAATGAACCTTTCTGTACTTCTGGTGTGGTTTACTTTGTTCTGAAAGAAGAGTGTGTGATGAGAAAGCCACAAAAGTTATTACCAAAAGTAATAAGAAGTAAAAGATAATTATAAATTTATATTAAATCTCTCTGATCCATATTTTATTAGTTGCTAGGTTGCATAAATCAGAGGTGGAGTGATTACCAAGAGTGTTTCTCATATTTTGAGGTCCCAGATTTTAACTTTCAATCTGAAAAGCTTTCCAAGCCCGGCAAAATATAAGTGGTCACCCCAGTGAATTGTTTCAGTAGTCAAATGTGGATTGTATAGATTTTGTGTGCCTTAATGAAGTGGCAGAAATGTGCTCTGATAAAATTCCAGAGCATGTTTGGTCTTTGAAGTATAAATTACTGTCATTTTCTGAAATGCTTTAGGAAAAGTCATTGTGGAGACAAAATGGTCTCAAGTAATATCTAGAATTTTTCACCTAGTGCCACGTCTCTGTAATTTCCTATTTAGATGTGATCTACAAAGTGCTTAAGCCTGAAGGGACCCATAGACTTTGTGGATAAATTGAGGCTTAGAAATATGCAGTCAATTTCTATAGTCATATAGTCACAGAATCGCATTGATTGATTGATTGATTCACAAATATTATTGTCTGCTCTATGCCAGGCATTTGTACTAGGCTGTAGGGATCAATACGGAATAAAACAGACCCAACGTATTTGACTTCATTGAAATTGCTCACAAGTGGGGGAAATTGAAGATAAACAAATAATCATACTAATAACACATGGAATTTCTGTGGGAAATTCCATGATTAAAAAGTACAAGGTTAGGGCTTCCCTGGTGGTGCAGTGGTTGAGAGTCCGCCTGCCGATGCAGGGGACATGGGTTCTTGCCCCGGTCTGGGAGGATCCCACATGCTGTGGAGCGGCTGGGCCCGTGAGCCATGGCCACTGAACGTGCGCGTCCGGAGCTTGTGCTCTGCAACGGGAGAGGCCACAACAGTGAGAGGCCCACGTACCGCAAAAAAAAAAAAAAAAAAAAGTACAAGGTTAACATATATATCTACCTAAAGTTGGAGGGTAATGAAAGACATTTTCACTTGAATTTCCGCCAACTGAATTCTAGAGCTGCACTATCCAGTATGGTAGCCACTAGCCACATGTGGCTATTTAAATTAAAATTAATTAAAGTGAAATGAAATTTAAAATTCAGTTCCTCAGCTGCGCTAGTCACATTTCAGGTACTCAACAGCCACTGCTGCCTACAGGACAGTGCAGACCTATAACATCCCCATCATGGTAGAAAGTTCTCTTGGACAGTGGTGCTTGGAAAATGAATGTGATTTAACCAAGTGATTAGGGAGGTGGTTGTTCTAGGATTAGAGACTATTTTCTGGGAAGTTCCTGTGGTGAGAACGAGTGTGGTGCGCTCGGGGACCTGCGGGAAGGCTGTGTACTTCCGCGCAAGGATGGGGAGGGGGTGGGTGTCAGAACCTGCAAAGCCTTTCAGTGGTGGGGAGTCTTTCTTCTACAAACAATAGGAACCGTTGCATGGTTCTAAGCACAAGAGTATTTGGTTTTTAAAACAATCACTTTTTGTTATACCTGTAACTTATATAATTTTGTACATCAACTATATCTCAATAAAAAATCACTTTGTAGTGAGGAGAATGGATTGGAGGCTGCAACCGTGCAGAGCACATGTGGTACCTGATAGTTGTTAATAAATATGGGATGGATGTTGACTACATGTCATTTAATGAAGAGATGCTCTGATATGAATTATATGGGCTCCAAACCATTCACATCACTGTTTTAATCAGCATTATCAATCAGATTCAATTATGATCAGTATTAATTATAAGTAATATAATCAGCATCGTCAGTTGGATTTAATTATAAAATCCCTGAGCTTGTCCTTTTCATTCACCACATTGTCCAGCAACATAGGAGCAACCAACCAAAGTTATTATTTTCCTTAGTTTTCCAAAAATTTTAGAAAGTATCATATACAGAATCACTTAGCTCCTTACTTCTTATGAGTGGTTGATTAGGATTATCCAAAGCAGGTATTTTGCGTATCTCCATTAATAGTTCACACCATGGAAAATAGGTGCTCTTTTTACTAGTGGAAATAGAATCTTTAATCATATTAGAGAGGCAATTCCAGAAACACTAGAACCAAATCCGAAAACTCATCTTTATACATGCACCCCTATGTTCATAGCAGCACTATTCACAATAACTAAGACGTGGAAACAACCTAAATGTCCATCAACAGATGAATGGATAAAGAAGATGTGGTACATGTATACAATGGAATATTACTCAGCCATAAAAAAGAATGAAGTAATTTTCGCAACAACATGGATGGAACTAGAGGTTATTATACTAAGTAAGGTAAGTCAGAAAGAGAAAGACAAATACCATATGATATCATTTATATGTGGAATCTAAAATATGACACAAATGAACCTGTCTATGAAACAGAAACAGAATCACGGACAGAGAGAACAGACCAGTGGTTGCCAAGGGGGAGGGGAGTGGGCGAGGGATGGAGTGGGAAGTTGGTGTCAGTAGATGTAAGCTATTATACGTGGAATGGATAAACAACAAGGTCCTACTGTATAGCACAGAGAACTATTGAATATATTCAATATCCTATGATAAACCATAATGGGAAAGAATACATATAAAAAAAAGAATGTATATATATGTATAACTGAATCACTTTCCTGTACAGCAGTAATTAACACTGTAAATCAACTATACGTCAGTAAATAAATAGATACATAAATAAATAAGAAAACTCATCTTTAAAATTCTGTTCCTCTAGAACCACTCCTGGTATCAAAATCTCTACTAGTAGCCAGGGTTCTCCTGAGAATCAGAAAAAAAATATCTACCCATCTATCTATCTGTCTATCTATAGAGAGAGATTGATTTGCTGTAAGAATTGGCTCATGTGGTTATGGAAGCCGAGAAGTCCCGTGATCTGCCATGTGCAGCTGGAGCCCCAGGAAAGCGGATGGTGTAATTCAGTCTGAGTCCAGAGGCCTGAGAACCAGTGGGGCCGATGGTATAAGTCCTGGTCTGATTCCAAAGGCCTGACAGTCAGGAGCATCAGTGTCCGAAGCAGGAGAAGATCCATGTTCCAGCTCAAGCAGAGAGAGAATTCATCTTTCCTCAGCCTTTTTGTTCTATTCAGGCTCCCAGTAGATTGGTCGATGCCCGCTGCATTGGTGAGGGAGATGCTCTTTGCTCAGTCCACCAATTCACATGCTAATCTCTTCCAGAAACATCCTCACAGACACACCCAGAGTGTTTTATAAGCTATCTGGGCATCCCTTAGCCCAGTCAAGTTGGTACATAAAATTAACCATCACAGTGCTCTAAAGTGAATTATGTGGGCCCTAAACCACTCACGCCACGTTAATCAGCATTATAATTTGATCATCATTCAAGCATTAATGTTTATTATGTGCCCACCATAATGAGAATACCTCCAGAACATTAATATCATATGTAATCAAGTCTGGTGGAGGTGAGATTTTACTTCTTTATGAAGTTGGAGAACCAGTTATTAAAAAGGGAGGTGTACTCTTTTTCTAGTGGTGGAGGCCTCACTTCTCCTTGGGTCACCCTTTGTATTTTGAAAAACAGTAGAATTGATTCTTTCATTACACGAATGGAAAACAAGCACTGAGCCATTGTTCTGAGATGAGGGTTTTGTGAAACACATGGATTTCGATTCTGTTGGTATCACAGTGTGGAGGTGTATGGGGAGGTGTTAGAGCAATGGGCATAAGACCACAGGGGCATCTTAAGAGGATGCTGATAAAGAATTTGACCCCTTTCCTTGTGGTTCAACATTATTGAAACATTTCCCATAAAATCGTGTGGTCTTGAGCCTGGGTGTCAGATGAGGAAGAAAAGCCTCATAAACTCATCATTACAGAGGAGGGAATTTGAAATGGTGACCTTGACCAAACCAAAGCCTGAGCTATTGGAGAGGAGGGCGGTGTTTGAAGACAGTATGTGGATGATGCTGAAATTCTTTTTATCCCTGCATCTTGGAGGAAATAGCTCTTTGTATCCAAACAGAAGGAACGGATGAATAAAAGTTAAATTTGGGGGCTTAAACCATTTTCGGCAAGGATTATCCATGGCCACACAAAGAACTATAAGAAAGGAACCCCTTCCTTCACACCTGAAGAATCACCATGAGGATCGACCACAGTGGCACCAGCAGCAAGGGATGGAGCAGCGTTTCATCACAGAAGTGGTTCTAGTTACAGAGGCCACAGCCTTGGGCTTTCAGCTATTCAGACTGTCCAGCCCTGGAAGATAGTGAGGGCTATTTAGATGGACCCTTTGGGGCTTCCCTGGTGGCGCAGTGGTTGAGAGTCCGCCTGCCGATGCAGGGGACACGGGTTCGTGCCCCGGTCCGGGAAGATCCCACATGCCGCGGAGCGGCTGGACCTGTGAGCCATGGCTGCTGAGCCTGCGCGTCCGGAGCCTGTGCTCCGCAACGGGAGAGGCCACAACAGTGAGAGGCCCGCGTACTGCAAAAAAAAAAAAAAAAAACCCAAAACAAACAAACAAAAAAAGATGGACCCTTTGAACTGGACAAGTCCTCCTGGGATTCTTGAACATACCATCAAGGAGCTTCCAAGGGAGAGAGAGAAAGACGAGACTTCTTTCTCATCTCACAATGTGGGAGTTTGAATATTAAATACTATGCAGCCTTGGGACATATAGGTAATGCATATACAATTTACGAAATTATTTGTACACAATTTATCTTTTACAGCCCTAACAACAACTCAGTGAAGTAGGTGGGAGAGATCCTGATTCTGTTTTCCATGTGTCAAACGCTGTGCTTCTCCTTGTGGCAGGGAGGGGATACAGACATGAATCAGATGGCCTCAAGCATTCCTGGGCCAGCCAGGAAGCCCAGGGGCAAGTCTAGCCCAAGTCAGAACGTGCTGAGTGCAGTGAAGGGGGTGCACGCAGGTTGCTCTCTGTCTTTGGAGGAGGAGAGATGAGCTCTGGCCGAAGGAATCAAGGAAACCACAGGGAATAAAGTCTAGCCCAACATGCCTCCTCTGAACCAGCACTCAGGTCCCTAAAGCATGTTCTGGGAAGTAAGTGAATATTGTGCCCCAGTTTGAATTTTCCATTCCTGGATTTAGTTCTGATCCTCTCGTCACAAAGCTCTTCTCCACTTGCTGATGGACTAAATGTGCTTCTCATTTTCCCATATCATGCCTGACCTTGTATTGGGGTTGTGCCCTGTGAGCCTTTTGCTGTGACCTTGACTGCCTTTGTCAAGGTTGAGTCTCCTTCAAGCTGACTTGCCTCACATCTGTCCTGAGGTGGTCCCTGGAACCTCACACTCTCAGTTCCTTTTTTAAGAAAAAATTTTATTGGAGTGTAGCTGATTTACAATGTTGTATTAGTTTCTGTTGTGCAGCAAAGTGAATCAGTTATACGTATATATATATCCACTCTTTTTAAGATTCTGTTCCCATATAGGTCATTACAGAGTATTGAGTGGAGTTTCCTGTGCTATATAGTAGGTTCTTATTAATCTATTTTATATATAGTAGTGTGTGTATGTCAATCCCAATCTCCCAATTTATCCCTGCGCCCGCCTTTCCCCCTTGGTAACCCTAAGTTTGTTTTCTACATCTGTGACTCTATTTCTGTTTTGTAAATAAGTTCATTTGTACCATTTTTTTTTAGATTCCACATATAAGCAATATCATAGGATATTTGTCTTTCTCTGTCTGACTTCACTCTCAGTTCTTAAGTCCATCTCCAAAGATAACTTTTCCTCCTTGTTTATTCCCTGCCCCTGCTCTCCCCTGCCCCCATCTTGAGGGGAGAGGTCTGGATAATATTAAGTTGGGACCTAATGGACACTTGCATTTTGGAGAAGCAGAGATCTGGCTCAGGCCATTTTTTGTCATGCAGATTTATACTTGGACTCTGAACAACAACAGGCTGAAGCACCAAGGAGTTATCCCTTAAGGGGTTTACAGCTAGAGCGTCAGTTTCCAGACTCTATTAGTTAATTCACTCATTCAATCAACACAAAATTATTGAATTCCTACTGAGTGCTAGGCATTGTGCAGAGTATAGGAATTATCATTCTGAACAAGACAGATATGATCATAGGTCTTAGGGAGTTTATAAACTATCAGAAAGTAAAATGATTAGTGGTAATTGTGACAATCAACAAGAAAACCAAACCTAGTACGTCTGGGAGGTGAGGGCATTCCAGGACCAGACAAGGGGAGGGGCTCCATAGGAAGTGGCATTTAAGCAGTCTTGAGGAAATGTAGCAGCGACCCCAGTGTAGGGGTCGAGGTGGGCAGAGGGATCTGTGTGTACAAAGGCCTGAGATGGGAAGGGTCATGGTTGGATGTGAAGGGTTACACTCAGCTTCTGTGGCTGGACTTGGAAAGTAGAGAGTCTGGTGGGGCGGTGAGTGGACATAATAGCAAAGGTGAGGACATTGGGTTTTATCTTACCGGTAATGGGAAGCAAATGAAGCATTTTCATCAGGGGAATGATATGGTCAAAACTTCAGTTTTTAAAATCTCTCTGGTATCAGTTGGGGGGAATGGAAGAGGAGGAACACCCTGGATTCAGGGTCACCAGTCAGAAAGCCTTTCAGTACCGTGGTGGGAGATGCTGGTAGCTTAACCAGAGTGATGGCGGTGAAGATGGAGCAAAGGTGGAGGCCTGTTTTCTAGAAGAAATTCTAGGGGACCCTTAGAAGGGTCCCACTCCCACTTCTAGAAAAGGTGAATATTCCATTTCTGCCCACTTTTCATCATAGAGTTAGATGCTCTGTTGTGGAACTGAAATACGGATGCCTTGTCTAGTCCCAACGAAGGTACAATTTCAGAACTTTCTGACGAAAAGAGAAAAAAGAAAAGGGGACTTCAAGCGCTTGAGAGGGAGGGGTGTTCAAGGTAGGGAAGCGAGTATTGAAAACCCAGGAAGGGGACTGGGGGGGGGGGTTCCTTCCTGAAAGAGCAAAGAAAGCTTTATGGCACTTTTCTCCTCCGTGTTTCATCTATCAAACAGGAATACCTTACACCTGGACCAAAGCAACTGACTTCTGTAGATCCTCTTTATGAAGATATTTTCAACCATTTCCCTTTGGAAAAGGCTATTTCATGTAAATCTGCAGTCCAGAGGATGAGCGTATGCAGGTTTCTTCCAGGACGTGTGGGGTGTGTGTGTGTGTGCGTGCACATGCATGCACACAAATGCACACATGCTTGCACACGTGCTCACACAGTACAGATTCAACAGTTTGTGTAGAACTTGAGAATAACTCCTGTGGGTTCTTTTTTTTTTTTTTTCTGTTTGATGTGAGAGTGTTTCCATAGCAATGTGAACAATGAGAACTTGAGTTTTTGTGGGGCTATTTGATGGGGCTTTGGCAAGCCATGTAGAATCACTAATTGCACACGAGTCTGTCTTCTTTGGCATCTGCTTGTTGTAAAGGAAGCTCTCGGGAGGCTGGATTGACATCTTTGTGTCTCATGTGCGTCTGGAAACAGCGTTCTTCCTTCCCTTAACTGTCTGTGGCTCACCTTCCTCTCTCTGCTGCCCGTGGTGGCCACAGAACAACTGGAGGTTTGGGAAGCAAGAATTTTCTCCTTTGGTCAAAGATTTGGGAAATAAGCGTTCTTTCAGGGCTTGCTATTGATCACATCTCATCATTTTAATTGTCTTTGTTAAGGATGGTTTTTTCCCAGCTCATTTGGGCTGAAGTCCTCACTTGGTTGTCCTCAAAAGGTCTTGGACGCACACAGCTCTTTCTTGTCATTCTACTGAGTCAGACTGGTTTCTCTGTTAATACTTTTCTTGTAAACTTAAGTGAAGCATCTTCCTGCAGAGAGCTGAGAATAGTACAATGTTAGCAGGGAAATGTTCATTTCATGTTGATTACCAAAAAGTGTAGAATATTCATTTGCCCCCATATCCTTTTACTGTTTTCTATTGAAAGCAAAAGACAACTGTGTTACTTCGGAGGTTTTGGTTGGAAGAGGCAGAAATTCACCCTCATCTACTTTAAATATAAGAAGGATGTATTGGCTCTGTCGAGTGAGTGCCATCTGTGGCCTGTCACCAGGAGCAGAAGTCTGAACACTTCTGCCTGCTGCATCTTGGTACCAGAGTCGCCAAGGAAAATACAATGAGGTCAAGTACTGGATTGAGCAACACTTTCTTCATGAGAGAGAGACAGAGGAAGATCAGCTTCTGTAATGGCCATCGGGTCCCCCACAGCAGTGGATGCAGGGTCATTGGCTTATATGTACCCTTGTCCTGCAGCAGAAGGACCCTGTCCCCTCCCTGCAGGGAATGGAGATAGCAGTGGGGTTGGTCCGGTGCCATATGCCACACCCTTAAAGCAGAACAAAAGAGCACTTGAGTCTGAAACAGGAAACGATATTCGCACCCAAGACGATAAGCCCAGCACATGCTGGGAGGAGGACTCCTTATCTCTTGGGAAGGAAGTGTTCCAGGCCCATCCTCATGTGGCCAAGAGAGGGTTCAAAGGCTGTGCACAAGAGATTGCCTTTCCCAATGGGCTCCACTTGGGCCAAGTCCTGATATGGGGGAGGGGGAGGCTTAAGTACGAGTGGGCAGACACTGTAAGAAAATTTTCATCTCCATCTCTGCTTCTTGCCTAAGCTTCCTTATTTTGGCATCATTCTCTAACACTGCTGTTAAAGAAAACAGCCATCGGCTGGCCTTGATTCCTGCCCACCCAGGTTCCTGACTCAGAAGGCAAGGGCAGGGTCCTTTCTCTTCTGCTTCCAGATATAAAATCCTCATGGAACAACTCTGATTGGTTCTGTTTGGGTGACATGCTCATCTCTGGATCAACCACCATGGCCAAGAGCATGGGGCATTATGATTCGCTGGGCCAGGGTCCCAGGCCCATTCCTGGAGAAGGAGAAGGGTATTATGATCAGCATTGTCCCTGTCAGTCGTGACATTGAAGTGGAGGGGTAGCAGCTTTCCAGTGGAGAGACATGTGCTTGCATGTCAAAACAAGATGCCCACCATGCTAGGCAACCTCACTTTAATCCGAGTGAGGATTAATTCTGCCACCTTCAAAGATATCCATACCAGGCTGAACATTAAACCGCCGAGGAAGCATTAAAATACATATTCCCAGGACCCCATCCTTAGAGTATTTAATTCAATGGGTCTGGGCTTGCCCTCTGAATTGATAACATTTTTAATGCTTTCTTGGTTATCCTGATAAAGATCCTGCTTTGGCAAACACTGGTGAGTACAATTGTAGTAAGATGACAAAGTGTAGATGCTTCAGTGAAAGGTTAAATTGAACCAAGTGTACTTGCAGAAGGCCGTATTTGATTGCACTTAAATTCTCTAGAAATCACAGTTTATATTGGTAGATATCATCTGATTCTTTCTATGCTGATGGGGAGGCAGGAGGGGAATCAGGCTTGAGGATGAAGACCAGAATCCTGGCTGAAGGAGGGTACTGTGAGGAAGAGCCCAGAAGTGCAAGGCACGGGGGGTTAGTGAAGATGGGCAATACATTTTGGCCACCAGCACCTAAACCCCTTTCAGTGTCTGGGGAATTTTACATCCTTTTGAGTCTTGGTGAGAAGATTACCTTGTGCTTTAGTAGCTAAAAATGCCAGGAACATATTGTCCAGCCTCCCTTGCAGCTTAGATGTAGGTCCTACCAATGAGCTGTGCCATCCTGAGACTTTGTCTTGTGAGGTTGTGACCATAAACAGCAAGGCCTGTGGTCAAGGTGAGAGCAAGGCATCCTGGTTGGAGCAGGAACATCAGGAGATGATTGGGTGCTTCTCCGAGACAGAGGCAATATCGGAGGCTGGAGATGTTGCATGATTCAAACATTTTGATTGGCTGGGTGGGTTTGATCAGGGGCGTATGGGCAGCTGTGGTAGTTTGGAATTAGTATGTGTTATTTCCCATTCAGACCACCCTAGTCCCCAACCATTTTCTGTCTAAATCTATGAGTTAGCTGATTTCCTGTAAAATGTAGAGGTCAAATGGGAAATAAAAACGTTATGGGACTTCCCTGGTGGTCCAGTGGTTAGGACTCCACACTTGCACTGCCAGGGGCGTGGGTTCAATCCCTGGTCGGGGAACTAAGATCCTGCAAGCCATGTGGCGTGGCCAAAAATAATAATTACGGGGAAAAAAAGCACCACACTTCAAAAAAAAAAAAAAAAAAGAACGTTACTATAAAGAAGCCTCTCTGTCACAGGTATCCTGAAATGCTTCTTAAAAGTAAAAAAACAACAAAACCAGACATAATACAAAAACACCACACACACACACACACACACACACACACACACAAACAACAAAAATTAAAAAGTAAAGAGGATGCAGACTGGCAGTTCTGGAGCTATTTGTAGCTTACAGTCATGTTTGGGTAGCCCCCAAACATTTTTGAACTAGTTGCTAATACCTAAAAGTGGGAGTTTCACCAGAAAATCTGAATTTATCTTTCTATTGAAAAATCAAATATCTGACATTGTACCAGGTTTACTAGCAGCTGCCTGCTGGAGATAAGGTGTACATGATCTACCTTTTCAGAGTTACCTCCTGCTGATGTCACCCATTTATGGTCCCTGATTAGCCCCGGTGTCCATCTGGACTCACAGTTGCAAGCAACCAAAGCTGACTGACTAATTTCAGTAGAAAAGGAATTTATTAAAGTGCATTCAGTGGTTCACAGAATATCTTAGAGAAGTGGAGAACTCGGTTGGATCTGATGCAGCCAGGAGTGACACCCTGGCTCCTAACTTCTGCTAATGAACTGAGGCCACTGAGACAGGACAGCCATGGCCCCTGAGCACAGACCCTGAGGCGTGCTGCACCCGTTTCCCCTGCTCTAGGTACGTGATGCTGACTCTGTCCCAGAACTGCAGTACCAGCAGCCACTTTCCCTAGAAGGGGTTCTGCCAGCTCCCTGCTCCCTCTCACAGACTTCAAATTCAGCGTCTGGGGTGGGTGTGTCTGATCTGCAGAGTTTGGGTCATATGCTTGCACCCTAGCTGCAAGGGAAGCTGGACATGAGTATTTGGTGCTTTCAGCTTCTGTGGTGGGAGACGGGCTCTGCTTCATAAAGAGGAAGGGTCCCCAGACAGAGGAAGAGGTTTCTGATGTTGAGTAACCAAAGAGAACAGCAAGTGTCCCCCCCAGCCCCCCAAAAGCACTCGAGTTTGCTACCATCACCTAGTCCACTCTAAGCCCTAATTATATATTGGTTGAAGGGCGTATAAGACTGAGAACTTGAGACAAAAAAATATAGGAAGAGGGTTAGAAAAGAAGAACAGCAGAGGATGCATGGAAAGGCGAGAGGGAGAGAGAATGAGATACAGCAACAAGGGGAAAATCCAGAGTGACTCATGCCTTACAAAGCTGCACTCTAAAGTACAGCCCATCTATTTCCTCATTCACTTTGCTATTCTTATCTCTTTTGCTTTATAAAGACTCTACAAAGCTCATTCGAAGCCCTGTGAAATTCATTTTTTATGTGTGGTCAGGAAATATTGGACCCAGCCCAGAAGTTGTTCAGCTCAAGAAATCGCCAAAACACCAGCTGCCTAAGTGATGAGTTGGTCTATCCAAGAGGTAGTTATTTAGCCAACAGACAGATGGCCAGGCAAGTCAAGTTAGTTGGTGTATTGTTTGTCATTCGGGATGCTCACAGCCAGCCGAAATAGCCAGAAGCCAACGGATTCAGAAGCCATAGCCTCTCACTTTGTATTTGTTCCTAGAATCCTGCAGGTACCCAATTAGCAGGCAAAGGGCAGATTTTGCTTCACTGAGCCCACAACCTAGCAAAGAAGAGGCATCATCATAACCCCAGTGGTGGATAAGAAAGTGGCTAAGCTGGGCCTCCCTGGTGGCGCAAGTGGTTGAGAGTCCGCCTGCCGATGCAGGGGATACGGGTTCGTGCCCCGGTCTGGGAGGATCCCATATGCCGCGGAGCGGCTGGGCCCGTGAGCCATGGCCGCTGAGCCTGCGCGTCCGGAGCCTGCGCGTCCGGAGCCTGTGCTCCGCAACGGGGGAGGCCACAACAGTGAGAGGCCCGCATACCGCAAAAAAAAAAAAAAAAAAAAAAAAAAAAAAAAAAAAAGAAAGTGGCCAAGCTGGTAGCATGGCCAAAAGTGAAGATACAACCCAGCGTGAGGAATAGAAAACAAGGCACAGCTGTTGGGTGTCCAGGGAACAGAAGAGCTACTTGACAACACTTTCCCCAGAAACACATCAGATTCCCAGGTACAGAAGGCTGGCTTATTACACAGCATGAAGAATGCATGAGCTTCTTAGAGAAAACGTGAGTTAATCTTTGAAACTGTCTAGTGTTGTAGTTGGAAGTACACTCAGAGAAGGTAGCCAGAGTTAGAATCTATGCCACACCGCTTTATTCATTAACTTCAGCAAACATCTAACACACCTTGGCTATGTGCCAGGAACTGTTCTGGGGAATCAGTTATGGTGCGCAAACAGCAGCCCACTTCTGCCCTCATGGAACTTACAGTACAGTAGGGAAGACGGTTTGAGCCACATGACAAGACAATGAACGTAAAACGGCAACTCTGGTGAGCGCTGTAAGTGAAAAGCACATAAAGCTATGAGAAGGTCATAAGATGATCTAACCACTTATCTAATTGCATATATATAAACCATATATATTATTTAATTTATTATATATTTTAATATATATACACATATGTATATATGTGTATATATATACACACATATATTACTCCACCTTGGGTTTATGGTCAATAGCTTTTATAAAAAATTCTGTGGGGCTTCCCTGGTGGCGCAGTGGTTGAGAGTCCGCCTGCCGATGCAGGGGACACAGGTTCGTGCCCCGGTCTGGGAAGATCCCACATGCCGCAGAGCGGCTGGGCCCGTGAGCCATGGCCGCTGAGCCTGCGCGTCCGGAGCCTGTGCTCTGCAGCGGGAGAGGCCACAACAGTGAGAGGCCCGCGTACCAAAAAAAAAAAAAAAATTCTGTGATTTGAAGCCTGTCTTCTTTGCCGTAAGTTTCACTCCTGCTTGCTCTCTACTGATATTAATAATTCTAGGAATACTGTCAGTTTCTCTTCTGAATTTGGTTCAACTGACAAAAAATAGTTCTGAGCATACCAGAAGCCCTTTATGTTTTTGTTTCAACCTTCTTGTGTTGTCTTAGGGGGGAAAGACCTTTGGACAAGAAGACAGGTGTCCTGCAATCAAATCCATCCCTTTGGCAGCAGCAGCTTCTCAGACCCTCTCTTTCCTCATCTGTGAAATGGGGGTAATAAGATCCATCTCTCAGATGAGTGGTGGCAATTAAATGGGAGAAGTTACCAGCAATTGAGGTCTCCCTAAACAAAGGAAAAAACCAGTGGAGTTGCATTGTATTCCAGGGTTAGATTCTAAAGTTAGTGCACAAGGGAAACATTGCTTAGGGTCAGACATACCCTTGAAAATCCTCTTGGAATTCTCACCATGGTGGCTGACACAGCAGCTGTCAGGGGGCCACCATAGGTAGCTTTTCCTTTAGAGTCAAAACAGATTGCCTTTTCTTCAGCTGAGAGCCAGACGAAGTGGTTGGCTTGCTTTTAGTGGCCATGTTGTAGGAAAATACTTCTCTTTAAACACTAGACTCACACTCAGCCACGCAATATGCTCATCTGAGAGAGGCAGTGGGAGCCGAGACTGTCAGCTGCCTCAGCTGATTCACGCCTCCCATCCCACACTCACTCCGGGCAGGTGCCGTGGAGGGTGGTGGAGAGAAGGGTTACCTTGTGGATTAAAGCTGTTTCTCTCCCCCGCAAATGCATGGTTAAACTCAGGGAAATTAAAAGTGCCTAGGACTCGCCAACTGCCACATAAATAGTCGGACTACCAGCTCCTCAAGATACCCCTGTCTGGCTCAGGTGTCTTCCCCCCATCCCCACAGGGCTTTCTGGTTGCTCTGTTGCTGTAATGACTGTTTCTGGCCACCCGTTCTTCACTTTCTGTTACTCTTCAGTTGGGAGAATTGATTTCTGCTAAATGTGTCTTTCAGATACTCAGTGATGAGATCCAGTGATTAAGGGAATGGGGAAGAAAGAAATAAAATTAAAACTAAACTCTTTGTCCACTCTTGCAGGAAGCTCACAAACCTGCCTGGTGCCTTAGCTTCATGTAAGAGCCTTTAACCAGGGAGAATTATTGCAGATTAACTCACTTCAGCCTCATCACTCTAGAACTCAGGCACTCACCTGACGGCGATGGCTTGCCCGCAAACTTGGCCTTGGTTATTGTCTCTGCACTGGGTGTCTGGACCTTCAGTCTCTCCCACACTTAGGGAAGCTGCTTTCTCCCCCATTATAACGTCTGTGAGGTTAAGTTGTGGCTGGTGCTCGCAATTGATGGGCCTTGGTCCAGGGTGCTATGGTGCCTTTTCACCTTTAGTCATGAATAGATTCCAAAAATTAATGATAATAGTCACTACCTTTAATTAATCGCCTCCTGGGTGCCTGATACTGTGCTAAGTGCCCCGTTTACGTTTCCCTGTTCAATCCCCACCATGACTCTGGGTTGAGTATTATTTTTATGATTGCAATTTTCCTGCTGAAAGAAGGTCTGTAACTTCTCCCGTGGTCGTAAAACTAGTAGGAGGTGAAGCTGATTCTAAATGCCCTATTTTCAGCCAGAAGGATAATGAACCTGACCGCAGATGGACCCTTGGGGGATGGACCCTTGGGGGATGCACCCCACCAGTGGCATCTACAAAGTCAAAGCACCGTCTGCTTCAGATTCACCCAGGTGCTAGTTAAGAAACAGATTCCCAGTTCGTGGGCAGAGCCATCCTCTCAGACGAGGGCCAGAGAATCTGCATTGATAATAAGCCTCCCAGCAGATTTTTTAAAAAATTATTTTATTTATTTATTTTATTTTTGGCTGCGTTGGGTCTTCGTTGCTGCACACGGGCTATCTCTAGTTGGCGGCAAGCGGGGGCTACTCTTCATTGTGGTGCGCGGGCCTCTCATTGCAGTGGCTTCTGTTGCAGAGCACAGACTCTAGGCGTGCGGGCTTCAGTAGTTGTGGTGCACAGGTTAGTTGCTCCGAGGCATGTGGAATCTTTCCGGACCAAGGCTTGAACCCATGTCCCCTGCATTGGCAGGTGGATTCTCAACCACTGTGCCACCAGGGAAGCCTTCCCAGCAGATTCTTAAGAGTAGAAGCTATTGGTTTGGACTCTACATTCAGATCCTCCTTATGTATGCAACGGAAACTAACATGGCCAGGCACATACCATGCTGAGTTGAATCTAAAATGTAATCAGCTATTTTGATATGACTCATGAGCTTTACCAGTTGCAATGTAATTTTTTTTCTTAAATGTAGACTGGGAGGCTTTATATGTCTGGGTATCTTCCTAGACTTTGAGTAAATGTGTTTTTAGAGTTGGATCAATATAACAAAAGAAAGGAAATTGCTGTTCAACCAGTGCTGCTTATGAGAAGGAATGTTAGTTCCTTTTCTCTCCAAACTTTAAGTTTAAATTATGAAAAAAGTCAATGTAGTAGATTTCTATTGGATGGCCTTCCCAGCACCCTCTTCCTTTAAAAAACTGTATTAAATGTGAATCACAAGGTAATATATGATTACTGTGGCCATCCAAATCATAAACAGCTGAAGTAAAATTAACAGTTTCTTTTCCTTTTATTCTGTTTTTCTACTGTTAACAGTTTGCTGTCTAGCTTTTCATAGTTTTCCTTTGCTTTTTCAAACATATCCATATCTATATACAATTACAGTCTGTTAACATGGAGTCACACATTACAAATTAATCTGTATCTTGTTCCTTTTCACTTCACCACATATTATTTGTAGCATTTTTTAGGAATTGTACTCTCCTCTGGACCCTGCTCCAATTTTCCACATACCTAGTTGTGGGAATCATTGTGGGTGCACTGCAAGGGGCGGACATGCGATCCCAGATGGGGCAGTGAGTCTCTTCCCTGGGATTTGGGGGCAGGCATCCTCTGGGTGGATGGATCTGTTATGTGTAAAATTGGGAGTGTCAGTTGCCACCGTCTATCATGTAGGCTTCAGAGAAGGCTAGATTGCAGTGAGCAAAAGAATAATGCAGATGTGCCAAAGAGAGAGAAAGATAGAGAGATGGAGATAGATAGATAGATAGAGGAAAGGCAACATTTTGGGTTATCCACAAGGCTTCATTACATTCCCAAGGGTCAGTTTTGCCCTTGGACTCTGTGAGATACTGTCCTTCCAGTAAATCCCCATTGCCTCATTGACCTCCCTTTCTTGGACCTAAGCATGGACGAAACATTTCACACCCCTTATCAAAAATAACAAACAACTTAATCAAAAGATGGGCAGAAGACCTAAATAGACATTTCTACAAAGAAGACAAACAGATGGGCAATAGGCACATGAATAGATGCTCAATATCGCTAATCATTAGAGAAATGCAAATCAAAACTACAATGAGGTATCACTGCACACCAGTCAGAAAGGCCATCATCAAAAAGTCTACAAATAATAAATGCTGACGAGGATATGGAGAAAAGGGAACCCTCCTACACTGTTGGGAATGTAAACTGGTGCATCCACTATGGAAAGCAGTATGGAGGTTCCTTAAAAAACTAAAAGTTACCATACGATCCAGCAATCCCACTTCTGGACATATATCCGGAAAAGATGAAAACTCTAATTCGAAAAGATACATGCACCCCAATGTTCATAGTGCTACTATTCACAATAGCCAAGACATGGAAGCAACTTAAGTGTCCGTGAATGGATGGATGAATGGGTAAAGAAGATGAGGTATGTAAATACAATGGAATGTGACTGACCACAGGAGTATTGCTTTCCTATGCAAGACCAGTTCAGATTTTAATTTACTTTACGTTGAGCACAAGCGCAGAGAAATGAAATTGCTAAAGGTCTAGCAACAAAACTCCTAGCATCAAATGCAATCTGGGAATCTCAGGAAAGTGAAACATTTGGGTCACATCACAACTAGGTTTTTAAAATAGTACATCTTCAAAAAGAAAAAAAGAAAGAGAGAGAAAGGAAGGAAGGAAGAAGGAAAGAAAGAGAGACAGAGGGAGGGAGGGAGGAGGAAGGAAGGAAGGGAGGGAGGGAGAGAGATCTGTGTTGTGGCTGGAATGAAACTTGGACTTGATCCTGTTTCTTTCCTCCTGGGCATGCTGGGGCTGGAGTAGGGCTGGGGAGCAGGTGATGCTTCCGTTCCCAAAATGTTAGGAAAACAGTTCCCACAGGCAGGGGATTGGATTTGTTAATGTCTTTTGGCAGGAGATGCATGGGCTTATGCAGTATGATTTCTGGGACATTGTTCTAACGAGGATTCTGGATGGCAAGGAACAGTAGTAGGTTACTAAAACTAGTTCAAGTGAAATCAGTTGTATTACAAGGATGCAGGAGGCTCTCAAGAAGCTCAAGGTTGCTGGATGTCTTGTGAGTAGGAGTTAACAAGCTGGAGATTTACTGTTCACTCCCTCACCCCTTCCATTTCTCAGAAGTGCAGAGAATCGGCCCAGTCTACAAGTGTGGTCAGTCCTCCTATTTCTTCCAACATGCTCCTCTGCTTAAACTTGCTCATGGCCCTTAGATGGCCAGTTCAGGAGACTATAGACGTCTTCTCTGCAGGACCCGGTGCTTACTGGAAGCCATATCAGTGTCCCATTCAGATCCTAGAGAGAGAAAATCTAGCAGCCCCACCTTATCTGGCTGAGTCAGGACATATAAGTCACAGATCTCTGGCATCAAATGGATTGACAGCCCTAGAATACAGGGGCTATCCTTGTTCAATCACCCATGGTGGGAAAGGGAGACAGGACCCTGTGCTTTACAATATTGGATAGCTTCTCTCAGTAGGAGTCAAAAGAAAATGTGGTGTTCCACATCTTTAGAACACCCTGAATAGGGGAACATCTTTTAGTAAGAAGCCAAGACTTTCATCTCCAGTTACCCAGGAGGCCTGAATTTAAATTTTACCGAGAGAGATTTATTTAAACCAGTTTATACTATAAGGTGAATGACTGATACTGACATTCTCTCTGGAGAGCCAGTCATTTCACAATCAATTATTGAGTCCCTAATATGGTCACTCTGCTGGATTAGGGGGCTAGGAAATGAGTACTTTTGGAGAGGAAAAGAGGAGGGAGGGAAGAAGTTTCTTTAAATCTGAGTTCTTGCAGAAAGAAAAATGCCTAGAGAAGAAAGGACACAGAGAGAACATATTGGGGTTGGTAGGGAAGACAACTTATTGACAATTTAACAATTCTGTAGTCAACAGAGCTTTTTTCTCAAACTCCTTCCAGCCTGAAATTGAACAGCCCAGGTCTTAGTTACTAAACAGCTGTTTTAGACAAGGAAGGCAAATTACTTACGCAAACCGGGGAACCAAATTAGATCCAGCCCCTGTCCTCCAAAGGCAGCATCAAACGAGAAGGTAGAAGCCGGGAGAGAGTTACAAAGTGCAGCAAGGGTTCAGGTGAAAAGCTACCCTAGGCTTGGGGTGGGGGAAATGGTGGACGTTTTCAGAAGGCACCAGTTCACTCTTTCCGGTTGTAGCTTAGATTAGTGACATTCAACATTGTTACAAATAGCACAGCAGGAGCACCTGCCAATCAGAACTGATACTGGCCCCATTGGAGGAGAATCTGGAGGCCCCTTTGGCTCCAGGCACCAACTCTTTAGTTGCAAGATTATAGGGAGCTAAGGGCTAGGGAAATACCAACCAGTAGGAGTATTTACTATTTTAACAATTGGAGCTGCAGTGCAATGCTTATGGCTCGACACCCAGCCCTTTGGAAGGGCCTTATGAGGGGACAAGCCTGGAGATGCTGGTCTGGCTTCTGTTGTGGAGAGACTTGAATCCATGCTAAGGAGGCTGTTCTTCTTTCAGGAAGGACTAGAAAGCCATCTATCTGGGAGGCAATGCTCAATAAACACCCCTTCAATGAATGATTAGTCAGTACATTTCTAGGAGCTCCGAATGGCTGATGGGGATGCTGTTTTGATTAAAGATGTGAGGCCTGTCCTCTGGCAGCTGGGACACTAAAAGGAATTTGGGCAGGGAGTGACATGACTCCAAAGCATCATAGAACCAACAGGCTGATGGGACCTTCATTAGTGGAGTCCCTCCCTCTCAGAAAGGGTAAGTGACTTGGCCAAGTTCACGCAGCCCGTCACAGAGACAAGCCTTTCCCTCCCAGTGATGGCTGCGGAAGAGGAAGATAAACCTTGCCAATCAGAGGCCAAGATGGCAATGGGGTGGCACGGGGGGTGGGGAGGGCGGGGAACATCAAGAGGGAGAAAGGTGCGGTATTCTCAGGAGGGGGTGGGCTTTTTATAGGGGGAAGGTTCCGGAGGGCTGATTCTTGCTGCGTCGTTAACTCCCTCTCTCTTTTTCTGGCCTTGCCTGGGGTGGATTCGCGGTGTGGGTGGGAAGGCGCGCCCTGAAGCTTTTGAGGCTCCTCTTCCCGGAGCGGAAGGCCTCAGGCACCTCCTCCCAGCGGCCCCCAGCGGCTTTGGTCCGTCCCAAGGCTTTCCGGAGCTCGCCAGGCCCCAGGGCTTGGGGAGGCAGGCTCTGGGCCAGGCGCGGTCGGGACGGCGGCGTGGGTACCCAGGTGCCAAGCAGCGCGCCGCGCGAGGCCGCTGCCGCCCATCCAGCTTCGCAGCCGGCGCTGGCAGCGCCGCTCTCCGCTCGGAGGGCGCTCGGCGGCGGAGTCCGGTGCTCGGGAGGGGCGAGGGGAGCCTCAGCCCCCTCCGCCTGCCCAGACCGAGGAGGGAGCGAGCAGGCGCGGAGCTGGGCCAGGCGCAGGGCGGTGGGCGCCTCTCCCTGGGTACAGTCTCCCTGCTGCGCGCTCCCCGGGGCTGGGTGGCCTCAGACCTTGGCAGCCAGCAGTGCTGTGCGCCCCGCTTGCCCCGGGGTGCGTTAAGCGCCAGGCAGGAGCTGCTCAGCTGGGGTCACCGGACTCCTTCTTCCCCTTTCCCGGGAGCCGGCGGGTTGAGCTAGAAGCCAACCCCAGCCGGACGTGCGCTCCTATAAATAGCGCGCGTGTGCCCGCCTCGCGCTCTCCCGGCTGCGCGAGGACAGGAAAGTTGTGCGCAGGGGCTCCGGGCGAGCGGCCGAGGCAGGAGGGGACCCCGCCGGCCGGGCCGCCCTGCACCTGAGAACTGGTCCCGCGAATTCCTGCTTTCCGTGCTGGGCACCCGGCTAGCCAATGCGTAGCTGCCGACTTCCGAGAGAGACGCCAAGCTTTGGGGAATTTCTGGCTAAGCGAAATTGAGAGTCGCTAGAGACCTGGCCGTGAACACAGCCTCGCGTTCTTCCCGATCCGGGAAACACCTTCTGCTTCTGTAATTCGTCCCTGCCGCGAGCCAGACACGTACTGGACCGACACGGGCACCGCTCGGCATCCACCATCCCCGTGGCTTCTCTGAGTCTCCTTCGTTTTTCCTGCTTCGTGGTTCACCCGGGGGTGATTGGGTTTGGGGAATTTATCGTTTTCCTCTTTGAGGTGTGAATGTGAGGATCTGGTGACTTTTAGATGTCTAGGAACAAGGGTGGGTGCAGGGGCCCCAGGCAGGGCTGATTCTTGGGCGGAGGAGGGTGGGGTGTAGGGGGTTCTGCATGAGCTCCTTGAAGGACAAAGGTAGCAGAGCCAGCGAGAGAGCGCGAGGGGAGACTTTGACTTCAAACCACAGGACTGGAAGTGTGCGCGCCGCCGCCGCCGTTCCCGCAGCGCTGTCGATCTAGCCACGGGCGTCTTCCCGAGCTCCGGGGTCCCGGGGTAGGAGGCGACGCGGGCGAGCAGAAGCGCCAGCCGGCTGCCCACGAGGCTCACCATGGGCTCCGGGGGCCGGGCGCTGTCCGTGGTGCCGGCCGTGCTGCTGGCCCTCACTCTGCCCGGGCTGCCCGTCTGGGCGCAGAACGACACGGAGCCCATCGTGCTGGAAGGCAAGTGCCTCGTGGTGTGCGACTCGAACCCGGCCACGGACTCCAAGGGCTCCTCTTCCTCCCCTCTGGGGATCTCGGTCCGGGCGGCTAACTCCAAGGTCGCCTTCTCGGCGGTGCGGAGCACCAACCACGAGCCGTCGGAGATGAGCAACAAGACGCGCATCATTTACTTCGATCAGGTCAGACCCCGAGGGATGCGGGGTGTCAGGAGTCGGCTGGCGGGAGGGGCGATGTCCAGGCAGCTCAGACCCGGGTTGAGCTGCTCTGATTGCGATTTGGGGGATCGTTTCGGCACTCGCCTCCCCAAAGGTCTTGGTCTGAAACTTCTGATGTCTCTCCCGCCACCACCCCGCCCCCGTTCCCTCTTGGCCTCCGGAAGAGCTGCTGGGGTGGTGGGAGAGAGGCAGGGGGTGTAGAGCCGGGCGTCGAGAGCTCAGCACAAGTTTAACAGCAACAGGTCCCTAGGAGCTGGCAGGATCCTGGTCCCTGGACCTCGAAATCGCTTGGCCAGAGCTTGGCCCCCTGGCTCAGACTCCTCTGCGGGTGCCGCCGAGGCCATTCTCGGGCACAGTACTCTCTCTGATGCTGGATAAATGACTTGTTTCTCCCAGGTGGAGAAGCGTCTCCCCAAAGAGAGCTCCGGGGGCTCCCCCAAGAGATCTCTGCAGAGATCTCACGGGTGGCTGGAGAGTGTGGGAAGCTGTGGCCCCGGTCTCATCTCGCCCACCTTTCCGCCGCCAGGATCCCCATATACATTGCAGGTACCGCTGCAGCGGAAAGCCCTTCTCTGCTACTTGGAGAAAAGTTGAGAGAAGGAGAGGAAAAGGAATCGGGCAGCACTGAGCTCCCATAGGGAAGCGCTGGGGAGCCGTTCTCCCTTCCCCTGCTCTGGTCCTTCCAGAGACATGCAAATTAGTGGGAAAGACAGACTTGGGGGCTGAGGGTAGGGGGTGGGGGAGGAACTGATGAAAGCTGTGGCTTGTGTTTTTTTTTTTTTTTTTAGCGATCTGGAGCTCTGGGGTTTGGCTGATGAGAAACCCCAGGATATCAGCTTAGCAAGGAGTCTTAAAACTGAAATCAGACTCCAGGGGTATCATTTCAACATCAGCAGCACCCAGAGTCTTTTAAATTCCAAAGTCGTATGTGTAGTTCACAGTTGTGTACCACATGGGCAAGAGCACAGGTTAAGTGGTGATGCAGGACGTGCCAGGGAAGGGACGAGGTGACATTTCTATTCCTTACTTAATTGTTCCTAAGTAATATACTCTCCAGCTGGCCAAAGACAGAGAATGCCTCTCTGGGGCTTCCAAAGACAGAGAATGCCTCTCTGGGGCTTCCTATTGAATAGCCATCATTTTAAAAGAATTAAGCAGCCCCTTTGGGGTTTTGGTGCAGTATTTTCCGTCTTGATGGAAATGAAATCTAGCACGACCCCTGGTTTGTATGTCAATGCATTAATTAAATACTGTGGACATTGCACTATCCTCTGTACAGTGCATTCTTTTCAGTGACCTTTCTGTCAGTTAGAAGAGGAGAAGGGTTTGTTCTTCTGTTCCCAGTGCCCATGCATCTTAGAGACAACAAGACACATTTCATTATAAATCTCGATGTGCCTGGATGCTCTAATTACAATGTAGAGTCAACATCCAGCCTTATGTGTAGTCAACACTAATCAGCCAGTTCCATTATTGCTAATGAATTATGCTACTTGTATCTGATTCAGGAAGTCCCTGCTAAGTACCTCAAATTATTTTAAATGTGCTTAAACAAATCTTTGTAAAATCTCTTGTTAGGAATTATTGCATAGCTTGTGATTTGTTATTGAAAGACCATTGATCATCGGGTCAGAGAAAGAAATCTGATGCTTACTTGGAAAAAGGTGTAATCTCAGAATAAAATGATATACAAACATACATTTTAATTCGGGGGTTGAGCCTGGTACATCTACCTGACCATCACTATAATTCTGGTGCATTGCTCACAGGCAATAGTATGTCTTTAGGGAATTATGCAAAGGGCTTAATATTAGCATGAGTGTAGTGTTTAAAAGAGAAGCAGCAGATTGCCATTGATATAGGGGAAATGTATCCTTATAAGGACATCTGATTTTTTTGAATGCCACTTATAGATTTATTTCTTGCAGAGAAATGGAAGAAACCCTAGTTATATCCTGCCCTCCACCCCTGCAATACACACACACACATGCATTCTCCTGCTCTTTTTCATAGGAAGGCTCATACCTATGTGACATTTAGCTTATGAGGTCACTTATTGAAATTCAGAGCTAATTTCATAACCAGTAGAATCAGGCCGAACATTTCGGAATACAGAGTGCACTGTTGTTTTCTTGGGAACCAGTGCTTTATTTCACTCTTCGTTTTTTGCCCTTTGAACTTTAAATAAAGAGCAGGTGATTGATAAGGGAATGGATGATGGATAACAGGAACACAAGAAGGCCACCTGTTTCACAGTCTCTACTCTTTGGCAGCCTGCAAAGGCTGAGTCATTGCCAAAATATTATAATTAAGGTCTGGATGGCATAGGAATGAAACAAATGGCCGTGGGGCTTAGCAGAGGTTTGGCGGAGCCTCAGAGGAGGGCTGGGCATTCAGCTCACTCTGTACCAACTGTTCAGTGTCATGGGTTATGTCACACGGTGGAGGGAGTGTCCAGGCCTCTGTGTGGTGTGTCCGGGAATGACTGCAGAGAGCCCTTGGATGCCAGTTGGCTGGCTTGGCCACGTCACCTCTGGACACTGTGAAGGCTCGTAGAGGGTGGGTGCGTAAATATGTGGCAGAAGCCCTTTATTTGACTCTCAAGGTAAAGCTAATATTTATAAGCCCTCACGTGTTTCTAGATGTTTCTAGAGCCATTGGGCCTTGCTGGAATTGAGGCATGAGTACAAAGCTGTTACTTTATTTTTTCTTATACCGTTTAAAAGACAGAAGAACCTTCCAATATACAAATCCGTTTTCCAAGTCACTAAAGAAAAAGGAATAGAACTCAATGTTTTATTTTCTATGGTTTTAAAAGTTAGTTTTCTTTCTTAAGAAAGAAAGAAAAAAGAAAGGAAAAGAAAAAGGAAGGAGGAAAACTTACTTTACTTACAGAAGAGAATATTGTAATAATTGACTGTTGTTTATTCTTTTTATTTGTAGATCCTAGTAAATGTGGGTAATTTTTTCACCCTGGAGTCTGTCTTTGTAGCACCAAGGAAAGGGATTTACAGTTTCAGTTTTCACGTAATTAAAGTCTACCAGAGCCAAACAATCCAGGTATGTCTTTTGACCTGTTCCTTCTGTACCCTCAAGTGACAGTGTTTACCAGCAGTGGGTTATGTATTTAAGTATTTATCCGAAGATGTGTTTTCATTGTAAAAATAAACAACCATCTTTATAGTAGTTTATTTTTAAAACATTTAATTTCCAATAACATCTATTAAGGCATGTGACAAGAAGCATACAGAAGAATAAGCAATTGAACTTATTACCTTAATAACAATGTCACTTAAAAAATATTGCTTAGTAAAAATTCAGTGACACACATCTCTTTATAAGATCTTGATTGCTTTTAACGCATGTGCAAAAATTACCTGAATTTGTAAGAAAAAAACTAGTAAGATTATCACAGCTTTACAAGTAACTACTAAATAGATAAAACAAATTTGCTGTCATCGTTAAAATTATGAGCTACAGTTAACGACTGAGAATAAATCTATGAAGGAACAATTATTCAATATACTTTTAAAGAAACGATGTGCTGTGCTTATCCCTTAAGTAGTTAATCCTCAGTTACTCTGATGTTGGTGAATTCTTACCAATTGCAGTTTCACAGTTAATATATTTTGTGTTGTGCTTTCTAAGGAACGGGCTTGGATTTACACTCAAGGACAATGATGAAGCTAGTTCCTATAGTATTCTAATACGCCAGCACCCAATAACACCAATACATGTCGATGGAATTCTAGGATAACTTTTTATCGTATGTTCAATGTTTGTATTGTATACTATGTCCATGTGAATGATAGATTACACACTCATCTACTACTTTTACATATCCTAGTGAATGGATAAATTGAGAGGTCTCAGATTTAATCTATTCAATATTATTTTTAACATAAAAGGAATGAACGTCTAGTAAACAAATTTACTTCCATGGAAAAGCTTTTCCCAAGCCCCAACATTTAGAAATTTTTGTAATGTTTAACACAGTATAATCAAAATTGTAGTAAGGAGAGAAGGGAATATATTTGATTTGATTCTCTGCTAATTATCCATCATTAAAATCTTCAGTGGTAGTGTGATTATTATTTTTAATACACATTTCTTATCAGGGAAAATGAAGAAATCACGACACACATAATTGCAACTGATTTTTAGCACTCTGCATGTCTCAGCGGTACAGTAAACCTGCAAGGATGTTAGTAGAACCTTGCTGTACCTGGGTTTCTCAGAGCAAAGGGCACTGGGGCTCTTTTTGCTAATGTACTGGGAAGCCACAGATTCGCGTCATTGCCAAAAACTTGCTACTGAATATGAGAGGTAAATAAAGTATTCAATAGTAGGCTTAAGTTATGTGCTGAAGGGAAGCCAGTTTTCACATGGCTAGGTTGCTCTCCATGGATGGTATTCTTCTGTGAGCATTTAAGGAAATTTCTATGGGAGAAATTTAAAAAAAAATTTTTTTAATTAAAAAAGATCAGCTCGGTAAGATCATACTAAGCCTAACCACCACTATCTGCTAATTTGAAAGGAAAGGGATATATTTACTGAACATCAGTTATTTTACCAGGTTGGTCATTTTAGACATTATTTTTTACCCCCTGCCCCTCATAGATGCTTTGACTTCCTTTCTTCTTTTTCTTTCTCTCTTTCCTTCTTTCTTTTCTCCTTCCTTTCTTCCTTTCTTCCTTCCTTCCTTTCTTTCTTTCTTTTCTTTTCTTTTTCTTTTCTTTTCTTCCTTTCATCTACAATATTAGTTTCAGGTGTACAACATAGTGAGTCAACATTTTTATAGATTATATTCCATTTAAAGCTATTATAAAATAATGTCTGTATTTCCCTGTGCTGTGCAATATATCCTTGTAGCCTATTTATTTGATACATAGTGGTTTTTACTTCTTAATCCCCTCCCCCTATCTTCCTCTCCCGCTTACCTCCCCTTACTGGTAACCCTAGTTTGTTCTCTGTAACTGTGAGTCTGTTTCTGTTTTGTTTTATTCATTCATTTGTTTTGACTTTAGAGAGAGATTTTCAGTGGTTTTTTTTTTTTTTTTTCCCTTGTAGGTTAACCTGATGTTAAATGGAAAACCAGTAATATCTGCCTTCGCTGGGGATAAAGACGTTACACGTGAGGCTGCCACGAATGGCGTCCTGCTCTACCTGGATAAAGAGGATAAGGTTTACCTAAAACTGGAGAAAGGTAACTTGGTCGGAGGCTGGCAGTATTCCACGTTCTCTGGCTTTCTGGTGTTCCCCCTTTAGAATTTGATTTCTTCGCGATGTTCATCCAGGTGAGGGGCGGCCCACCCCTGACTTCCTGGAAGATCATTTCCTCATCATTGGATTGATGTCTTTTCTTGGTTTCTCATGGGTGAATATGGATTCTCTGTAAGGATGCTAGGCCTGTCTGAAGCAGTACTGAACTCCACAGATTATTTTTGTGCGTGTGCGTTTCAGTGTACTTGGATCGGGACTCACAGCAGTTGATACCCATCTATGCTTAAGTGTAACAGTTCAAAGCTGTCTGCAAGGTTTATTCTGAATTTAATTTCCTGGAATTACTGAATTCGTTGCAGACGTGGCATTTTATTTAGTTAGTTTTCAAAGACCGGCAACCGGGTCTGAGAATTAGAGAACTGTATAAAAGTTCTGACTTCAATCAACGATTTGTGTGATACTGCCAAAGAATTGTGTGCTGTGTTGATATACTGGTTTCACTTGTTTTTCTTGCTTTGGAATTCGTTTTTTTGGTTTTCTTAAGGTAACTGCTGGCTTTGTGTCTTCTCTACAAATAGGGTAATGGCTTGTCTGCAAATTTACTCTATGAGGTCACCATCAGGACTTCCCTTTAAAAAAATGCTTCATAGTTGTATTTTAATTATATATGTGAAAGAGTCATATTTTCCAAATTATATTTTCTAATAGGAAGAATAGATCGTAAATCTAACAAGGAAAAAGTTGCTTACCCGAATTCTAAGTGCTCAATCCTCAAACCTCCACAAAACAGCTCTCCTCCACGGGAAATCTTACACTTTATTTCTCACTTTAATTAACGTGATTGATAATAACCACTTTTTAAGACCCTAAGGGATTTTTTTTCCCTTCGACATGACCACTTTATTAACTGGAGATGGGATGCCCTTGTTTTTAATTATACCTATTTTTCAAACCTCCTGTTGTGTTTGAAGTATCATCTGGTTTTGCCTTAACTCCTTAAATTGTATAGATCTATCTGTTTAGTTGATACGAAATCCAAATAGCCCAAGCTAAACTTAGTGCAATATCTTATTTTGTCTTTTGTATAGGTCATATGAATTCATAAAATTATTTATGTCTCTGTTATAGAATAAAGGTTAATATATGTTAGTTGAACTGTTTTGTCCTTTTGGATTTGGAAATACATGTTTTACATGATTTATTCTCTCTCTCTCACCAACCTTCCTCTCTCCCTTCCTCGCTCCTGTCCTTCCTGCCTTCCTCTCATTTCTTTGTCTTGGAGTTGAAGAAAAGCTTTCTGAATTTTTAGAGAATGTACTCTGAATTGGCGTAGGAAATCTTTACTGCGTTTAATTTGTCCAGATCCAGTGAGCTTGGCAAAAGAGGATCAATGCATTTAGGAAACTCTCCTTTCAGAAGGACTTACTGTTAGGAAGATAAGTTTTAAAAGCTCCCCTAAAGCATCGTGAAGGGCTCAGGGAAAGACTGAGTGGTGATGCGTATAAAGACCAATATTTTCAAACTAAAGACTTTGGGGGAAAGTTCTGCCCTTTTCTCAACATTAAAGGACAAACAGAAGATGGCCCGTTTCTTTTTAGAAGGAACTGTAATTATAGATGTCTGATGTGGAGATTTCCATGCTCAGCTTCCTGGTTGGTTGTCAATTAAAACAAGTTTGGGGGCCCCCCTTTTGCAGTTTGTGGCATCAAGGAAGCTGTTGCGGGGTTCTGTGGGAGGAAGCATGCAGGCAGGTCTTCCAGTGTAGCTGTGATTAATCACCAAGTCAGAATATTCATTCATCACAGGAAAACTCTCTGCTCCAAGAAAACGAAACTGAAGGAAATAAGGAGCTTAAACATAGCACCTCTCCGATTCCAAGTGCTTTTGGGGGTTCCTGTGATCCCGGATTCTGTTAGAGCCTGATTATCTAGTTAAATTTTTGTTTTAATTCTTTCTTTTCTTTGTTTTTTTTTTTTGGACTTAAGGCTGTTTTCCCCATTCTTTTTGGTTTCTAGAAACCTGGATAGCTGAATGTCTTCTTTTGGTTTTTACTTTTTTAGCAAGTTACTGTTTTGATTCTTAGAATAAACAGCTTCAACCAACATTGCTTAAATTATCCTTATAATGTGTTACCTGCTTTGCTAGGTACTGAGTTTACAGAAGTGGTTACATTGGCCCTTTTTAGACTTCCCTAGACAGGAAACACAGCCAGAATCTCCATAAGGAGCAACAGAGGTCGAAAAGTCTGGTTCTACTTCGCCTTTTGACTGAGGGTACTGGGCTTTGCCAATCTACCTTTACCATCTAAACCGTCTGTCTCCAGAACGATGGTAATCCATTGGTCCCCCAATTGGCTGACCTGATGACCAGAGAGAAGTAATGAAAACAAGGAGAGGTGACAGCATGTGATAGCTGCTCACACTCAGAGCTGTGGAGCTCAAGGTGAATTCTTGTGGTTTTCTTTGGTAGGGAGGGAGGTGGGGTTTCAGAAGTTGGTTTCTAAAGAGGTCACTCTGTCTCCTCTAATACAGGCCTACCTTTAATCTGGGTTTCAAATGGCATAGAATCAAAAAAAAATTTTTTTTTTTTTTTGTGTGGCTTTTGGTCTTCTCTGACCTTTCTCGGAAAACAAATTCTCTGTGAATTTGATCCTGAAGTTCTCCTATGTCATCTTCACAAACTAAGAAGATGTGTAAGAATCATCGGGGGAATCTTGATAAAATGTAGATTCTAGTGCAGTAGGTCTGGAATGGGACCCGAGCGTGTGCATTTTTAACAAGCCCCCAGATGGTGTCAGTGTTGCTGGCCTGGGTATCACACTTTGAATGGCGAGACCTTCCATCACACAGTGTGGTCTGTGGACCAGTAGCGTCCATATCATGGGGGCTCGTTAGAAACCCAGCTGGGGTTTAGACTCACCCCAGACCTACTGAGTCAGAATCTATATCTTTAACAAGATCTTCTGCCGCCCCCATCCCCATGGTTCTCAGGCACGGTACAGTTTACAAAGCTCTGTCTTCAAGTAAAACCCACAGACCACCTGCATCAGAATCACCTGCTAGGCTTCCGACAGGTGTAACAAATCCCCCAGGTGATTCTTACTACCTCAGTACATCCTGGGGCAGGGCGTTTTCTTTGCAGTGACCCCGGAGCCCAAGTACTCTCATTATCCTCCCTCTTTTAAACTCGGGGTGCCCAAGGCAGTGAGCGCGATGCCTTCATGCAGGTAAGCACTAGATGACGAGAAAAGGCTGGAAGGAGTGTTGCCGTGTTGTGCAGAGGAAGGGCCACAGGAAGACCTCACCTCCAGGAAAGACGTGAGAGACCTGGTGTGAAGACGAAGGTAGGTCACCCACAGAACGTGGCGCCTTGTGAAGAAAGAAAACCCTTAGTGACAGTCCTTATTTTGTCGGCATTTGTTCTGAAATAAAGATGTAGTTACATCTTGCTTTTCTTTGTGACTGAAGTGATCCTTCTCCAGGGGTTATAGGGTCTCTGTCTAAGTGTACTTGGCATTTGGCTTCAGAAGACATTGTTGAAGTTAATAAAGTGTGTGTGTTTGTTTGTGTGTGTGTGTGTGTGTGTGTGAGAGAGAGAGAGAGAGAGAGAGAGATAATGAGAATGGGAGAATATACTCAGAAGGATCCATGATGCCAGCAATTTCCAGTAGACTAGAAAGTACGTCTAAAATTCAGTCAAGGGCAGAAGATTTTCTCAACAACTTTTAGGTCCAATTGGTGATATTTATAATGAGAAAATATATTGTCATAGGTACTGAACTAAGGAAGTCTTTATTTCCCATGGAGTTACCTTGAGAACATAAATTTTGACCCTCTGACTTTCCAGTAACTGGAATTTTTGACGGAACCTCAGAGGGCATCAGTCTGCTAGTTCCCTGGGAGGATGAGGAACTTTGACAAATAACTGTTGTGACTGAGAGTTAAGGGTAGAGAAATGGACTTTGTGTCTCTCCTGTTGGTTTTTTTCTGTTGTTGTTGTTGTGGGGTTTTTTGTTGTTGTTGTTTGCTTGTTTTGGTTTGTTGTGTTGTCATGTTTCAGCTTGGATGTCAAGGTACAATCAATAAAGGGAAGAAAATGCAGGGAAATTAATACAGGCTGAGTCGCTATTTTCACATTCCTTTTTTTTCTTCAGGACAGGAGGAAAACATGGCTTAAAATGACCTGTCCATTCAGTGGTTTTCTTTCCTAGCCTTCCAGAGAGAAGGGAGTTAGACAAGCAAGAGCAGGCCTGGGGCCCGTTTCTGGGGGTGGGGAGTACACTGACCAAGCATTCAGTGAGGCTGAAGATCATTAAGTTGGAAACAGGTTCTGGTGGGTGTGGAAAAGGCTGTCCCACTGGCTGAGGATAAGGCTTTATCATCCTGGTTAGGGCGTCACCACCCAGGATAGAGGGCTGTTACCATTGGCCAAGGAATTTAAGGAATGCATCTCCACTGAATACTCGGGTCAGAAAATACCTCTAGCCCCCGGAGTGCTACAACAAAAGTTTTTCTTTATTTTATACTCTGTAGCCCACTGTTTTGACTGGACAGTTATCCTGTTTAGCCAACAACAATGGCCAATCCGTGTGATTCCACTCTCAGGATGGGGTTAGGGGGATTTGATCATGTTCCGTGTTTACACAGATGGACCCAGCTTCCTTTGTCAGTTGTGTACGGCTGTTTTCTTCTCAGTTCCTTTGCTATTTGGAAACACATATGCAGTCATGAGTGCTTCATTTAAAATAGCTTGGCTTTCGTTTTGAGTGTGAACATTTTTTTAACACACAGTGAAAAGGTGTCATGCTTTTTGCCCCCCACATAAAAAAAAACGGAGCAACTCCAGGCATAAGAAGTATTTGGTCAAAGAGGTAACGTACAAGGATAAAAACAAATTCAACCAAAACCTGAGAAAAAGCGAATGATAAAATTTCACTGCTCTCTGACATGACAGTCAAATGGAAAGGAGTAAAATCGATCCTGGTTTCTGTTCAAGTGTTGTGTTTTTCCTCCTCTCTCTCTCTCTCTCTCTGTCTCTCTCTCTCTCTCTCTCTCTCTCTCAGTGTTGAGGCCAGTTCTCTACAGATAAAATGATGCTGTTTCATAAGCAAAGATTTCAAGTCCCCTTCATGAGCGTGACTTTATGAACCACGAGCAGCGTTGGCAAGTGTGCTAGGTTCTGCCCTTCCGTTTCTTGGCTAGCCTGATTGGAGGAGCAATGCTGCTGGAATAGTCTGGTAACTTCTCTCGGGGGAGAGGAACAGCCCACCTTTCAGTAATCCAAGGAAGCTCTTTCCGGGCTTGGAAGGAAGCCACGTCCAGCTCCCTCTCCTCAGGACAGGAGGCCTCTGGAGGCTTTAAGATTTAGGAACAACTTCAGAAGCACCTGGGGCTGGCCCCTGGGGAGCTGGGACTTGGCAATATTTAATAAGTATCCATAAAGGGGACTATGGAATCTATAAGAGCCATTAAAAGTCCTAGTTTGCAAGATGGCCTTTTCTCTGATTGAATTGGTTGTTTAAAAACTAAAGAAAAAATACCAAGTCCTCCTTTACTACCAGAAGCTGGCACAATGCCATGCTCGAGGTTGGCAAGAATCCCAAAGTCATCCATGATTTTCTGAGAGTTAGAGGCCAAGTTTGTTAGGAAGGAAATAAAGCAGGAGCCTTCTCTTGGGGTTTGGGCACATCCATTTTTTACTGAATAAACCATCACACACTTACTGTGCACCTACCGCGTGCCCCATGTTCTGTAAACTTTACCATTCCTACAAGTTGCAAACCTCTTTGTGAATGCTGCTTCACTTTCTGGGTGGAAATCCTGCAATCTGGAAAGCGGAGTGCGGCGTTAGTGTTTACTGAGCCCAGCAGTCTGGGAGTTTTGAAACAGCAGCCTGCTGTGAGTGACCTCCTCGTGGCTTTCACCCTAATGCTCCTTCAAGGTCAAGCCTTGTTAACATGATGAACGACGACACAGGGCGGCCACGCCCAGCTGTGAAGGTTGTACACTGCACTGTTCCGGGGGTGTGCCACATCTGCCGTAGACATCATAGAATTATTTGTTGATTTCTGTAATTTTCTAGCAGAAGGCAGTAAACAGTATTCTGACAAGCATATTATGACAACCTTCTGATGGAAGTATCTTTAGCAACAAATTCCTTTTCCGACTTTGCACAAAAGTGCCTCAGAGGTTAGTGGTAGCCTGAAGAGAAAAGAGAGGCTTTTGCGTTCCTAAATCCTGCCTATCGTGTCTTGTTTCTAAAGAATATCTTTGGTGATGAGAAGATGGGGCATGAGGCCTGCGGACTACTGGGTCTGTGTTAGATGGTTCAGGGCCCTTCAACACTCACCTGTTTAGAGCTCAGGTGTCTGGTCCGAGTCAGTCTGTGAAACGTCCCCATTGACCCTGGAGCTGGAAGGTGAAGGAAACTTTCTCCCTAAGAGTCAGCCAGCTTCTTGTGAACCAGTAAATACGGCTTCCTGAAAAGCTTCACAGGTTGAACATAAATCTATACATTTATGTTTTCAAGGAAGACAATTCTTTAAAAATCTTCTGTAACTCAACTGTATTTCTGCCTCTAAGACCCCCCCCACCCCCCACCCCCCCACACACACATTTGGACTGGCTGGTAGGAAATTTCTCCTCGGTTTTTCTTTTCACCAGCCCCCCTGCCACGGATCCGGATAGTAGTTCTGAGGTCTGGTGACTGGTGGGTGGGGAGAGCCTCCTCCGTCAAGGGTTCAAGTCGATTATGGCTGAGGTGCTGAAAGTCTTACAAGCAATCTGCTTTCTGCCGCACATTTCTCTCGAGGAAATGAGTAAAAAGCAAGCTACCTGCTTGAAAGGCGGGGAGGGGAAGGGGTGAGCAGGAACATTTCACTTTGTCCAAATATTCTCCCACTTCACTGGCTCATCACCACCCAAGCAGCTGTGTGCTGGGTACAGGCAGTCCCAGCCGCGTTTCAGGTGACTATGCACCTGTGTCCCTGACTTCCTGACCCATTTCTAAGCTTTGAGACTCACGGCCATGCTTCCTGCCATGTGCACGCCCATCTAGTCTTCCTGCTGAGTCTGGGCTCCCAGAACTGACCTGATGAGGGGTTAAGTCACCTTGGAGAAGCTGCCTTTCCAAAACCAGTTCCTGTGGTGCATCTGAAAGGACTTCCTCATAGTCCAAAGGGAACCTAATTGCTGGAAGAATCTGGCTCATGCTAGGCTGGGGAGAATTAGCTTCGTCTTCCCCAGCGGATGTTCGGTCTCTGTCACTTGGATGAAGCTGCCGGGAGGGCTAGAGAGACTTTCCAGGACCTGCTTCCAGCATATTCGTGAGCAGTTGTGCTGCCCTGTGGCTTTGAAGGTTCTTGGAAAGTGGGGTGGAATGAAGGATCCCCCGCTTCACCTCCATGTGACCTTGGGCAAGTGGGTGGTCCTGTCTGCCTTGCCTACGAAGGGGTTCAGCACGCTCTTCAGTTGTTCTTGAACTTCCCTGTGCACAAGAACCCCCTGGGATGCGTGTTTAAGATGTTATAATATCGTCCCCCATCCCCAGGATTTCTGGTTCCATAAGCCTTGCGGAGAACCCAGGAAATTTGCATTGTTGACCAGCATCACAGGGGATTCTGATGCTGGTTGTTTCTGTACTACCTGTTATTTATTATTTAAATAAAAACGCACACTGAGGCTTTACAAACAATAAAGTGCTGCGCTAATGTGAAGAAGATTGTTCCTGATACTATGATTAGGAATGACCATCCTTGCATTGTCCGTTGTCTTTTCGGTGCAGCCACTAAGTTTGAGCCCAGTAGATGAGTCTCAGAGTGTGAGGTTGCTCTTTAAATCCCCCACCTGAAAAGTCAAATCTGTTGGAATAATTTTCATGATGGTTTATTTTTTCCTCCTTACGTTTTCTGAATTATCAAATCAATGCATGTTTGCTTAAAAAAATTGCAAACGATGCTGCCGTGTGTCGGGTGAAAAAAGCAGGATCATTCTCATTCTCCCTGCCAACTCCACAAGCATCTCTGACTTACAGGGGCCCATACGCTGGGCACTGGAGCCCACAAATCTGTTGATTTTCAGTTTCTCCCGGTGACTCCAATAATCAGCTAGATATTAGAGATGCTCTGGAGTGACTTTTCAAATATTGCCATTATTCAATCCCAAACAAGAAGTTGACTTTAACCCATCTTTCTATTAAAAATTCATGAAAATATCTGCTCCAAATTCCAGATAGGATTCATTAAAAACTTGTCACAGTGCTGTCAACAAAAGCCTCTTGGTGCAGATGTAGTTCCTGATGTGTGGGGACCAGGGAGGGCTGCTTAGTTCTGCAGCTTTGGGAGAGCAGCCAGACGCCTTTCTCCCCAGCACCTCTCGGGTGTGAGTGACAGGAAAGAGGGGCGTCTTGTTAAGTGTTCCCAGCCTCAGCCCCGGCGAACAGACTGAATGGAGATCCCGAGAGAGAGCGCCCAACCTCTTGGCTTCCTACACAGTGGAAACTCGTGTTGAACATGTACAGGCCTTAAACTGCTCTGAGGGTAGCCAAGAAGGCTGCTCTGGGGTGCCAGTGGTTAATGCTGGCAATATACAGCACTGCTGACTGTGAGGGTGAGTGTCACAGGGGCTTCTCCTGGCATGATTCTGGAGATACCTTCTGTGCAACAGACAACATCAGGCAAACCTCTTGACAGGCAGAGTTCTGCTGTCTCCTGCAGGCTACTCTGTCCTACTTTGCTGCCTGTGTGAAGCTGAAGCCTTGAGCTCTGCAAAGCTGTGGCTGAAGAATCGAGAAGCTCGGAGAACCCAAAAAAGCATTGAGAACAGCCAAGTCCTTCGACTCTTTTTGCAACACTTTCTCATCGCAAAAGGAATGCCTGCTCCTAGTAGTGAAGTTTAGAGGATTCAGAGAAGCAACAGCAACAAAAATTCTAGACCCAATCTTGCCACCCAGAGATAGTCACCATTAATGTTGTAGACGTGTGTGTGTGTGTGTGCTCACATGCATGCATGCACATGTCTGTGTGTGCATTTTTTTTACTTTTTAAATTTTATTTATTTTTAATTGAAGTATAGTTGATTTACAATGCATTCCTTTTTTTACAAACAAAATGGGTCATTGTCTTCTTTGGGAAAATCTATTCATCTCCTCTGCCCATTTTTTAATTGGGTTGTTTGTTTGGTTTTTTGTTGTTGAGTTGTACGAGTTCTTTATATATTTTGGACATTAACCCCTTATTGGATATGTGATTTGCAAATATCTTCTAAATACTGTATGATTTCACTCATGTATGAAATAGAAAAAACAAAACAAACAAACAAATACAGGAACATACCAAACCAAACAGAAACAAATGGGTGGGTAAAGAGACCAGAGTAGTGGTTACAAAAGGGGAAGGGAGGGATTGTGTAAAATGGGTAAAGGAGATCAACTGTATGGTGATGGAAACTAAATTTTTGGTGGTGAGCATGCTATAGGGCATACAGAAGTAGAAATATAATGTACATGTGAAGCTAATGTAATGTTACAAACCACGTTGGAAACTCTAAGAATAAATTTTAAAAAATTAAAAAACTGTATCTTTTCGGTCTGTAACTTTCTCGTTCTTAGTGTATTAACATATTTTCATTCTTTTTAGTGTAACTTTGCATTTTTTTGTTATTTTGAGGCAATAAAAACTTACAAAATTTGCACATACAGGACTGAATTCTTTGTTCCTGAACTATTTGAGGGTAAGTGTGTCCCCTTACCCACGGATACTTTAGTACGTATTTCTTACAAAAGAGGAAATTCTTCTACATAGCTATGGTACAACCATAAAAATCAGGAAATCAGCTAATAATTCTCAGATTCTGTTCAAGTTTCACCAGTTGCCCCAACAGTGTCCCTTATAGTGAAAGGTTCTAGGTCAAAGTTATATGTTGCATTCTGTTGTCATGTTCCTTCAGACTCCTTTAGTTCAGGACATTGCCTCAGTTTGTGGCTGACTCTTGTGACCTGCACACTTTTGAGAACGACAGTCCAGTGTTTTATTTTGTAGCATGTCCCTCACTTTGGCTTTGTCTGATGTCTCCTCGTGATTGGATCAGGTTAAGCATCTTCACTAGAGATATCCCAGAAGTGAAGTTGCCTTGCACCCTAGCAGTTAACACATGATTTAACTTTGTCCCATCACTGATAATGTTCCCTCTGATTGTTAGATTATGGTGGGGTCTACCAGGTTTGTCCACTGTAGTTACTCTTTTCCCCATTGGAATTGAGAGGTATTTTATAGGGAGGAATTTTGAGACTGTGTCAATATCCCATTTATCACTGGACTGTTTGTCTGCCTGTCTGTTTGTACCTGTATGGACTCCTGGTTTCCTACTTTAGTCATTGGGTTACAGTCCATCACTATCATTATTAACTTAAATGCTCAAACTGTCCTCAGTGTGGTCAGAGGGAGCCCTTCCTGTTTGGCTTCATTTTTTTAAAAAACATATTTCTGTCATTCTTTGAGCGCATGCTTACATAAAAAGATGTTTCAGCGTCTTGTACTTTTTCTTCCCCAGCACAGGAAACAGCCCTTTCTCCAAAGCTCTGGTTTCTTTTAGTGGATATTGGTACTTAGAAGCCACAATCTGGGAGCTAGGTTTGCTCATTGCTGGTGTTTCTGCTCCTAAACATTCTCAGTGGGCAAACTGGGGAATGTATGTAGGTACAACACACACACGAATCTATCCATCTGTCCATCCATTCATCTATCAAAATCTATGCGTTTATTCCAATAACCTCTAATTCCAGTCCAACAACACAAGTTCACTTTGATTTTCTCCATTTCCATATTTGCACCTTACTTCTCGGAAAGTGAAAAACCAGGCTCACATCATTCTTAATTTACTTACTGATCAGTCCCCCTGTACAGAACTGATTTTGGTTTCTACCATTGCCTCTCCCCCTGCGTGGATGCCCTCCTTACCTCACTGGGGATCCAACATCTCATGCTGCGCTTCCCTCGCCACCTCCCCACACCACTGTGGAAAACTTCCTCACCCCACCTGGATGCCACACCTGGCATGGGGTCACTTCCCCATTTGAACTCTCTCCTCACCCACTTGGACTTCAACAACTCAAGGCAGGTTACCCATCCATATGGATGCCTTCCTCACCCTGCTTGGGCATCAATAGTGCACTGGCCCATTACACACACACACACACACACACACACACACACACACACACACACACACACACACACACACACACACACACACACTCTATCTTATATATATGCTTCACAACATTTTTCATTGCATGGTTTATTTATCTACTGACTTCCATTTTCTCTTGCCTTTCTCTTTTGAAGGTAGCTACCATCACTGAGTGACTTTCTCTTGTCACTGCAACTAGGGACTCAAGAAATATCCATTGACTGACACATGTGAAAGCCATTTGCCCGCCTCCACAGACATGTCCTTATCATCAGGTGGCCATTGAGAATGAGGTTGACCATTTAGCATTTGCAGTAGATTTCTTTCTTGTGGCAATCATTCTTGCTGCCCACAACATATTTCTAGTTCTTCTCCCTTCCAGGCACATGGGTGGGCCATATGATAAGTCTGTGGCTACATGACATGCCAGTAAAATGAGAGCAGAAGTGATGTGTGTCACTTCCATGAAGACACTTTCAAAACCCATGTGCAAACTGCTTTCTTCCCATCTCTTTCCTTTGGTGAACGTGGAAGAACAGACTGAAATATCTTCATTATTCTGAGATCTCAGTCATGATAAACAGAGTCTCCCTGCTGACCTGGGCATGTAGTGAGAGAACAAAATAAACACCTCGTAAATTAAGTTTTGTTGTCACTGTTGCATGCCCCAGACTCTCCCGATGAAACATTGCTTAGATGGAACAAAATAGATTATGACATCTTACTTTGTATTAACACTTCACTTCTGCTTGCAAGAAGTAGTTTGCAGACGAGAAGAGGAGAATTCGGATTGTGACTTTTGTAGGAGAGAGAAGCAAAAGAGCAAGTGTGAACTGACCCCCAATTTTCTCCAGGCACGAAAATCATTTTAACTAGGCAATGTCATAAAACTGTACAAAATATACACTAGAGACCTGCTCAATGAAGACAGGTAATGGGCTGAATGACCTGCCAAGCCTCTCATTTCCTCCTCTAATTTCTGTGATTATGAAAATGATGAAGTACAGCCAGTTCATTAAAATCTCTCTTTGAAGGCTGACACAAGGCTCCACACATGTCTGTGTCTCTCTCTGTGTCCGAGTGATAAATGGCTAAATCATCCTTCACAGGGCCTAGCTCAGAGGCCAAAGCGTCACACCTCATGCCGGGGGCTTATTTGGCCAGCCCTCTGGCTTTGAATCTCGTCTTCTCAGAGTTCTTTAATGTATTTACTTTTTATGTGCCAGACATTTAAAGGACCGGTAGGGGACAGATGGACACGACAAGGCCTGTCTGATGGTAGGGATACCTGCCTTAGTAGGGGTGGGGCAGGAAAGTTGTGGCTGGATGAGAAACCGCTCCAGGACTGCTCCCTGGGCAGCTGGACAGTGCCGTAATGTGCTGTCTTGGAGTATCATACCTTTTCTCCAAAATGAAAGATTCCCGTTTTCTAATCAATGATTTTCCTCAAGCTTTTTCATCTGACACCTCAGGCAAACTCAGTCAGCAGGCCTGGGTCTTCACCCTTCCCATAGGCTCAGGCATGTATGAGGGGCTGTGGGTAGGCACCAAATAGCAGAACCCTGCTTATCAACTTTGATGTCGTCTTGTTAACATTCAGACTCTTACCCATTCGGTCTAGGGTGGGGCCTGAGATTCCACATCACTAATACGGTCCACTGACCGATACAGATGTTGCTGATTCTCGGACCACACTTTGAGTATAAAAAAATCAGAGGAGATCGTCCCTGCTCTGACGGAGGCCACCATCTTGCAGGGGAGACGAAGAAGAGCCAGAAGATTGGAAATAGAACTGCATGTGTGGAAACAGAAATGGAAGTAAACGCTGTCCTAGGCATGTTTACACACTCTCCTAGGAATCACATTTTAAGTAGGGCTTCTCTAACAGTGACATCACAGCTTGGGTTCTCAGGAAGCGGATGCTGGGACAGTTTGGGGTATAAAGTATTTATGAGAGATCAACATACAGAAAGGAAGGGAGGGGAAGCAGGAATGGGCAAAAGGAAAAGAAACAGATGTAGGCCATTGAAGCTTGGGTTACCCCAGTGGGGGGCTCTGGAGCTAATATTACTCTCAGACTGCCCAGCACTGGGCCAAATGGCTAGGCCCCCTGCACACTCATGCCACCCTGCCCAGCTACGGGGAAGGGTGTGGCCTCCAGCAAGGCCAGGCAGGCCCCGAAGGCATTGGCAGTGGCAGCCGGACTCTGATGCTGATGCATCCCTGCAGCTGAACGGCAAACACTTCCTGAAGGAAGGGTCTGGATGGTGCATTTCTATATCCACCACGTTAAAATTGGAAGAGTTCAGGCAGAAGTCTTCCCCCATGATTAGAAACTGAAATATCTGGTGGGTAGCTTTGTGTGGCTGCTTACAGCTGATGGATATAGTGATTGAAAAATCAATTTCCAAAGTGGGATTTTCCCACAAGACACGGCTCCTCAATTGTGTAGACTTTAGGGGGATGAAGGCTTCCATTTATTGGTGGTGAGTAGGGGAGGGACCCAGGCAGGCAGACCACGTGGAGAATGAGGCCTCCACCTCTGGGGGATTAATCTGGCTGAAGAGGCAGCTAGCTAGGGAAGACTAGTGGCTTAAATAAAATCCAGAAAAATAAGGGTGTATATAAGGTCTTCACAGAAAGATAATTCAGAGATTATTGATCTTGGTTTTCTGGAGTTTCTTAGAACTTTAGTCAGATAGCATAGACCTAGTTAGTGGTAACCAGTGATTCGTTTTGTGCGATTCAACTTCCGTGGGTCTGTTGTTCAGAATTGCTCAGCGAGATGAGAAGGGAAAGGGTTTCCTTTGGAATTTTTTTTTTTTTTTGGCCGTTCTGTATGACGTTTGGGATCTCAGTTCCCCAACCAGGGATTGAACGCATGCCCCCTGCATTGGAAGCGTGGAGTCTTAACCACTGGACCTCCAGGGAAGTCCCTCCTTTGGACTTTTTTTTTTTTTTTTTTTTAGTGGTACGTGGGCCTCTCACTGTTGTGGCCTCTCCCGTTGCGGAGCACAGGCTCCGGACACGCAGGCTCAGCGGCCATGGCTCACGGGCCCAGCCGCTCCACGGCACGTGGGATCTTCCCAGACCGGGGCACGAGCCCTTGTCCCCTGCATCGGCAGGTGGACTCTCAACCACTGCGCCACCAGGGAAGCCCCCCTCCTTTGGACTTTTAATGCTGGTTGATAGAGCTGTCCACAGAGTGGAGGTCAAGCACCTCACGTTAGGCTACTTATCAGCTGACATGGGGGTGACGAACACTTCAGAAGGATCTTAATTTCCAGGTGTATTAGTCACCTATTGCCATGTAACAAATTACCCCAAAATTTAGTGGCTTAAAACAACACATGTTTTTTTATCTGACCGTTTCTGCAGGTCAGGAGTCTGAGCACAGCCCACCTGGCTCAGAGTCTCTCAAGGGGGCAATCATATGTCAGCTAAGTCCAAGGTCTCATATGAAGGCTCCACCGGAGAAGAACCCACTTCTAAGCTTACTCATGTGGTTGTTGGAAAGATGCATTTCCTTGCGGGCTGGTGGACTAAAAGCCTCAGTTCATTACTGGCAGTTGGCTTTAGTTCTCTGCCATGTGGGCCTTGCCAACAAGGCAGCTTGCTTCATCAAAGTGCAAGCTGAGATGGCAGTGGAGAGACAGGCCAGCAAGATGAGAGTCACAGTGTTTTACAGTCTGAAATGACACCCCATCTTTTTTGCCCCATTCTACTCATTAAAAGCAAGATCCGTAGATCCAGTCTGCCCTTAACAGATGAGATTACACAAGAGAATACCAGTAGGTGGGGATATTGGAGGATATTCATAAAGAAAAAAAATAATTGATTCATGCAGAAAAAAACTAATAAAAGGAGAGATTTTAGGAAACTGTCTACTTTCAAGGGGAACCATCAAAATAGAATTCTGATGAATTCAAGGATGTTGGTAACTGACATAATAAAAGTGGTCCTGAGGGTCAACCAGTTCTGAGACTCCAGGTCAACAACAAAGGCATCCTTACCCTTTGGGGATGCTGAGTTTGAACATTAAAACTTAAAGGTTTCCAATTGATAACATGTCATTTAATTTACCAGAACCTCACTCAGAGATGGAACTCAGGATGTTTGGAAGAAATATTTTGATAAACCATTGGCACCAGGGGTTAAACTCAGGGTAGTCAGTGGCTTGTAAACTGCCATTGGGTCCTTGTCTCTGCAGGTTATTTTGTTTTGATGAACGCTTGAATGCAGGTTTGGGTGCAGAGAGGAATTGCTCAGTGTCACACTGTGGAAGGAAGTGAGTGCAGTTGCTTGCTGGCAGGCAGAACCACCTGAAGAGGGGCTTTGCTGTGGAGAAGGGGGATTGGGGAGAAGAGCCATTCCAAATGTCTCTGCTTTAGAAAATCGTCAGGAAAATTCTCAATTACTCACCAGTGCTTTGTGGAAAAGGAATCCTATGGGGGATGTAAAGAAGAGGATGAGAGGGAAGCTTCTGAGCAATGTTGGATGTTCATAAGATGGAAAGTAGGGGAAATTGAGTGTTTTGCCTCCTATTTTCTCATCTGCCCTTTCATTCAGCAAATATATAATGTTATTCACCATCCCGCTGAGTGCTGGGGGTGCAGAGATGGACAAGACCAATATCGTTGAGTTAACAAAAGTGTGAATAGACTAAAGGACATGAAGAAAACGTCTCCGGATTCTCTGATAAGTCATGAGCAGAGGAAGACACGTATCACTGGGGAAAATATTAAGGAGCCCTGTGTGTGTGTGTGCGCGTGCATATTTGTGTGTATACATGTGTGCATATAAGTAACTGGAAGAGTTATTTGTGCTGGAAAATGCTTGATCAAGCACCTGAAGTAGCCTATTCTGAAGCCGTAGTTTGGGGGCCCAAGATGAACCCATGCAAATGGGTGAGGGCTGTGGAAGGTGCCTTTGGATGCACGCCGTCCTCTCTCCAGAATTCGTGGGTGTTGTTTCCTGGACCCCAGCTGGCACGTGAGGTAATGAGATGCCTCAGTTCACTGCTGCTGCGTCAAGGGTTCGTACAACCCAGCGTTGACTGTTCACCCCCCTTCTCCAGAAGACCGAAGTCATACATTTTTAATGGGAGTTTTTCAGCCAAAGAACATTCTGGCTTGCTGCCCGACTTATGGGTGAAGATGTCGAGAGAGAAACCTTCACCTTCTGTCCTGCTGGCAGCAAATGAAAACAAACCTCTTTTCTCCCTCCCTCAGCTGCTTTCTCTCCTCCACGGGCAGACTCTGTTTAAAGCACTGACTCCTTCCCAGGTTTGAAGCCAAGGGGTAGAAATAGTCTGGCATAGCCTTTGTCTTTCTCTGGCAATTTAGGCTGGGACTGCGGATAGAACTTCCTGTTTTCCTCTCCCCTACTTCCCAGCTCCTTTCCCCGGCAAATTCAGCTTAAAAGTCTGTTGTTCTTATTCTGTGTGTGTGTATGTGTGTATGTGTGTATATATGTGTGTGTGTGTGTGTGTTGGGGGGTGTTAAGGCTCCCCCAAAGCAATAAGCATCATTTAAAACCATAGTTGGCAACCTCTACGATACCCCCATAGGGACAATCTTTATTTGGTTCAGTTTGGTAATTCAATTGTGATAGGTAAAGTTGCGCAGTCATAGCAAAAGAGAGAGAAGAAAAAAAAAAAAGCAAAAAGGAGGGAGGAAAAAAGCCTGCCAGCAGCTGTCATCTATCTTGTGAAAAGTAAAAAGTGCTTACCCGTGTCCAGATAGTAAATTCTACCTGCTTTATTAAATAAATGTAGTATTTCACTCAGGGAAGGAGACCTTTGGAATATCTGGAAAATCTTGCAGGCTTTGAAATGGAATAAGGATTGATTTATGTGGAGGTTCTCTTGTATGTTTTTCTTTCCCCTGACACAAAGAATGGTAACCGAGACACAAGATTCATTTTAAAAGACCGAGAGAAAGAGTTGGTTATTGGGCATTTGGATGTTTTATTTTTCTTTCTTTAATAAAGAAGGATCATAGGGTTTATTGGAGAACCAGAAATGTATATGGTTTGGGCATTGCAATGTATATAAAGTGTCTGGCTGGAGGCTGTCACATAGTAGGTGTTCAGAATTGTAGCTTTTGTGTAATTAAGGATTTGCATCCATGGTTTTGACCTTGTTTTGTTTTGTGCCTTGCCTTGAACCAAAGGCAATTTAAGTCTGCCCTATTGGTCAGGATCATTTCAACTGCAAATGAGAGAAACCCCAAATCAAACTGGTCTAATTAAAAAAAAAAAAGTTGGCTCAAGAAACGATAAAGTTCATAGGGTAATGGGTTCAGGTATGGCTGGATCCAGGTTCTTAAATAATAGTAATGGGATTCTTTCTCCATCTCTTGGCTCAAATTGAGTATTATTGGCTTGATTCTAGTAGGCCTCTCTCTTGTGGTGGCCTCAAACAATTCCAAGCATCCATCTTTGCACCTTCACTGGTTCATCCCCTTCAGGGAAAGAGAGCTTCTCCTTTAAGGAGCACCCACAAAGTTGAGGGATTCACTTTAGTTGGATTAGCTGTGCTCATGAACACAGCTTGAACAAATCGTTATGGCTAGTGGGATGGGATTATGTTGACTGGCACAGTTTCTCTCCTCCCAGCTATAGTGGGGAGTCAGCCCAGCCTAACTTCATGGACTGAGAATGAGGGAGGGGGGCTGCCCAAGAAAAATGGGGTGTGATTACCCCAAAAGGGAGATGAAAGCAATAGAGGTCAACTTCAGTGGCTGAAATAAGTTCTGGGAACTTAACTTCATCTGTCCCCTTCTTTTGCCACTTTCCACCTTTTCTTTGCTGTTTCTCTTTCTTTGTTTATTTAATAACTATTTGAAGGCTTTCCATATATCAGTTCCCATATTTGTACCAGAAATACAACAGGCTATTTCAGAAAGTGACATTCCCTCAGTGATTTTATAACTGTATACATGTTTAGTGAATACTTGTTATACCCACACTTTCACCTGTTCGTGCTGAGCCCAATATTAGGCACAGGTGGAAGGGGGGAGGAAGGGAGAAAAGAATGACTTAAACTTTGCCTCTTGGAAAGGAAATAATGAACATGTAATTTTTTTTTTTGGCCACACTGCATGGCATGGGGATCTCAGTTTCTGACCAAGGATCGGACCTGTGTCCCCTACAATGGAAGTGTGGAGTCTTAACCACTGGATCACCAGGGAAGTCCCAATAATCATGCAGTTAAGAACACTGATGTGCTTACTGCATATCAGACCTTGTGCTAAGCACATTGTGTGTATTAGTTTTAATTATCACATGGTCCTATGGAGTGGGCACTATTATTGTGCCCATTTCTCAGATTAGGAGGCTGAGGCACACAGAGTGTGAGTTACTTGTACAAATTTACCCAGCTGGTAAGTAGTAGTCCGGGATTCCAACTACCCCGACCACTACTCTGTACTATTTTTATGTTGGGGTCACATTATGTGGCCTCAATATTACAGCACTCAGTGATATGTCATCCCTTCCAAAGTGTGGAGCACTGATCCCCCCAGAGAAGACCAAGGCCAACATAGGCCAGGCAGGTGACATGTAGATGGGAGGAAAAGGCTGGACACCAGAAAAGCAGGGATCTCTTAGCCTCTATCATTTTCTCCCCACCCCGACCCCGCCACTAGAGGCATGGCCACAGAGAAATATTTCTCACTGTAATAAAAACAGCAGAGCAAGCACCATGATAAATGGAAGTGGACCTTTAACTTTGGCTAGTGATGGAGAGATATTAAGGAGTGCTGTAGATTGGGGCCAACTTGGGCTTCATGCCGTCTCAGTGGAGCAGCTGCCATGTAGGAAGGTGAGATTCCTATTGTCAGAGCATCTGATTTTTTTTTGAGAAATAGTAAAAATATGGACTTATTTTTGATGAAACCCCTTTGTAAATGTTGGTATCTAATTCAAAAAATTTCAAAACTCTTGTGGGACAAATGAAACTTACCTGTGAGGCTACCATCTTGAGATTTCTGGACCAGAAGCTTCTTAAAAATAGAGTTCTGTAGCCACATAAATTAGGGACACCATAGGTGCTGCACCTACCCTTGCAGATTTATACAATGCACTAGCAACTGCAATGATCTGAGGTGTCCTGAATAAACACACCTTCGATTTGATGTGACTTTGCATTGCTTAAACGTTCTAAACCACAGATTCCTCCCTGGCCTCACTGCACCTCTTCAGCATCCTAGGGACTTGTGTTGTCTGGACCAGTGTCTGTTGGTGGCCCCATGTCAGGCTCCAGAGAGGGCACCATTCAGACATGGCCTCCTCCTCCCCAAGTATGATTCCCCCATCCTGCTAGATATCAAGGGATTTCTTTGGTCTTACAGTTGTCCTGAGGGCATTTGGGGGACATGGCCTCGTGGAGTCCTGACACTCATTTGACACGTGCTCTGGCTACAGTGTTTTCAGCAGCCAGGGCACAGTGTCTCCTGATTGGACAGTCAGCTGGTCCCCGCTGGCAGTGTGATGAGAGCCGCCTCTCGTGGGCTGGTGGCTGGCCACATCCCATAGCTTCTCTCCATCAGCTTCTTCAGCATTTCCTGGTTGGTGGCTCCACCCTTGGACCTGGCATTCTGGCTTCCTTGGCATCTTCTTTTGGCCTCTCTCTGCTTGCATCACCCCCTTTATCCCTCCGCATGAAAGAGCCCCGCCTCTCAGGACTAGGGGCAAGTGGCCAGGTGCTTAGGGCATATGCGTAAGGAGGCTCTCGTTCCCAGAGCTGACCTGGGGCTTGCACGGCAGGAGAGGGAGCTCCTCTTTCAATTTGCACCCTGCCCACCTCTCTCGCCTCAGCTCCCAGACCCTGTGTCTTTCTTTCCCCTCATAATGGCACTGCAGAGCCCATCAGGAAGGGCTTTGACTACCCATTAAACCTGGACTTCTAATCGTTAACAATAAATAGCTTTATCTTGAGGCCAGGCAGAATTCAGTCTGAAGAAAATACCCTGGTCTGATACGTCTCTTCCCTTCACTTTTCATTCTGTCCCGGAGAAGGAAAGCACTGTGGGCTAAAAGTCTTTACTGCAGTTAAAAACAGATAAACATTTTCTTTAAATCAAAACATGTGCATTTATATCCTCCTGTACTTGCGTTGTGAGTCACTGTTGAAATGATCGAAAACATAGGATTTGGAGTCACATGCTTGATTGGAATCCCAGCCCAGCCAGTTACTGGCAACATGACTTTGACAAATTAATTGAACCCCCTGACTGTCGGTTTCTCAGTCTGACTGGCTCTATTCACTTCATAGAGTTGTCGAGGGGGTCAAATTGAATTCGCTGATGTTCACAGAGCATGGCAGATAATACAGTCCCTTGAACACAAAGTACCAATAAACACTCTTTCGACGCAACATGTATTTGCTGTGAATCCACACATGGCAGGCTTTGCTCTACGCTCTAGAATCACAGTTGATGCCAGTGTACATCCAGTCCCCGCCCTGGAGCTGCCCACCGTCTGGTGGGGGGAGAAGGGGGATTAAACTAGCAAGAATGGAGGTGATTAAGTGTCCTGTAAGGGGAAACACTAATGTCCAGGTGGTATAAGGTGAGATCTCCCATCAAGCCTGGGGAGTTGGAGACAGTTTCATGTTTAATCTGATTCTTAAGGTCTCAGCCAGGAGAAGAGGGATGGGAGGAGACAGATGGGAGGAGGGAATGGTCCAGGCAGAGGGGAGAGGCTGTGATGAGAATCCAGGGAACAGTCCTTGTTGGTTTTTGCCACTTGAACCTGTAGGGGATGTATCTTTTTAGTTTCACTTTAAATAAAACTGCTAATCACAGATGATTTCCAAGTGTATCTTCTATTAGGGCCTTTTCAGTGGCACTATTTGACATGAGGTTTTAGAGAAATGGAGTGACATTAGCATATCTGAGAGAAATTCCTTTGGGAGAGAGTTTGGAAAAGTCATTAATATAACAGAGAGGAAGTAAAAGGCATCACTGAGCAATTTCCAATTTCAGATCCCCATTTCTGCTAGCAGTATTTTGACCTTTCTGTTCTATTTATTTTAAAAAAATTAAATTTTCGACTGAATTCAGTCGTTCACAATGGGGAACTCTATTATTGCTGACCTGAGTCAAAGCATAATCCAGTCTTTGGTCCCTTGTTCTCTGCAAGTTGATGTGATAGAAATGCAGAGCCTGCTTCTGCAGCTTCTGTAGATACTCCAAAGATATGTCCCCATGAGCTCCCAAACACCCCAACTCCAAACTGGAATAGTCAATTAGTAATTGGTGATTCTCCCGACTTTGCAATAATTATAATGGTATTCACAAGAACTAGCATTTATTGAGTCGATAACCTGCTCTTTGCTTCCAGTCTCTTCTAATCCATTCTCCACTTAGTATGGGGTAAACTTGACAACAACCCACCTTTGCTCCCATGATCTCCCCGCTTAAAACTCTTCAGTGACACCCTATTGCTCTTGGGGCCAAGAATAAATTCCTTAATATGGCACAACAGCCTCCCGAAGACAGCTTTCCTGCCTCATCTTACACTAATCGCTGTGTCCTAGCCAGACTTGCCCTCTTTTTGTTCCTAAAATGGGACATGCTCCCGTCTGCCTCAGGGCCTTTGCACATACAATTCCCCTCACTTAGGGTGACCAACTGTCTCAGTTTGCCAGGACTGAAGGGCTTCCCGTGCTATGGGATTTCCAGTGCTAAAACCAGGGAAGTCTGGACAAAGCAGGATAAATTGACCTCCCTACCCACAAGGAGAACTCTTTCTTCTGTGTTCCCATCTCTCTTCACTCCAGTTAACTCCTGCTCTTCTTTTAGCTCCCAGCTCAAGTGTCACTTCCTCCACGAAGCCTTTCCTGACTACTTGGGCTAGATTGGAATATGCAGCCTATCAGAACACTATTATTTTCCTCCAAAGCATTTATTTGAGTTTTTCATCTCATGGTCACACAAATGACTTGTAAAATTAAGGTGTGTCTTCTCTGACAAGGAAGAGCTCCAGGAGGATTGGGACAGTCTGAACCGTCCATAACAGTGAGCAAATACAATAGCACAGTGCCTAGTACATGCTTGGTGCTCAATTACTACAAGTGCAGTGAATGGGCCCCTGTTGTGAGCTGGATGCAATGCTGTATACCTTACATAAAGTATTTTATTTTAATCCCATTTCATCCCTATGGGATAGATATTGTCATCATTCTCATATTGTAGATGTGGGAGGTGAGGCTTAGTGAAGTTAATGATGTTTTTATGGCCACCCAGTGGGAAAGTGGTAGACCCTGGATTTGAACCATGCACTTCTGACTCCAGAGCCTGAAGGACACTTAACAAAAAGCCGCGTGGTTAATGTTGTAATAAAGGCATTGCTTGCATATTTTATGATGCTGCTGTCTACATTTATGAATGTGTGTGTGTGTGTGCGTGTGCGTGTGTGCGTGATTCCCATAGCACAAGCCCCTCCTGGCTTCCTTGCAGGCCCATCGGTGACCTGCCTGGGACCCTGCCCGGGAGGAGCGTTTTGGAAATTGCCTCTCCTGACCATGGCTGATGCTGCGTAGGCCAGTGTAGACAAGCCAGCGCACTGTCAAAGGTCCCAAGTTAATTTCAGCATTCCAGAGACAAGGGGTGGGGGAAGCTCATCTTTTGGGCTCCCAGCTGGTGGACAACCTTGCCTGGCATTCACCAGCAAACTGTCCATAAGTCTGATGCCAGGTCAGTTAGATGAGCAGCAGTGGGACATGACTGTTAGAAGGAGCTTAGTTCACTTGTTCCTTCTTTCACACAACAGATGCTTACTGAGGACCTACTATGTGCAGGACGAGGGCTACACAAATGATAGAAACAAATGAAAATTCCTGCCCTCATGAAGCTTCTATTCACGTGGGGGTGATGTGGACAATAAAGAATAAAATGTTTATCTGAGGCTAAGTGCTATGGAAATGGGAGGGTGGGGGGAGGGGTAGGTTGTACTGAGTGTCTGGGTGGGTGTCTGTGTGTACAACTTTAATCCATGTGGTCAAGGAAGGCCTCTCTGAGAAGATAAGGCAGGAGCAAAGGCTTGAAGGAGGTCAGGGAGGGAACCACCTGGATATTTGGTGGATGAGCTCCCCAGGCAGAGGGAACGGTGAGTGAAAAGACCCTGAGTTGGGGTTGGAAAGACTGAAGACCAGTAAAGAGACAGTGTGGGCGGAGTGGAGAAAGTAGGGCTGGGGTGGGGATAGCAGGAGGTGCAGATGTGAAGCACTGTAGTGGGTGTGGAGGACCGGACCACCGGACACCTTGCCGGACATTGTCACAATTTTGACCCCTCCTCTGAGGAAGGTGGGAGATAGGGGTGAATTGGGGGGCAGAGGAGAGATTTGACCAGGTACACTTTGAAAGAAATGATGGTGAGTCTACGCAGTGGGGCTCGTTATGCAGCTTTAGAATGAATATGGTAGATTTGTGTGTTGTTGTGTGCTGGTTTGCTCACTTGACTGGTTCATTCATTTTTTGAACAGATATTTGTGTGCCCCTATGAGTAAGCCTCGTGCTAGTGGCTGAGGATGAAATGGTAATTGAAGCACATGACAGCCCTGATTTCATGGGGCTTAAAGTCTAGAAGAAGAGCCAGATTAAAGATAAGTAAGCATGGGGACTTCACTGGCAGTCCAGTGGTTAAGACTTGGCCTTCCAATGCAGGGGGTACGGGTTCGATCCCTGGTCAGGGAGCTAAGATCCCACATGCCTCGGGGCCAAAAAACCAAAACATAAAAGAGAAGCAATATTGTAACAAATTCAATAAAGACTTTAAAAATGGTCCACATCAAAAAAAAAAAAAGATAAGTAGGCATGAAAAACCAACAAACAAAATAATTCCACTTCTAGGTGTGTACCCCAAATAATTGAAAGCAAGTATTCATATAAAAACTTGGACATGAATGTTCATAGCGACACTATTTACAATAGCCAAAAGGGTGGAAACAACCCAATTGTCTATCAAGTGATGAATAGCTAAACAAAATGGGGTATATACATACAACGGAATATTATGCAACAGTGTGGATGAACCTTGAAAACATTATGCTAAGTGAAAGAAGCCAGACACAAAAAGCCACATATTGTATGATTCTGTGGATATGAAGTATTTAAAATAAGTAAATCCATAGAGACAGAAAGCAGATTAGTGGTTGTCAGGGGCTGGGGGAAGTGGAGAAAGGGGTGAGATGCTTAATGGCTTTCCTTTTGGGGTGATGAAAATGTTTTGGAACTAGATAGAGGTGGTGGTTGCACAGCACTGTGAATGTACTAAATGCCACTGAATTGAACACTTTAAAATGGTTAATTTTATGTTATGTGAATTTTTCCTTTAAAAAAAAAAACTAAGTAAATCACTGTGCCAACATGTGTAGATTTTAAGCGCTATGAAGGAAATAAATAAGATGATGTGATAGTAAGACAGACAGAGAGGGTGGCCGGCTCGGCATAGAGGGTATGCTGTCATGTGAGAAAAGCAAAGGGAAGAAATAGCTGTTGGTATGTTTCCATTTGTAAACATTCATTTGTATACAAGTGACAAATTTCTGGACAAATAGACCAGAAACAATAGTGGTTGTTTTGGGGGAAGGGAGATAGGGATCTGACCTGGGACCAGAGGAGGAAAATTTACTTTTTATTTCTGTGGGTCTCTTTATTTTATTTTCAGAGAATTGTTTATTATGGACAAATATAAACACACACACAAATAACAGAGTATCATGAATCGTGATGTAGCAATTGCTCAGCTCAGGCAATATTCATTCGTTGCCAATCTTGGTTCATCTATGTCCCCACTAAATCATTTTGAAGCAAATCCCATTTTATTTATCTTCAATACATATTCTAGTATGTCCAAGAGGTAAGGATTTGTTTTTAAAATGTTATATATTAAGTGTGATAATAGTGTGTTAACAATAATAGTTTTACTTTTTATTATATATATTTAGTTTTACTATTTGATTAAAATTATCTTTTTATATTTAATTGTTTTAAAAGAAAGGCAGGATCCTTTTTGGTTCTTCGGTTCTTTTTTCTGCATGTGATCTGCTAAGAGGTTGAGTGCAGTGATTCACGTGTCCCACTGACACCTCAGCCCTGTGACTTAAGAACAGAGGTTTTAGCATCAGCCAGGTTCAAATCTTACCTTTCCTACTTGTTCTCTATCTGACCTTAACTTTGAGTTGTCCTTTCCTCATGTAAAGTAAGTAAAATGAATATCTGGCTCATTGTGAGAATCAAATGAAATTTTGCAAGAAAGGATGATAGCCTTTAGCATGGTCGTGAGACATAATACACACTCTAAAAGGCTTACTTTGTTTTAGAACTGGCTGTCCTGTAATAGTTTGGTTGCAAGTATGGATTCTGGAGCTCACATCCCTATCTCTTAGCTGGGTAACCTTTTAAAAGGGATCAAATATGCATATAATGTGTTCAACTCAAAATATGGTAGCTAGAATTACTACTTTATACTTAACGCATAACAATTTTGTATCACAAAAGTAGCTGCACCCTAGTTCGGGATGGAAGAGCATAAAGTTCCCCAAAGATGCTGAGGTTCGGTTCCCACAGATAGCACTGTCAGATTGAAAAATAAGGACGCACAGTCACTCTTGACTGGAATCTATGCTTGAGTTTGTAGTGACAGGAGAGAAGAGAGGGTCAGCCCAACTCCCATAGCATCCTAATCAGCTCCCCTTTCCCTTGGGGGGAAGGGTCAGCTCATGCAGTAAAATGCAAGGATCTTTGGTTTTTTGTGGCTTTGGTGTGCAAAGGATGAGAAAAGCTGTAAGGGCTAAAACTTCTGGAATTCTGTTCAGCTGTAAACTTCAGGAAAAAGTTTATCGTTTCCTTTTCTTCAAGTATCATCCCTTTTATGTCCAGGCATGGAGTTTTCTTGTCAACTGGGGGATAATGACATTACTCCCCTTTAGAAGCATGTCTTTAAGTGAAAAGGTATGTGAAAGCACTTAGCAGTGATGCAGAGTACTCATGCAGAAAAATGAGTTTTTGTTATAACTGTCATTGTGATCATGATATGTGCACAGGTAATTATGACACAAAGCAGAGAGCCATGAGCATCTTATGAAAATACAAATGAGAATGGGGTGGGAGTTTCGAGAAGAAAGGGTTTGCTTCCAACTTTAAGGTGGATGACGAGGGTCTTGAGAAAAGGAAATTAACAATGATTCTAAGGGGTGGAGGGGATTTCAAATGACCCTTGAATGACAGGAAGTGTTCAGACCTATGAAAATTAGGGGAATGTAGAAGAAACCAGTGCAGTGTGAGCAGAGATATTATCGGGTGTGTGTAAGAAGTTTGGCTTCACTAGAGTGTGGATTCCACGAACAGGGAATTGTAAGGATTAAAGTGGGAATTACAGATCATGACTGAGTCATGGAGGGCCTTGAATGCAAGGCTGAGAGGTAGAGAATTTAATCTCTGGGCCAGTGGTTCATAAACCTCTTCTGCCTTGACACACCTGATGGATGGTACTCATATATGTGACGCTCCCCTCTGGGAAGAGCCAGGGCTTTGCCCAGTCCAATGTAATTCCATTCCTTCCTCTTCTATTTAAGGGAACCTATCAGAAGGCAAGTGAGTGAGAATGACATTTTCAGAGGGATGGATCCCATCTGATTCATTTTGAACAAATTAATCCTTCCCAGACTTTGGGTTCTAATTATAATTTAGAGGTAGTAGATTATATGGTGGTTGAGAAGATGATCTCAGGGGCCAGATTGCTTGGGTCTGATTCCTGACTCTTCATCTTACTACCGGGATGACCTTGGACGTTATACGTACTCCTTCTGTGCCTTTATGTCCTCATCTGTTGAATGTGGAAAAGATAGTACCTACGTCACAGGGTTGTTGGGAGGATTAAAGGAAGTATTGTCTGTGACATGCTTGACATAGAGTAAGTGCTTTGAAAGTGTTAGGTATTACAGTTTGTAAGTCACCGACACCTCACGGGTGGTGGATGCCGTTGCTCTCAGCTGTAGGGTGTTGAGCAGAATGAGGGCAAGATCCAAGGTGCAGAATGGGCTTCCCTGGTGGCGCAGTGGTTGAGAGTCCGCCTGCCGATGCAGGAGACACGGGTTCGTGCCCCGGTCCGGGAAGATCCCACATGCCGCGGAGCGGCTGGGCCCGTGAGCCATGGCCGCTGAGCCTGCGCGTCCGGAGTCTGTGCTCCGCAACGGGAGAGGCCACAGCAGTGAGAGGCCTGCGTACCGCAAACAAACAAACAAAAAAAGGTGCAGAATGGGCAAGCAGCACAGAACAGAGTAAGAGTGTGGGCTCTGGAGTCAGCCGTGTCTGAACCCTGAATTTACCGCTCACTGGCTCTGTGGCCTTGAATGGGCAGAGTAAATTGTCTAAGCCTCAGGCTCTTTCCTTTTCTATAAAACGAAACAACAATAACAGCACCTACTTCACAGACTGGTTGTGAGGAGTTAGTGAGACGAGGCATGTGAAGCGCCTGTCATAGTCCCTGGTGAGTCTGTTAGCTGTCTGCTGCTGTGTAACAAGTGACCACAAACTTTGCCACTTAAAATTAACAACCACAGTGTCATCTCACAGTTTCTGTAGATACTGCCTACTGGGTTCTCCACAAGGTTGCCATCAAGGTGTCAGCAAGGGCTGGGTTTTCATCCAAAGGCTTGACTGGGGAAAGATACAGTTCCACATGTACATGGTTGTTGGCAGAATCAGTTTCTCACTGGCTGTCGGTTGGAGACCACCTTCAGCTCCTAGCTGATTGCTGGCCCGAGGCCACCCTCAGTGCCTGGACACATGGACCTCCCTTGAAATGACAACATGCTTCACCAAAGTTATCAAGGGAGATAGTTTCTTCCAAAGTGGACGTTGAATTCTTATTTAATGTAATTGCATATGTGTAATCCCATCATTCTGTCACCGTTGCCATTTCTATTGATCAAAATCAATTCACAGATCTTGCCTGCACACTATGATAAGGATTACACAGGGTTGTGACCCTCAGAAGGTTGGGGTTATGGCAGCCACCTACATAATACATACCTGATACATTCTTGCTGTAAGAAATGAATTTGGCAAGCAGAAAGCATCAGGAGGACAGGAGTTCACTCCTTCTATTTTTGTATCCCAAAGCATAGCGCCTTTCTTATGGTGGATTTTCATTAAATACCATTTGGATAAATGACAAAAATGTGAATTTCCCAGAATGCTTTCCCTGCCCCAGAAGTAGGCTAATGCAGTCCAGATGGGGCCATATCAGTCAGTATAGGCTTGGTATTCTGTAGTAACAAAACAACTTCAAAATCTCAGTGGCTTAATAGTGGTTTATTTCTTGTTTATTCTGCATATCGACTGAGGGGTGACCAGGGGAATTTTCTTATAGTCTTCATTCAGGGACCCCCTTCTGGTGGAGTAGCCATTATCCGGAATACCGCTAGTAACTATGGCAGAGGAAAAAGGGGAATTTTGAAGGGTCTTAACCTAGTAAATAAGTAATTCATTCCAAAGTGCCTCACATTACTTCCATCCAAGCTCATTGGCCAGAAATAATATCCCATGGGCCCACTCACCCCAGGGAACAAGGTGGTGTAATCATATCTTGCACTGAAGAGGCAGAGAGTCAGGGGTATTTGGTGACTGGCACTATTGACCACCCCTGATGGATAATGAACTGAGAAATCAGAGAACAGTGCTTCTGACTACTTAGAGCTTTGCATAAGTGACCTGGCCTTTCTCTGTCTGACATTCCACATCAATTCTCCACCCTTCTTCTTTGGTTCTGTGCCCCTGGATGATGACCTTCCCAGAATGCACCACCTGGACTCCCTCTAACCTCTGGTTTCTGGTTAGATTCAGCTGAAGAGTGACCTGTAGGAGTTTGGAGGATGAACAAGAGGTATTTGGGTTATTTATTTTCCTGGTTTCCTTTCTCCTTCACCTCTGTCCACAGCTCATGTCAGGCAGCATCCCACACACAACTAGAGCTTTCGGTGGGTTCTGCCAGCAGCTGCATTTATTTGCCATTTCCCTCTTAAGGTGGCCCAGTCCTACCCTGGTGCCTGGGTGCCTCCCTATCCTTTGTTTCCCCTGAAAACTATGCCCACAGCTTTGTCAGTAACCTCTTGCCTGAGCTCTTTTCCATCACCACTTTGAGTGGCTGTTCTCACCAGCGTTCTGACTGATGACTCTAACTCGTTGCCTTTTGACAACAACAGAATGATGTAAACACTTCGTGTTTCCCGTGGTTGGCTTTTAGGCATGTGAATTCCTATAGAGTTCTATGGAAGCTACTCAAAATGATTAGGCTAAAGATATTCCAGAAAACGCATGGGCTGGAAGCTATGTCAGTCTCAGACCTCGTTTTTTGGGGAAGATCCCGTTGGACATTCTCCCACCTATGAACTTCTCTGATTGTTTTTTTTTTTCCTTTGTGGTACGCGGGCCTCTCACTGCTGCGGCCTCCCCCGTCGCGGAGCACAGGCTCCGGACGCGCAGGCTCAGCAGCCATGGCTCACGGGCCCAGCCGCTCCGCGGCACGTGGGATCCTCCCGGACCGGGACATAAACCCGCATCCCCTGCATCGGCAGGCGGACTCCCAACCACTGCGCCACCAGGGAAGCCCTCTTCCGGGTGCTTTTGATTGCAAGTGATAGCAACTCAAACTGACTTGAGCAAAGAAAGGAAAACGGACTTATTGACTCATGTAACTGAGAAGGTCAGGGAGGATAACTCAAGGCACAGGTGGATTCAGGGTCGTGAGGACTCAACCCATGTCTCTGTCTCAGCCGTTCCTCCTCCTCAGCCTGGCTCAGATCTCAGATAGGCTTCCGGCTGAGGGTCCCTGCACCAGCAGTTTCCACACTAGTCTTATCACTGGATAGACGCTTATCACCTGCTCATCTTGGAACAAATCACAGAGGCGGATGGCCATGCCTAGAGCACGCGTGTATCCCTAGAGCCCGGGATACCTAAGAGTGGGTGAGGTGGGTTTCCAAAATTGTAGGAAAAGGAGAGGAAGGTTCTTCTATTAGTAAAGGAGAGAATGGGGCTTCGAGATGCAGAACCAATAGGGCGGAGATTATTGCAATTTCATTATGTCATGTTTTATGTATTCCCCTTTATTATCTTAGCCTCTCCCACTGGACCGCAGGCTCCATGAAAGGCAAAATGTGCATCTATTCTGCTCACCTCTAGATTTCCAGTCTCCTATATAGTCTGGCACATATTAGGAGATCAGTGGATATTTCTCTTTTTAAAATCTTTATTATTTTTATTTTCTCAAAGAGACATTTTTCTTTAGATATGCTCTACCTTCCCTTAATTTTCTCCCCAGTTTTATTGCAATATAATTGACATACAGCACTGTGTAAGTTTAAGGTGTACAGCATGATGTGACTTACATACATCATGAAATGATGACCACGAGTTTAGTGAACATCCATCGTCCCATATAGATACAAAATAAGAGAAAAAGAAAAAAATGTTTTTCACTTGTGATGAGAACTCTTAGGATTTGCTCTCTTAGCTTTCGTGTATACCATACAGCAGTGTTAATTTTGTTAATCATGTTGTACATTCTTGAATGAGCAGATGAAGTTTGTAGTCTGTTGGGAAAAGATTAAGGTAAAACATGGTCAAATTCAATGAGTTACCTCAGATTTGGAGGGCAAGAAATGCAGAAAAATTTCGTTTATAGTAATTAAAGCACTGTGTTAGGATAAGACTTATATATGACCATTTAAAAATCTAAAGCTTTGGCAAGAAGTATAGTAGTAAACAAAAGGCACGCCTCCCCCATGTCTCCCTCTTCATCTTGGTGGCACAGCTTGTAGGATACACAGTATTAATGTTCTGTAGACTGCTGGGATTTGTGTGTACAGGCATTTACACACACCTATGCACAGAAACACACAAATGGTGTGGAGGGTATTGTAGAACCACTTGGGGGAAAATAACTAAATTTATTTTTCATCTATTCCTTTCAGCCTAGTCTTGTTTATTATGTCCACTTGATGTGCTAATATTGTACATTTTACGAAGTGTGACAGCCGTTGTAAGCAGCGTAAAAGCTGGGCTGTCAGTGGAATTCTAGGGAGCTGATATCTTCAAGGCGTGGAGAAGAAAAGGTGCTGGGAAGAGCTGAGGCTTGGAGGAAAGTCTGCATTGATTTTGGTGTGTGATTCTGGTGAAAGGTTTTGGTCTGTGAAAATCCAAGCTGTCTTGTCCAGGGGATGGTGGGGGAGGGGTGTCTTCACAATTAGAGTACCCGGACAGATGATCCCCAAAGGGAAGAAAAATGAGCATCAGACGTTATCTCCCCACTTCTGCTTCCTGTAACTTTCCTGATAGAATTAAACCAGTCTTAGGGCAGAACACATGTTCCATATTTTGAATGGATTTACTAGAAATAATTCCCTAAAGAGAAATTATATAGATGACTTATACTCTTCCAAAAGAATATTCTCTCTTAAAAATAACTTTTGTTCCCCTTGAAGACATGCAATAACATATCATGCATATTACCCAACAATATCGTGCATGTCACTTACAATTAACTGCCCAGACTGCATTCTTTGATTACATCAAGAGGTAGTAAGGGGTGTATTAAGAGGGCAGGTTCTGGAGCTGAAGTCGAATCCAGCCCTCCCTCCTACTCAGTGTATGATCTTGGCCAGCTCCTTAATCTCTCATGCCTCAGTTTTCTCATCTGAACAGTGGGAATAATAATGGTGCATATATTATGGACTCATCATGAAGATTAAATACATTAATAAAAATAAAGCACTCATAATAGCACTCAGCACATAGATTACATTATGCACGGTAGCCATTATTATCACATCAGTATACAGGAGAAGAGGGAGAATGTTTAGACTTCTCCACCTTTCACTTTTGGTCCTCTCTTCTTCAAATGCAAGAATAGATGGAAAGTGGGTCAGAGTGAGGATGGACAGGTTGGGAGCCACAGTGAACATTACTTGCATAGGGAAATGAGTGAATTCATCTCTTTGTTTCTATTTCTCTTCCTTCATGGTTTGGCCAGTTGTCTTGTCCCCCAGTTTATGGCAGTGGCCACCTAACCAGACTCCCTGCTTCCAAACGTATCCCCTTATTTCCATCTTTTAGGTTTCTATTATAAATAAATTTATTTATCAAATATTTTAATTATGTTGCTGCATTGCATTAAAAACCTTGAACGTTTCCCCAGTTTGAAATTCAAACGCCATAGCCTGGCCTTCAATTATCTTTGCAAAATGGCCCCAATCCCTCCTTCTGGTACAGCCATCCTTCCCCATGATTCGTAGATTCTCACCATGGTAGAGATACTAGTCACCTCCTGAAATGCACAAGCTTTCATTCTTCCATATCCTTGCCTGGCTGTTTCTTTTGCCTGAATGCCATTTTCAAGCAAAAAAAAAAAAAAAAAAAAAAAAAAAAATCCAAGAAACAGCAAGAGCAAAACCTATCCTTGTCAATTATTATTATTATTAAAATCTGAGATTAGCCTCAACCATGCCATCCTTACTTTGTCTTTCCCCAAAAGAATCCTGTTGAAAAAATTACAAATACAAATATCTAAATAGAGAGAGGTACCGAAGCCAAGAATATAGTTAAAATATATAATGATGATCCCCCTGAATGCTTACTATATGCCAGAAACTACAAAGTGTTTCTAATGTAGATTCTCACAACCTCATGAGACAGATGCAGTGTGTTACACTGCATTGTGTTCACAGTTCACCTACCAGAATTCAACTGTAAACACTCCATGGGGTAGAAACGATGTAAATTGTATAGCTGATACCGCCAGCGATTCTAAGGAATGCATCTCTGCCTGGAATAAGCATGTAGTAAAAGAAGTTCACCTCCTTTAGTCTTTGGCCATTTTATCATCTTCAAGGATCTCATACAATCATTCCAGAACATGACGATTTACATATTTCATACGGCATGCCCACTAAATGTAAACTGTGACTTTATCTGGAGCTCTGCTATAGAAGCAGTAACTTATTCCAACTCTTGAGGAAAGATCTACATTGAACTTAGGTGAGACATGTGGGCGATCATGTGATTTTTTTCATCCAAACCAAGACACTTTTGACCGTAGAAGAGGATACTTTTAATAATGATGTAGGGACAAAAGGCATGAAGTCGGACTGCCCCCATCAGACTGGGACGGCTCCTCTCTGCTCTCCTCCATGTGAGGATCGGATGGGAAGGTGGCTGCCTGCAAACCAGGAAGAGGACCTTCACCAAATCCACTGGCACCTTGATCTTGAACTTCTCAGCCTCCAGAACTGTGGGAAATAAATGATTGTTGTTTCAGCTACCCAGTCGGTGCTATATTTTTGTTGTAGCAACCTGGACGGACTAAGACACCTAGGGGCCTCTGTCCTGTGTGGGTCAGATGCAGCAGTATGAGAAGATCAGACTGCCTCACTCCCTTGCTTAATAACAACACACCCACCATGGTTCCTTGTGTCCCCCGGCACGGAGCAAAGTAATGCACACTTCCCGCCAGAGGCAAGGTCCACCAAGGTCTGGCTCTGGCAGACTGTTCCAGTATCTCTCCTTTCTGTCCATTGCTCTGACCACGCTGGACTTCTTGTCCTTTCAGCAGATCAACGTTTTCCTAGTTAGGCCCCCTAGCACTTTCCTGTGCCCAGGACAGCCACCTTCACCCCATCGTCTCCAGGTGGATGCCTGCTCTTCCTTCAGAAATCTGTGTGGCCTTTCTGTCTAAAGTGACAGAACAGCTTCCTGTAACCCACATGTGCTGCTTGTCTTCTAGCTCTTCACAATGTTTGTAATTTAAGTTTTTCACTTGTTTGTTTCTTCCCCACGCTGTGGACTATAAACTTCATGAGGGCAGCGTTCGTGTGAGTCTGTTTTTCACTCTTTGCCTAGCACTGGGCTTTGTTCATAGTAAATATTCCACGTGTTTTTGCTGAATGAATGTTCAGTCACATCAGGATTGCCAGTGTGCCATGCAGAAAAAAGACCATACAATTTCAAAAAGGTTTTATTCCATACTTGATTATTAAAGAACAAGATCTCTCCCCAGAGCAGGTCTATAGCATCCAGCTAGGTCTTATACCTACTAAAAGTAAAGTATCTGTATTTTATTTAGAATTAAAATCAGAAATGAAGGAAGGATGGCCCTTTCACTCCAGCCCCTCTGCCTCTTTGCTCTACCATGAACACATGGGGCATGCTGCCTCAGGACCTTTGCACCTGCTGTTCCTTCTGCCTATGACACTCTTCCCTCAATATCAAGATGCCTTGTTTTGTCGTCCATGTCAGATCTTATCCCTGAAGCTTTTCCTGACCACCTGTAACTTCTGTCCTGCCAGGTACCAACTGTGCTCTCTACAGAAGAGGGAGGAAACTTAGAGAGGTTGAAATTCAGCCCACACTCTCCCTTTTATGAACTCCTGATGGAGGAGGAAGAGACCTCTTTTTCTAATTGATCCACCTAGAAGGGGGTACCTTTCCATGATTCAAAGATGGTCTTTGTGCTGAACACCCTAACTGTGGGATGAAAATACTGCCAGGTTATATTATGAAGGCATAAGCAACAAAAAAGCCTCACACCTCCATGAAACTAAGATAAACCTGAAATTCCCTCCTGATGGCTCCCCTGGAAAACCATTTCTTCTCTGAGGCTTCCTGGGGTCTCTCTCTTAAATATGTTTGCCAGGAATATCATGGCTTGAGAATAAATATTTCCCAAGCAGCTTTGGTAGACTTTTCCAAATCTGCACTACTCTTAAAAAAACAAATTCATTGAATAAGTCTTTATGCAACATTTGAAGCTTGGCATTAACATTTTTGTTTATGCATAATTTATAGCAACTCAAGTGTTTAAATATCCCAGTGTACACCAGTGTTGGAGAGTGGGATGCCCCTTTGATTATTGAGACTCAACCTGAGACTGAAAGAACTATTAAGACTGAAATTCAGTGCCGGCCTAGAATGATGCTACTAAAATTGAAAGATAATTTCCTAGTCTGTCAGATTCACCATCACTACTAAATTTCCTCCCAATGAAAAAAGGTGTAATTCTGAAGCCCAGCCGACTGGAGACTTATGATTGCCCAGGAAAACCAGATCTGGAGCCCATGTGGCCCCAATCCCCCTAAACTGATTACCTTGGTGTCTTTTAAGGTTTTGGCACTAATTTAATTGACTGCTGTGTACAACCCCAGGAAAGGGGATATGAATCCATTCAAATCCTCACTGTTAAATAAAACCCTTGAGGAAATTACTGGCAACTGAGGGGTTTGCAGAACAAGGATCACCAACAAAGACCTCATTCAAAGTAGTTGCACCCCATTCCCTTGATAAAATGAGTACTTTTTTAGCTTCCCCACTGGGTAGCCCAGTTATCACATTCGGCCATAAAACACACAGTCATTTTTTTATGTTTCATTGCAAAACCATGTTTTGCAGCAGTCAGATCTGTAACGCATTCATACGTGGCTGCCTTTATTGGATTCAATCAATGCCATCGATCTCCCTTTAAATGCGAAGGTTGCACAGTTCAGTTTTAATTGTGGATCTGGTTGCAAGGGCTGTCTGTTGGAGCCAGGCAGTTGTGTTTTTCCCCTAATAGGTCACCTTTTACTGATGAACATTGGCTGGGTTGGACCTTCCTTGGTTGGCATTTCCCCCTTAATGTCAGGCACGGAGGCAAGGGAGAAGGTGCACACAAGTGGCTGACTGAGGGAAGCAGTTTTGCAAGGCTCTAATATCTGGGTTAGGTGTTGTGTTATGTCTTAATAAAGGACTTAAAGGTTAAGCTAAAGTGCCCTGGGGAATCTTTTTTTTAATATATATCTTTATTGGAGTATAGTTGCTTTACAATGTTGTGTTAGTTTCTGTTGTACAACAAAGTGAATCAGCTGTAAGTATACATATATCCCCATATCCCCTCCCTCTTGCGTCTCCCTCCCACCCTCCCTATCCCACCCATCTAGGTCGTCACAAAGCATCGAGCTGATCTCCCTGTGCTATGGAGCAGCTTCACCCTAGCCATCCATTTTACATTTGGTAGTATATATATGTCCATGCCACTCTCTCACTTTGTCCCAGCTTCCCCTTCCCCTGCTGTGTCCTCAAGTCTGTTCTCTATGTCTGTGTCTTTATTCCTGCCCTGCCACTAGGTTCATCAGTACCGATTTTTTAGATTCCATATATGTGTATTAGCATACGGTATTTGTTTTTCTCTTTCTGACTTACTTCACTCTGTATGATAGACTCTAGGTCCATCCACCTCATTACAAATAACTCAATTTCATTCCTTTTTATGGCTGAGTAATATTCCATTGTATATATGTGCCACATCTTCTTTGTGCATTCATCTGTTGATGGACATTTAGGTTGCTTCCATGTCCTGGCAGTTGTAAATAGAGCTGCAGTGAACATTGTGGTACATGACTCTTTCTGAATTATGGTTTTCTCAGGGTATATGTCCAGTAGTGGCATTCCTGGGTCATATGGTAGCTCTATTTTTAGTTTTTGAAGGAACCGCCATACTGTTCTCCATAGTGGCTGTATCAATTTACATTCCCACCAATAGTGCAAGAGGGTTCCCTTTGCTCCAGCATTTATTGTTTGTAGATTTTTTGATGATGGCCATTCTGACTGGTGTGAGTTGATACCTCATTGTAGTTTTGATTTTCATTTCCCTAATGATCAGTGATGTTGAGCAACTTTTCATGTTTGTTGGCAATCTGTGTGTCTTCTTTGGAGAAATGTCTATTTAGGTCTTGTGCCCATTTTTGGATTGGGTTGTTTGGTTTTTTTTTTTTTGATATTGAGCTGCGTGAGCTGCTTGTATATTTTGGAGATGAATCCTTTGTCAGTTGCTTCATTTGCAAATATTTTCTCCCATTCTGAGAGTTGTCTTTTCGTCTTGTTTATGGTTTCCTTTGCTGTGCAAAAGCTTTTAAGTTTCATTAGGTCCCATTTGTTTTTTTTAAATTTTATTTCCATTTCTTTAGGAGGTGGGTCAGAAAAGATCTTGCTGTGATTTATGTCAAAGAGTGAAGGAGGCAAAAGACCTGTATGCAGAAAACTATAAGACACTGATGAAAGAAATCAAAGATGATACAAACATATGGAAAGATATACCATGTTCTTGGATTGGAAGAATCAATATTGTGAAAATGACTATACTACCCAAAGCAATCTACAGATTCAGTGCAATCCCTATCAAATTACCAATGGCATTTTTCACAGAACTAGAACAAAAAATTTTATAATTCATATGGAAACACAAAAGACCCTGAATAACCAAAGCAATCTTGAGAAAGTAAAACAGAGCTGGAGGAATCAGGCTCCCTGACTTCAGACTATATTACAAAGCTAGAGTAATCAAGTACAGTATGGTACTGGCACAAAAACAGAAATATAGATCAATGGAACAGGATAGAGAGCCCAGAGATAAACCCACGCACCTATGGTCACCTTATCTTTGACAAAGAAAGCAAGAATATAAAATGGAGAAAAGGCAGCCTCTTTAATAAGTGGAGCTGGGAAAACTGGACAGCTATATGTAAAAGAATGAAATTAGAACACTTCCTAACACCATACACAAAAATAAACTCAAAATGGATTAAAGAGCTAGATGTAAGGCCAGACACTATAAAGCTCTTAGAGGAAAACATAAGCTGAACACTCTTTGAGGAATCATTTTAAAAGGGTGTAATGAGTTTGTAATATAAAACCACCTGTCTTAGGGGAAGGGGTACCCTGGGGCCATTAATGTTTTCAGCTCATTGATAGAGGCCCCCTCCCGCCTCAGAGCCTTTCCTCATAGTTTACCCATGCGTTGCTTTATTTGGGTCTATTCACTCACTGACTTACTGATTCATTGACCTAAAGCCGGAACCAAGTGAGCTAAATACTGGCTTGTTAGCTGTGTGACCTTGGTCACGTCTCCTTATCTGTATTCCTCATGGATCAATCAGGAATGATACTAAGTACCTCCCGGGGCTTTACCAGGGTTAATTAAAAGAATGCATGTGAAAGCTTGGGCTGATGCCTCATAATAGGGAGGACATACTAAATATTAGTTATTATTATTTTTATTTTTTAATATCAAATCTTGTCTTCTTGGTCAGTACATTAGTCCTTATACCTTACATTTTTATGTAGAAGCCATATTCTTTTTTTCTAAACTTTTTATTTTATATTGGAGTGTAGTTGATTAACAACGTTGTGTTAGTTTCAGGTGTACAGCAAAGTGATTCAGTTTTATTTATTTATTTATTTATTTTAATTATTTGGCCATGCTCTGTGGCATGCGGGATCTTAGTTCCCCAACCAGGGATCGAACCCGTGCCCCCTGCATTGGGGGTGCAGAGTCTTAATCCCTGAACCACCAAGGAAGTCCCAGTTATTATTATTATAGGGTGTCAGGGCAAAGGGGAGCAGTGACCTATGTAGGTTCCATCCCCAAGTAGCCATGCTTGGTGGATCCTGTGTCTCAGGCACAATTCTGTGTATTTTACAAAATAAGCATTTCTTTAACTCTCAGATCAATCCCACAAGGGAGGCACAGTTATTATTGTCCCATTTTATGGATGATGAAACTGATGGGAATATTGTCTGCAAAGGTACAGAGCTGGGCACTATCCTAGGAGATCTCCCAGGAGAGGGAAGGTCGGGATGATGGGGATGCAGGACTAAAGTGTGTGTCATGGCAGGTGAAGTCTGAGAAGAAAGGTGGGTCCTGGGTGGGGGGCAAGGAACATGGTTTCATCCTGTAGGGCATCAGAGACCTTCAGTAAGGAAGGATCCTGATTTGTTATTCAGGAAAATAACTCAGGCAGCAAGAGTGCCTGAAAGAAAGCTAGGATTTACCAGGGGTCGGCAAACTTTTTCTGTAAAGGGTCAGACAGTAACCATTTTAAGCTTTGTGGGCCATCCAGGCAATGTCTCAATTATTTACTTCTGCTGTTGTAGCACAAAAGCAACCACAGACAATGATAAATGAATGGGCCTGCTGGTGTTCCAATAAAACTTTATTTACAAAAACAGGCAGTGGGTTAGATTTGGTCAGTGAGCCATAGTTTGCTAACCCTTAGTATTCCAATAGAATATTTAAGCATGATGATTAATTATGGTAATTAGTTTTTTCTGAAACAGAAAAGGGAAACAAAAGATTTAAAGTTGTCCTTTATTCTTTACTCTTAGCAGAGATGCATTCATAAACTAAGTCTTGGGATCTCACAACTCTGAATTAAATAATAATATTTGGTAGGACTGACTCTTGACAAAATTGCCAAGATGTTGGAATAATCTCTGTCATTTTTCTTTTTCTGCACCATCTCTCCCAATTTCTAGGTCTTCAGCACTCTGGAATTTCCCTCGGTTTGGGGTAGCTGAGTTACATAGGGCAGTGGATCTCTGAGTTTCTATAGAGGAGAGAGGGGGGAGGAAGAGGTCCCCTCAAAAAGGGCTTGAGGTGACTTGTCTTGAAGTTACTTCCATATAGCGAGCATGTTATTTTATTTATAGTATAAGCATGAGGAGACTTCAGAGGGCCTTTTGATAAAGATTCTGACTGATAAAGGAATATTAATGATATGGCAGATGTCAAGGGCTACGTGGGAGTACAGCTTTCCCCTTTGTGCAGGCTAACAAGGGGCCTGCCACAGTGTTTTGGATGTTGTTGAAGACGCAAGACTCTTGGGTCAGAGACAAAGGGCAGCTTACTACTCACAGCCATGGCGATAGCCCGAGTACCAGCATTTGTGCTGGTTCCCGGAGCTCTGATTCCCACAGCGTAACACAAGAAGGGCTGGGTGATATCTGCACATGTATCCACTTGTGGGTTGTGTTACAAGAGAGGAATCCCTAATTTAGGGAACCCCAAATCTTTTATAATGGGCAATATCTACCCTCTTCCCCAGAGAGAAACATTATCTTTATTATTATGGACAGTAAACAGATCTTCCCATTGCTCCCTAAGGTGACATCCTGTCTATCTTCCAAGGCTGTTTGTTGCACAAAATTCATGAAAGAATAGCCTGTTGCAAAGGCAGGCAGTGCCTCTGCTCATAAGCCAGGAAGAAATGCAAGAGACTCCTGGATAATTGTCTCCCAACAGCAGGGTTCCTATTTTGCATTTTAATTAGGTTCAAAACAGAAAGCGGAAAGAACTCTGCTGTAACGATAGTATTTTCAGCAGCAGTGAACAAGCAGGCACGATGCGCTCCTTTGAAGAACATCCCTGGAGCCCTGGCATAAGCCCCCTTCATGTTTGCTTTGTCTGCTTTGACCTCCGGCTGACTGTCTAGGGTCTGTCTGCCAGCTTTGGTGGTTAGAATTATTTTTATCGTGTTGAGGGCTGTTTTCACACATCCGAAGTTTGGAGAGAGACCTTTGTTGTAAACACACTTGATAAATGATCCCCAAACATGCCAAAGAGTTCCAACCAAGAATGAATCACTTTTGAAGAATGCTCCTGTAAAATATTTTGGGAAAATAGCCTTTCTTTTCGGAACTGGGTGTTAAACCATTGCAGAGTTATCATGAGTGCTTGGGACCCTTGAGTGGACATAAGACAGTTGGACTGTTTTGTGGTCACCATGATCTCTGCAGTTCTAGTGACACGGACTGTACTCTTCTATCAAGAGCCATTAACAAATCATGATTTGTGCTTGAATATAAAAGAGAAAATGAAATGAAATCAGTTTTTTTCTTTTCTTTTGGGAAGGTGAGATTCTCTTCAAGTCAGGGGAGTTCTCGCTTGAAATTTTAACAGATTCCTGAGTTGGAAACAAGCTAGGTTTGGATACTTGAAGGCACAGAATGAATTTAGTTATTTTTATATCTTCGTTGCGTATGCCAGGCATAGGTATATTTATTGGTATATCGAAGATGCTCAATAAATGGTTGCTACAGTAGATGGATTCTTGTTTGGCAGTAAACAAACATATATTAAGTTCCTAGCAAGTGCAGGCCACCAGGAGCATGGTGTTTTGGGGACATCACTTCTGATGTGTATTCATGGAAGCTGTTCAACTAATTAAGAGTTTAGATCTATTGATCCTGTTGATCTTTTTACTCTTGTCCTGGCAGTGCACTCTGTGTTTTGATTGTATGAGGTCCTGAAATCCTCATAAGAGTCCTAGGGGGGTGGTACTACCAGTATGGATATTTTATAGATGGAAAACTGGGGTCAATAGGGTTAATCGCTGACCAGGTTGCCACAACTAGTTAGTGGTGAAGGCTGGATTTAAACAACACAGGCTGCCTCCATAGTTATCCTGCTTCCCTAGAACTCAAGTTTTTACTTTAGTGCTAAAACATGCTGTATAAAGGATGCACCAGGTATCCTATGTCTCCCTTGAAAATGGAACAATAGTAAAAGAAGTAGATTTTATCTTAATAGATCCCAACAGTCTTCAGGGTTATTGGAATTGTCCCATTTATGGTGGCTGAAGGCATACACTTCCTTTGTGAGAGGCTTGTTTTAAAATATAGAAAATTTGAGACATAGTAAAGGTCAACAGATCAGGAGATGATTGCCACTGAAAAGACAGTTTGTTACTTACAGTTCCCAGGAAGGGGAGGGCCACACCATGCCTTGGGGGACCACACTGGGAAGCCTGGGGCTGATCAGAGGCAGAAAGAGAAAGGGAAACTGTGGCCTTTATTGTGGTCTCTAAGGGAAGACCAGGCCAGGCAGGATAAACAAGTTAGGACTGGCTAGTTTGAGTAATTTCAGCAGACTTTGGAGGCATAGGGGCTGTCCCTAGTTGTCTAGTACCTGGCCCTGGGGTGATTAGGACAGGGGGATAGTGGCCTGGAATGTGAGAGCCTGATAAGGGAGGGGGTTAGAAACTCCCGATTGGTTGGATTGCATTTGAAAGATGCCCTGGTGGTTGATGGTGAGGGAAGCAGGAGGCCAAGACAAGGTGACTCAGGCCTATTGTAGGACCAGAACAAGGTGTGTCCAACGACTGCATGTAGGGCAGATGTTCAAGCCTCAAGTTTACAAGAGGCAGAAGTATGGTTAATACAGTCCTTAAGAAGAGATGTGTAGTGTGGTAAAAGAGTGGGGTGAGTGTACAATGAGAAAACATAGAAGAACAGGGTCATGGACTTGCCTCTTCTACCGGTTTATTTGTAGGACTGTATGCAAGTACTTTTATTTTGCTTTACCAACACTCAATCTCTCCACTTGTAAAGTCAGGACCTTTTACTAAATCAGTATTTCTGAAGATATGAGACACATCGTCAGTGTTACATTAGATGACTTCAGGCAGGACAGAAACAGGGCATCAAATTAACATTAAATCACAAAAGGTTATTTACTTTCCCTTTGCTTTCAGTCTTTCTTATTGCCCCAAAGAGAAAGTCTCAATTTGGTGCTATTATGCCCTTAACCCCTCCCTAACTGTTGCTACTTTCATTTCAACCAAAAGTGGATCTCTGGCTCCTTAGACACTTTGGCAGGCATTTCAACCTGGTTCTTGGTTGCAAATAACAGAAGCCACTTAGGAAAATAAATTGAGTAGAAGGTGAGAGCACAAGGCCAGAAAATGTTCATTACTAACAGGATGAATAGGTATTTGGATCCAAGGTATAACTCAGATATAGGGAAATTCATATCATCATAAGAGACATCCCCAAACCCAGTGTATTAGTTTCCTAGGGCTGCTGTAACAAATAACCACAAACCTGGTGGCTTAAAACAATAGAATTTATTCTCTCATAGTTGGAGGCTAGAAGTCTGAAATCAAGGCACCAGCAGGGTCACACTCCCTCCCAAGCCTCTAGGGAAGGATTCTTTCTTGCCTCTTCCAGCTTCTAGTGGTCCCTGACAGTCCTTGGTTTGTCAATGCACCACTTCAATCTCTGTCTCCGCCTTCACATCATCTTTTCCTCTGTGTGTTTCTGTGTTCTTCTCTCTTCTTATAAGGACACCCATCATTGGCTTTAAAAGCTCACCCCACATCCAGGATCTCTTCTTGGAGATCCTTAATGAATTACATCTGCAAGGCCATATTCCCAAATAATGTTACATTCTGAGGTTCCAAGTGGACCTGAATTTTGGGGAGATACTTTTCAACCCACTATATCAACAACCAAAGGAAATCTGAGAAATCTGAGAAATTACATGAGAAAGTGTCATGGGAGTTGGCTGCGTGGGCACTGTGCATGGTGTTTTGCAGTATACCAGCCACCCCTGCATGGGCCCCTCCATGGGAGTTCATTACAACTAGCCCTTTGTCCTTAATTCTTTTCTTTTAAGTTTCAAAGTCATGAGCCAGAGTATCTGATTGGCTAAGTCTAAGTGATTTGCCGGGAGATGAGGAGAGAGCTATGAATCCTTTTTCAGCATCCATCTCGGAAGTCAAGACCCTGCAGTTTGGACTTCCCCATAAAGGAAGGACATTCAGAGGCTCTGAATTTCATACATTCAGAGTATGAAAAAAATGACAAATGTCTACTGTGCAACAGCTAAATTCAATGCCTCTCTCCCCATTAACTCTCTTTTTACAGTTGTATTCTATTTATAACAAGTGATACTATTTTTTCACTTATAGCAGTATGACTTTGTAAATTAACTTTAGTTAGGTAAAAAAAACACTATTGATTTACGAAGGGATGAGAAATTAATGACAGTATACAGGCGTTATATTGCTATGGATGGATACATAGTGGTACCTAGATATGGTAAGAATCATAAATGTAGGAGATAGATGTCCAAAATCCATGCTGAACTGGAGTATTTCCAGACCCTGCAATTCTTTGCACTCATAGCTATTTGTTTAGAAAGACTTAGGTATCATGAGCCTTGGGCACTATATATCTATAATTTAGGGCATCACAAAGAACTGAGAACAGACAATTCATAAGCTTCAGAGATTTTAGCAAAGCACTGCAGTTCCTGTGTGTTTTAGGTGAGTTTTCCAGCCTGTGCTGTTTTAATATACCCTGTATTTGGAGCTGGCTTCTATATCTCCAATAACCTACTGGGCATTTTCAACTGTATATCCCACTGTTACCTTAAATTTAGCAGGTAGAGAAACAAATTCATCATCATGTCATCCCCCCTGCCCAGCCCCAGCCTGTGTCTCCTCTTGACTTCCCAGGTGTACTTCCCTGATGTACACCTGCAGCTCCTGCAGCCTTGGAGGATTTCCAAAATGCTCATCTCCATCACCTCCTAAATGTATCCAGTCACTGCATTTTAGTGAATTCCCCCTCGGAGGGTGTCTTGTATCTCTCTTTCCTTCCCACTGTTACCATTGTTTTCTAGGCTTTCACCTGCTCTTGTCCTCTAGCTGGGGTCTCCAACCCTCCCTTCCCACAACTCCAAAGTACATCTTTAGCTTAGTTACAGCTGTCTCTTGTTTCTTCATCATCAGCAGTGCCAAGAAGTGGCTGGGGTGAAATTTAGCCCCTTCTGTAATTTCCAATGGTCCTACAAGCCCAGGGAAGCAAATAGTCTGAGTCACAACACTGTGCTTGCCGTGCAGACACAGCTTCAGTCCAGTTCTCTTACACAACCTTTCAAACAGACTGCCACTCTCCCAGTTTACCTGTGTGGAGCCAGCTTGGCCCCTTATTATCCTTTGAGTACACAAAACTTAGGGCTTTTGCCCTCAATTCAAATTTTCTCCCTCTCTTCATTCTCAATTTTTTGATCTATACTCTTATTAATCACCAGAAGGTCTAGCATGAAAAGAACACTAGCCGTGAGCTCAGAATTGATAGGCAATGTTCAAACTTTGCTCCTTCCCACATGAGTTCCTGGAGTGTGTTATTAAGATAGAAAAATCTGAGTGGCTAAACATTTGCATTTCTTACTTATTTTCCCCCATTCTTTCCAAGTTAATTTGCATTAGGATACATCTGTTAAGCAAACATGCCCAAGACCTTTTACCAGTTATAGCCCTAGGTAAGCAAGGTAGGAATGGTGAGGAACATCTGTTTGCCTCTAGCTAGTAAGATTTCTGAGGTTTAGTGTGGGACACCAGCTGTCTTGCAAAGTCCTGATTTGTCACTGATTATGGAAAGATGCTAATGATCCAAAAATGATTAGACCTGGCAAGGACAAGGTGGGAGGGGAGTACCCTTTGGACAAAGGGCAGAGATGGTACCAGCCTGTTTCTCAGAAAAAGCTTCCCTCCCCCATCCCCATCCCCCATCTCATTCCAGTTCTGAGTTGACCTGGGAAATTACCCGAACCCCTTGGTATGGGAGGTAGTAGAGAGATAATAAAATGTCCTGCTGTTTGGCAAACAAACGGGCTCTTTATTTTTTACATTACTTCAGGATCGTAAGGCCATTGTTCTAGGTGGTTTTGAGTAGGTTTAACTAATTCTGACTTGTCTTAGGTTGGTATACATCCATTCTCCTCCACAGAGCTGTTTCTGAATGTTCCAGACCTTGTCAGTTCTCACGTCTCCAACTTATGTAACTTGACCCCTTTCATCCACAAGTAAACCATTTGTTTGGCCTGTCCCACCAGAAGTTCATCTGGTCAACTTAACATGACCAAAAGCATAAAACTTAATACTTAAATTGAACACTCAGGTGTCTACTGGCTTATGTCATTAGTTTTATCTTTTCACTGTGTAGATTCTCTGTCTTCAAATAGAGGACACCATCCTTAATGGCAAAGATTATGGCATTTAATTCCATGTCTCTTATAAAGTACCCCTCCTGCCACTGAACTCAAAGTGTTGGACACATAGCACAGAACTCCACAAGTGTGTTTCGTGTTTTTTTTTTAACATCTTTATTGGAGTATAATTGCTTTCCAATGGTGTGTTGGTTTCTGCTTTATAACAAAGTGAATCAGTTATACATATACATTACAAATGTGTTTCTGATTTATTTATTCTGCAACTAATTGTTTGTGTCTCAACTGTGTGTCAGGCCTTGAGGTTGGCAGTGGGTGTACAGCCATACAGAAGACAGAGAAGATTCCTGCTCCCATGGAAGAGCTGGATAATGGGCAAGTAAACACGTGGATGGTAGAGTTCAAGTTTGGGATTGGTGCTATGAGGAAATAAATTTTTTGCTCCAACAGTCTAGAGAGTTGGTCAAAGAAGGCTCTGTGTGGAGGTGATATTGAAGCCAAGACCTGAAGGGCACAAAGGAGTCAAGGATGCAAAAGTCCAGAAGAAAGGAAACGAGATGGGAAAGAGATTGTTTTCTAGGACATTATAGACGGTCCATGTGCTGATGGTAGGGGAGGGATGTATGGTAAGATTTGGGAGTTACTTGGGCTCTAGTCCTGCTGATGCATGAGGAGTTGGGGTTTTGATCTAAGTGTAATGGGAAGCCATTGGAGGATTAAAAGCAGAGGAGTAATATTGTGAAAAATAGGGGAGCGAGGATGACATGGGGGGACAGGTGAGGAAGGCACTGCCACAGACCAGGTGAGAGGTGATGGTGGCTCCTATCAGGCTGGTGACTGTGCAGGTAAAGGAAAGTGGATGGATTTGGGAGAAACTTTGGAGGTCAAACCAATAGGGCGGATGAATATGGAGAATGCGTAGGGGACAATGATTCCCATATTACTGCCTTCTGAATGTTGGGGTCACTTACTAAGGTGGAGGAAGCTAGTGGAGAGATTTAGGAGAGAGAAATCAGTTTTCACTTTGGACATGTTAAGTTGAAGATGCAGATGCGTCAACAAAGTAGAGATGTTGAGGGGATATTGGTCTTCAGGATCTAGAGCTCAGAAAAGGAGATCTGGACAAAAAAAAATGAACTTGTGTCGCCAAGAGATGGTATCTGAAAGCCACAAGAATGGGCAAAAGTCAACCAAGAGGATAGAATAAACTGCCATGTGGGTGTGAAGTCACTTATATGTCTGCAAACTGTTCCACGTGCTTCAGGGCTACAGAAGCAGGGTCTATGAGAGTCGGGGCTCATGTAGCACGCAGCAGGTATTATGAGGTAGACCTCTGCAGGCGGAGGCAGCTGAAAGCCTGTAGGTTGGGGTGATCGGGGGGAATCTGCAATTGTCCACATGGGACGAGTCCAGCAGAATCATATTTTGGATGCAACCCTCTATCTCCTAAGAATATTTCCACAATTAGTGTCACACTTCAAGGACTTTATGCAGATTGTGGATTTAAACTGGGTTAAGGTATTAGACAAAAAACAATAGAACTCATCAGTGTCATTGCGAAGAGTTTTTTTTTGAAGAGAAAAGAAAGTTGATGGTAATTTTCCCAACAATATGCAACGATTGTGCCAAAGCTGTTTTTCATGCCGTAAGATCATTCAACTGAGTGATGATATTTTGAGGGAAGATAATTGCATTGTGTATATGGGACACAGCCGCTTAAAAGCCAAATAAATAAATAAATAAGGAAAAATTTTAAAGGGGAAAATAAAGGAGAAATTCCATCGATCAGCTTGTTTCTCACACTTTTGTTTATACCTCAGAAAGTGGTTGAATGTGTCTTTTCCCTATTTATTCCTGTTTATTTTAACACTGAGTAGATCAAGCAGGTTACTTTTAGCTAAAAGCAATCTCTGGTTACTTTCAATTGCCTTAAGTGTTTCCTTATTGTTAATTCGTAATCTCATAAGTAATTCATGACCAAATTTTCATTGTAAAAAACGAAAATGTAGTAAATATGGCTAGTTTCTTTTTTTATTATTTGATATATGTTTTATTTATTTATTTTAAAAATATTTATTTGGTTGCGTTGGGTCTTAGTTGTGGCAGGTGGGCTCCTTAATTGTGGCTCACAGGCTCCTTAGTTGTGGCTCGCTGGTTCCTTAGCTGTGGCATGCAGACTCTTCGTTGTGACATGCATGTGGGATCTAGTTCCTGGACCAGGGATTGAACCCGGGCGCCCTGCATTGGGAGCTCAGAGTCTTAACTGTTGCGCCACCAGGGACGTCCCTAGTTTCTTTTTTTTGTGTGTGATACGCGGGCCTCTCACTGTTGTGGCCTCTCCCGTTGCGGAGCACAGGCTCCGGACGCGCAGGCTCAGTGGCCATGGCTCACGGGCCTAACCGCTCTGCGGCATGTGGAATCTTCCCGGACCGGGGCACGAACCCGTGTCCCCTGCATCGGCAGGTGGACTCTCAACCACTGCGCCACCAGGGAAGCCCCCTAGTTTCTTTTTTGACCCCTGCACTCAATTCAGTACTTAAACCGTGGGTTTTATGTGTGTCCTTAAGCCGTCTTTTCAAGTGCATTCCCATGTGTATTCTTTGGAAAGAGACACGTGTTTTCTTTGGAAATATATTTTGGTTTATTCTTTTTTTTTTTCATTAATTAATTTATTTATTTTTGGCTGCGTTGGGTCTTTGTTGCTGCGCGGGTAGAGAACTGGGGCTACTCTTCGTTGTGGTGCGCAGGCTTCTTGTTTCAGAGCACAGGCTCTAGGCGCACGGGCTTCAGTAGTTGTGGCACGAGGGCTCAGTAGTTGTGGCTCGCGGGCTCTAGAGCACCGGCTCAGTAGTTGTGGCACATGGGCTTAGTTGCTCCGCAGCATGTGGGATCTTCCTGGCCCAGGGATCGAACCCGTGTCCCCTGAACTGGCAGGTGGATTCTTAACCACTGTGCCACCAGGGAAGCCCTGGCTTATTCATTTACACATATAACTGTCACTTTTCTTCTGCCCAAAATATGTCTTATAGACCTTGCTGTGTCAGGGCATATTGAGTTGCATGACATTTTTTAATTGTTAGGTAGAATTCTATATTGTAGAGATGCACTTTCTTTTGCATGGCTGTCTCTTGGCAGATCTTTAGATTGTTTCTGACTCTTTGTTCATACAGACAGGCTGCTGAGAGCATCCTTGACATATCCATGCGAGTCTTCCAGGAAGAACTTTCCAGTCAATACTTTTTCTTGGAAAAGTGATTTGTGCCTGCAGATTCAAATTTAGCAAGCATTTGCCAGACTCTTCCTTTGTTCTGGGCTTGGTGTTAGATGTGTTAGTTGTATCCATCATCTTATCTAAACCTTGAGCCATTAGTGAGGTGAGTGGTACTTGAAGCCAGGGGGCCAGAACTGACCTACTGCACCCTGTCACCTCCCTGCATGGTCCTGTGACAACCGCTTATAGTTATGGAGAAGAAGGGACTTGGGAGTCATACTCCCTAGATTCTGAATTCAGATCCTTGCTCTTTCCTGAAGGACGTGGCATGGCACATTTTTGTGTCACTTAATCTCTTACAGCTTTGGCTTCCTTACCTGGAAAGTGGAGCTATGAATAATACCTTGATCAGATGGTGTGTGACCTGTGGGTTATCGTGGATCCAACAATATGAATGAGATTTGAAACGTAAGAAGTACCAAATAGGCAAAGCTTTATGCTGTGATGGTGTCAGTGAACAAAGTCGCTGACCTCAAGGAGGTTAAATTCTGTACCAGGGATGGTTAAGCACATCACCAGGACAGAATGGCATCCAGGTCACCAGGCATCTGACCAAAAGGCCAAAGTCCTATGTTTCTTTTTATCCTTCTCCCTGCACGTTCCCTCAGAATTGCTACTGCTTTAAACATCTCTGGCCTTTCTATTAGTTCACAGAGATCTAAATCAGGAACTTTTGTTTCATTTTGCACCACATCAGAAACTGGGAAATGGATCCCCTTTTTATGGATTTTTGGTAATTTGGAAAATAAACATGGCTTGAGAATTGGGATGAGTATGGAGCCTTCAAAAATAATAAGTAGTTTTTAAGTGCCTTCTGTGTATCACAAAGTATGTTAAAGCTTTGCTTAAAGTCCTAGAAATCTTTAGATTGCAAGATCCAAAAGGCTTACCTAAACTTCCATGAGCAAAAAGGTAATTTATGAAACAAATCATTCCAGTATATTCCCTCTTCTGGCGTGGTTGGATCTAGGAGCTTAAACAGTATTGTAAGGACCCAGTCTTCCTCCCTTAAGGATTTTGGTCTGTGTTCCTCTGGTCAGCCTTCTTCTTCATTAGGTTCTCTTCTTGGGGTAGTAATATGGCTGCCATCTGTTCTGAGCTGATGTGCTATTCTTTTAGTAACTTAAACTGAGCATCCCTCTTTCCCTGAAAAGTAAAATAACTTGAGTTGGGCCTTATTTGTCCTGATGGCTCTGGATTGGGTAACGTGTCCATCCTTAACTGATTGACTGTGGTCAGGAGATGAGTTACTGCGATTGGCCAGGCCCAGTCAAGTGTCTGTCCTTGAAGCTGGAGAGGGGTAATCAGTAGCCATTCAGATCACTTGGACTGAGAGAAGAAAAGCCAATTCTGTACAAGGTCAGGGGAGCGGGAATGGGTGTTGGGTTTGCAAAAATCTCAGATGCCTCATGTGAGTATTACGTTTAGTTCTCATAATAATTCCATAGAGTGGTACCGATAGTCCTTGGTTAGATGGAGAGGCAGATGCTTTGAGCGGTTAACTCACTTGCTGAAGCCCACTCAGCCAGCAGTTGAAGAAACTAGGTTTTGAGTCTGGGTTTGACTGCATTCTCAGCCATTTCGTTCTGGCCCTGTTCTAACATTACCACCCGACCCCTTTCCTCCCCCCACTTCCCCCACCCCAGTGCAGAGGGTGATCCATGCGAACAGTGCTACTCAAATCCCATTAGCATCGCTGGTGCCTGGTTTCTCTGAATGGCACACTCAACGTTGCAGCAAAGGTGGGTCAGTGCACAGTCATATTAAGAGAAATCTTTACTGAACCAATACATGGGGTCTGCAAAACCATTGGTCTTTCCAACTTCCCATCGAGTGGCCTGCGCTCAGGGGTAAAGCAAGGGGCTATAAATCACAGGAAAGGTTCCCCTTGACGCATTTCCACAGCTGGAATGTGAAGCAAAGCGTTGTTTACTTTGTTTAACACCACAGTTAGTAAAAATCAAAATGTCTACAGATACATTCACTGTAGTAAATTATTAGGTAATTAACCTTAATGCTCCTTGCTCTGAATCACCAACTTACTTTGGCTCTGGAGCCACTGAGACTATTTCTCAGGAATCATAATGTATGATTGCACCAAGGCTTAATGTTAAGTGCAACAAAGTTTGAATACAGTGGAAGGGATTTAGGATGGATACATTCCAAAAGAGGGAGGGGAAGAGCTTTGTGTAGTGTGGAAGGAAAACTACAGACTTGCAACAGGAACGCAAAGCAGGGAGGAGAGGTGTTCTTTTTAAGCGATCTCCAACTTAGATTTTCTTTTTTTCTGCCAGCAAGTTTAAGCCCTTATCACGTCATGCTTGGGCTATTTTAATAGAGAACTTCTTTCTCTCCTCTCCTCTCCTCTCCTCTCCAGACCATTGTACCAGATTAATCTTCTTGAAGCACAGGATTTATAGCACAGCCTGATTGATTAAGTCTTTAGTGGCTCCATCTTGCTAATAAACAACATACAAACACCTTCGTGTAAATTTTTTATTCTTCCTCAATCTGGCTCTCAAACCACCTCTTCTGTTAAAGCTCAGGGTGACGCCTTTGAGCATCTGACCTGTGCCCTGCACACCCCTCCTGGGCTTTCTTATTCTGAGCTGATGCTCCTTCCTAGGGGTGGGAAGATGTAAAACAGTGATGGTTAAGAGCAAAGCGTCTAGGGTGAGATTGCGTGGATTTTAAATCCAGCTTTACTAGTTACTGATTTTGTCACCTTAGTCCTGTTAGTAACTTTATTTTTAAAAAGTTTGTTTATGTATATGTTTATATTCATAGAATTAAAAAAAGTTGTTTATATTGTCCTGGAACTTATTTTTTTCCCACTTAATAATAAACCCAGGAGAAGTAATAATATATGTCCATATATGTGTTATTTCTTTCCTGTGGTCTATTATATGGAAATATATATATATATCTCCCATTTCTTAAAAAATAGCAACACAGCATTATATACTGTGGTCATGTCACAGTTGATTCAGCCATTGCCTTACCGATGGGAAGTAGGGTTGATCTGTGTTCTTTGTGCATTTTAGCTCTTAAACTAAAGCATCCACTTTGATTCCAACTACATTAATTTGTTTCTTGAATAAGTATTTATTGAATACCTATTATGTGCCAGACACTATAGTAGCTGTTAGGGACATAATGTCGTCCTGCTATCACCAACTCTGTAGTCTCACGGACAACAGATTTGGGGAACAAGGGTGTTCTCAGGACAGGTGTTGTGATGTTACCCTTTATACCAGGTAGGCTCTGAAGCCAGCAAGTACAGGTGGCCAAAAGCAAGTAGCATCAGAATTATTCTTGAACGTCCTCTGAACTGTTTTCAGAGTGTTCAAAGTTCTTATAGGCAGTTCTCTATGATAAAGGGGGAGCTAAGTGGAGAATTCTGAAATATTTCTCTTGCCCTCAGCCTCTGTTTTCTTTTTTCAAGCTCTAGGCCGCCATAACTTTAACTCAGGTGCATGTGTGTAAAAGAAATCATGAGGCCTTGGCAGGTGTTGAGGTGAGAGACAGTACATGGTTGGTTGTCAGGTTCTCAGATTACTTATGGCTTAGGATTGCATATATTATATGATTCCACTTTATAGAAAATGCTCACAGGAGCCAATGACAAGTTCAGAAACTCAGAGAACTATTCCATTTGTCACTGGAACCAGCACCCAATTATTGCATGTGTTGTTTCTTCTTGAAAACAGAGAAAAAAAAAAAGATAAAAAAGAACAAAAGAGCATTGCTCACCACCCAGTTCTACAAGGATTAAGTCACAACCCACTGCAGTCACCCACCAACAGTGCATCCTGAGAGGAATTCAGGATGAGGTACTCTGTGCTTTGGATAAACAGGCCCTTAGATAGTTAAATGTGTACCTCAAGAAGAATTTCAATGACCCCCAGATTCTTGCATCTTCCCATATACAGAAAAGCACTAAAATCATCAAACTGTGATGTTTGTTCTTTCTGATTAGCACTAATCTTTTACCAAGATGTATGCTTGACTGCATGTATTTCCTAGCCAAATATATATATATATATATATATATATATATATATATATATATATATATATATATATATCATGTATAAACTAGCATCTCCTCTCCCTCTTCAGAGCAGTTCCTCAGAGCTGTCTCCCAGGCTATAGTCCTCAGTAAGACCCTGAATAAAACTTAATTTCACACACACACACACACAAAACATATATAATTATGACCTCTAATGGGTGGAATTCAGAGCCTTCTGAAAGACTGTCTCCTGGGTTATAATCCTCAGGTTGGCTCAAATAAAATTTTCCATTTCTTTCTTAGATTGACTATTGATTTATTTTTTTTTATTGACACTACTTTCATTGGTTCAGTGCTTGGCATATAACTTTTTTTCTATTTTCTGTATTAAATGTTTAATTAATATAAATTAATTTTGTTATGATCACTGTAATTATTCTTTATAAACCTGTTTAATGTATCTGCTCATGAAAATGTTGGTTGGATCTGGCTCCTTGTCATGGTCTCTACGTGTGGGTCTCTCATTCCTATGGGATTCTCAGCACCTAGAATATCCCCCCTGAGGTGCCCAAGTGCTTTTAATAAAGACTGAACATATCCCTTAAAACAAACCTTACAAAAGCACTGAGGTTGCTAATTGTTCTTGGCTGAAGATGTTACCTGGCATTTGATCTTTAGACAGGACTTGTGCAGTAAATGGATTTCAAACTCAATTGGGAAGCTCAGTGATCTCATAAAAGCACAATACAGACATCGCTTTCTCAGAACCCCCTGAGGTTTGAGTGTCCTAGAACTGATTAAAAGCTGTTTCACTGAATGTTACTTTTCAAAGTGAGTGAATATTCTGATGAGTACGGCTGTTTGCACTGAACTACTTTTTAAGTAGTAGCTTGATTTGCTGTTTTGATAAGTCTGATGAAGAGTTCTTGAACATTAGCAGAGATTTAGCAGGCATTCCGATTTGTTGGTACAATTTTCCCCAAATTGTAGGAATTATCCTCTCATTAATACTGTTGTTTGCTGTTTGGGCTAAGGCATGTAGTGAATGCATTGTAATTAGGATAAAACCGGAAACGAATGAACAGATTGGTTAATTGTCATAAGTAAATTTCCTCCTGAGTCCTTTTACACCATGTCAAGATGTAGGGAAGCAGTTGAGGATGACCGAGTACCATGCTTAAGTCTAATTACATTGGAGTTTGATACTTTACTGTGACAAATCTATATTTGCAATATTCGGTATCTTTTGAGAATACAGCCGAGTGTCATGCCATTGGCTCTGAAGAAGGGAGGTTTAGAATCACGCATAAGGTATAATCCTTCTGATGAAATGTCGAAATCCTTTAAATTCCAAAGTGAAAACTTGGGAAAATTTCCCAGTTGGAGTTCTTCTCTGGAACAAAAGATTCAATGTCACATTAGGGTGGTGGTCGAGAGTTTTGGAGACCCCACTTTTATAATTACAAACTAACAACCAGCTGTAATGCTGTGGCCTGGTAGAGGCTGTATCGGTTGACAGGTGTAGCGTGGGGCTTTAAGACCACTCTTAATTAACTGAGTGACCTTAGGCCTCAGGTAAGTAAAAGTAAATAGGATGACCAACCTGTCTTGGTTTGCCCAGGTCTCTCTTGGTTTTAGCACTGAAAGTGCCACGTGCTGGGAGGTGCCACCCCAGCCCCAGGCAAACCAGGACAGTTGGTCACCCTATCTGAAAATGAGGCTACAAACACAAAGGATCGTTAAAAGAATAGAGGGTAATCGTCCTCACTGAGGGTCGAGCTTGGTGATGTTGGATGAGTTACTTAATCTCTCTGAGCTTTTGTTACCTCACCTATAAAACGGGACGTAACATCTACTTTGCGCTGCACTTGGAGGGCCTACAAATAGGATATGAGGTGAGCTCTCAGGGTACGTGAGCTAAAGCTAGCAAAAAGAACCTGTAGCTGCTTTGCTGTCAATAAAAGATGAAAAGAACTTATTGTGCGCCCCAAGGAAGGAAATTAGATTGAACTGGGGAGGGTGTATAGGTATTTGCATGTATATGTTTTTAGTTAATTCATTACTCTCCAGAAACATTTGTGTGTCAAACACTGTGGTTTTCTTCGTGAAGCTTATAGTTTGCTGAGGAAGATAAAGATAGATACTGTCAAAAAATCATACGAATAGATGGAAAAGGGCAACTGTGATAAGGCTGCAGAGGAGAATGGCCTGATGCTGTGGGAACTGTTAGTGGGAAGATTTGACCTGGTCAGGAGGACATCAGAGGTGCTTTCTCTAAGGAGCTGGGGAGTGAGGCCCGAAGAGAAGGGAGGATCCTTCTCAGCAGGGAAAAAGGTATGTGTGCTGTCAGGAGCCTGATCAAAGAAGAAATAAAAGAATGCCAGAGGGGGCTTCCCTGGTGGCGCAGTGGTTGAGAGTCCGCCTGCCGATGCAGGGGACACGGGTTTGTGCCCCGGTCCGGGAAGATCCCATATGCCGCGGAGCGGCCGGGCCCGTGAGCCATGGCCGCTGAGTCTGCACGTCCGGAGCCTGTGCTCCGCAACGGGAGGGGCCACATCAGTGAGAGGCCCGTGTACTGCAAAAAAAAAAAAAAAAAAGAATGCCAGAGGTATCAGGAGAGAGAGGAGGGGAAGAGTGAGGCTGGTTGGCGGCAGAGCCAGACCACGTGGGCCTCCCAGACCGTGGGGAGGTGGGGTTTGTATTCATAGGAAGGCCTTTAAATAGAGTGAGGTAAACACACCAACACAAACAAAGTAAGTGAACTTGAATCTAATCAAGTCTCTAGATCAAACTACCAGGCTTCAGGAAGTAAGAGGGAGAGAGGAACAGGCTAAATGTCACCCAGGGGGGCAATGCGGGGCATTCTGCAGGACAGATGACCTGGTCTGGCTCTCTAGCAAATCCATGACTCACAAACCAAAAAGGAGGGGGGAAATTAATATAGAATAAAAGGGGCTTAAGCATCATAACAACTAAATGCAATCCATGGACTTTGCTATTCAAACAAACCAACTGTAGAAAGGCATCTTTGAGTTAATCCAGAGGAAATATGAATATGGACTCATCAATGATATTAAGAAATTGTTAGTATTGATAGGTATGAAAATGACATGGTGATGATACTCTTAAAATTCCTTATTAGGGATTCATACTGAAGTATTCTGAGAAATAAAATGACATTGGGGATTTGCTTTAAAATTCTCTGGCAAAAAAAAAAGGTGCAGAAGATGGAGAGTATAGATAAAATAAACTAAATAAAATAAAATAAGAATTGGCAAATGGTTATAATTTTTGAAGCTTAGACTTGTGGAGGTTCATCATATTATTTCCTCTATTTTGTGGATGTTTAAATGTTACCACAGTGAAAAGTTAGGTTTAGACATGGTGATAGAAAGATGGTAACATGATCAGATCTGTGTTTTTAAAACCATTTCTCTGGCCAAATTTGTAAAGCGTATGTTGGCCAAAATGCATGGATTTGACTGAATGACAAAATAACTCATTCTAACGTAAGGAATAACTGAGCAGAAATGGAAACTCTTTTATTTTATTTTATTTTATTTTTGTGGTACGCGGGCCTCTCACTGTTGCGGCCTCTCCCGTTGCAGAGCACATGCTCCGGACGTGCAGGCTCAGCGGCCATGGCTCATGGGCCCAGCCGCTCCGCGGCACGTGGGATCTTCCAGGACCGGGGCATGAACCCGTGTCCCTTGCATCGGCAGGCGGACTCTCAACCACTGCGCCACCAGGGAAGCCCCGGAAACTCTTTTATTTAATTAAGATGCAGGGGAAGAGGAATGGGGACAAAGTTTGATTAGTTGGTTGTTCATCCAGAGAGCTTTTGGCGCCCAGGCATCTCTGCCTGTTTCTTCTGGAAGCAAGAGTAGGATCTTCCTTCGGGAATCTCATCCCCTCTATATTCGTGTGTGACTCCACCCTCCCTCCCTAGGAAGGCATGTAATTCAGATTTGGTCAGAGTACAGCCCTCCCCTGGGTGCCATGGAGATTGGTATCCTTTGAATCAGTGAGATTCAAACCTGGGACTTTTGCTGAAGCTCTTGGGAAAGAAGCCCTCATCTTCCACTGGGCTCTGAGGACCAGAGTCTAGAGCTGCTGGCAGCCACTGTCCACCACGTGGAGAGTGCCTGGCTGCGAACAAAGTGACCGCAGAGGAAAGCAGGGTTGGGGTCTGGAGAGAGCAAGTAGTTAAACCCCGAGGATAGCATTTCAGACTTTGGATCCAGCCAGGCCTGCAGTGAAGCTATACTTAAACTTTTTTTTTTACGAATCAACAATCAATCTCAGTTTCCTGCGGCTAATTTGGATATGTTTCTTTCACTTGCAGATGGACCAGTTCTGAGTGATAGAAAGTTCTGGAAAGGTTTTGTAGCTTCGTCACATTCACAACGGTGTAACCTCTCCCCATAAGCAGTTCAGAGCTTGTTTGAAAGCTTTTTCCATACCTACTAATAGCTCAATTTCTATTCGGCTATCAGCCAGTGTTCTCCTTCTCACTATAAATCTTTCACAGTTTCAAACTTATACGCTCACAAACCACTTTTTAATGGCAACCCAGGTATTCTATGGAAATCATTGTATGTGGTAATTAGTAATCTGCAAGATAATTTTAGTTAATTTTAAATTTAAAATCTGTCATGCAAAACGAGTCAGATCAGCGTGGAGCTACCAACAAAAGAAATGAATCAGAGTGTGAGAGAAGCCGCGTGCAACCCTGGAAATAAAAATGTGCAGATTTCTCAGGGAATAATCATTGTCTCGATTTTTACTTGTAATTATAATTTAATTATGAACCTACTTTTGCAACATTTTAAAAGTACATAGTTAGCATTTAAGTGCTTTCCATATAATTATCTGTTATTGAACCAGCTCATTATGGAGTGGTTGCTGCATAAATTACTGGGCTTTGTGTAGAAATCTTTCTTCACTTCAGGTTTACTTGAAATAAAATAAGACAAATTATTTGAATGCTACTTAGCAGCTGCCCAATATTGCGTAGCTTCTTCAAACCTGACCATCTTAAAGACTGGAGTATAGGTGAACTCTTGTTTGTTGTGCTAATGTTGGTGAAGATCATTTCTGGAACCCAGGAGATTCTCCCTCCCTCCCTCCCTCCCTCCCTCCCTCCCTCCCTTTCTTTCTTTCTCCCTAAGAATTTACTCTTTCTTCATTGTTCCCCTTGGGACCTTCCTAGAGAATACATGAAAATCCTGCTTCAGACACCTCCCTAGAGCCTCAGCCTCGTGGAAGAAAAGGTCAGTGAATATTTGATTAAGAGTCTACTGTGTGGGGCTTCCCTGGTGGCACAGTGGTTAAGAATCCGCCTGCCAATGCAGGGGACACAGGTTCAATCCCTGGTCCAGGAAGATCCCACATGCCGCGGAGCAACTAAGCCTGTGCGCCACAACTACTGAGCCTGTGCTCTAGAGCCTGCGAGCCACAACTACTGAAGCCCGTGTGCCTAGAGCCCGTGCTCTGCAACGAGAGAAGCCACTGCAATGAGAAGCCCGCACATCACAATGAAGAGTAGCCCCTGCTTGCCGCAACAAAGACCCAACTCAGCCATAAATTAATTAATTTAAAAAAAAAAAGACTCTACTGTGTCCTCAAAAGGCCTGTTCTGGGCCCCGGTAGAATATGGGTGGGGAAGAGAGTAAATAAGGACATTTGAGCACTGTTCCTACTTATCTTTTCTCATTCAAACCTGCCAACCTGAAGGAATGCAATAACAAGGTATATTCTAACACTGCCCCCTGTTACAGAGCAGAAAACTGAGGCACAGAGGCTGGCAGCTTGCACAGGGTTGTATGGCCGGGGCACCAGATCAGGATCCAGACCTAAACAGTGTGACTCCCGAGACCCTATACCTAACAGCTATTGTGCCCCGGCCCAGGGGGGGATGGAAGATGCTGGCAACACCACAGAGGCTCCTGCAGAGAACGGAAGGCCCTGAATACCACAAAGAGAGGAGCAGCACTCCAACTTGGCATGTGAATGGCTTTCTAGCACCTGTATTCCAAAAAAGAATTGTGGGCCAAACCAGGGAGGAGATTGTTTGTTAGAACATCTGGGCCCTCGGCCTCATGGGCCTCCTCCTGTTCTCCTGGGGCAACCAGGCAGCAGGTAGGATGTGCTTTGCAAATTGTTAGCTCTGTAGGAGAATGCAGGGTCAGCAGTGCTGCTGCCTGTATCTGCATGCTCCGTTTTTCAAAATCCCCAGGATTTGAGAATCTGCCCAGGGATGGAACATCCAGTTAAGTTCAGACTTCTTTGATTGTTAAATTTCATTTATTCAGGTCCATAGATCAATTAAAATTAAATGCTGCCATAACATCTAAACATTATCTTATAAATAATGATTCTACCTCAAGTTCTAAAAGAAAGGGATGCCATCTTTCAATTACATTTAGGCCTGTGTAATCTCTACAGCTTCTCTGTGCTGGATTTAAAGGCCATGGAAACATGAAAAGGAAATAAGCCTAACATGTATCAAGTGCCTACTGTATGCTAGCCAGCATGATGGCTACTTACCAAATATGAGCTTGTTTTGAACAGATACCCAAGGATTGACTTGTATTCCCATTTTGCAGGTGAGAACACTGAGGTTTAACTAACTTGCCCAACTTGTTGGTGGAGCTGGGATTCTAGGTGAGGGTGTCTGATTTGAGTGTGCTTCCTAATCAGTACTCAGGTAGAGGAGCGTGACTCTCCAGGTGTGCAGGCTGGGTTAGGATGGCACCTTGGGTCCCCCTCTTCTCAGAGACTCACAGGGCTGCCCCCTTCTTGTTCACAAAGGGCCCAGGTGAAGCTGAGACCAAACAAGAAGACACACCAAGCTGTTCGTTTCTGGGATAGTTACCAAGGGAAGGACACATAGCAGATGAGCAAGGGTGGCCTTAGAAGCCCAAATATATCAAGGAGGAAGCAAGCTTTGGGAGCTGGAAGATCTGGTGATGGATGGGAGGGGCCTGGATACCAAAGGTGGAACGGGACAAAAGCAAGACTAGGGGCAGATGGAAGGAATCCCACATCCAGACAGAGTGGTGGCGACGAGGTGAGAGGTGTGTGCTCCATCACATGAGGTCTCCCTCCTCTCTTTCCTCCCACGTGGTCCCCCTTCCCTGCCCCCACCCCCAGACACTAGAACCCTTCAGGGTCCAGTTCAAAGTACCTACCCCTCCTCCCCGCCCCCGTAGAGTTTTCTGCTTTCCTATATTCCTCCACTGTCTTCTCCCAAAGACTCCAGCTCAGACCTTTATTATAGCACGTGCGATCATAATTGTGTGTCTGACCTTTCCCAGGGGATACATGAATGGAAGAAAGGTATGTTCTGTTGCTTTTCCATTCGTGTCTACCCAGTCCTAGTGAGGTGCCTGCATGTACAAATATTCAACAGAGGGTTGAATAAATGCGTTTCCACCTTGCCCGGTTTGTTCATCTCCTGTGTCCTCCCTCTAGAATGAAATATTCCTGAGATAGGGTCTTGGTTTTGTTTGCCATGGCATCCCCAGGGCCTAACACAGAGCCCTGAAACTGACGTACATTAGGGTCTTAATAAATATGTGATAAATAAAAGAATCAGTTATTCTTGTACTTCAGACATTGATCAGGCTGGAAAGTTTTAGTTTGTTTATACCATGAAGGAGCACAGCCCACATAAATCACTTTACGGGACAGACTCACCAACAAGAACCAAAGGGGAGTGGAAACAACCCAAATGCCCATCACCTGACCAATGGATAAGCATCCATACAGTGTAAGCATCCATTCAGCTGTAAAAAGGAAGGAAGAACTGATTGATGCTACAACATGGATGAACCTTGAAAACATGCTAAATGAAAGAAGCCAGGCACAGAAGACCATATATTGTACCTTTCCATTTATATAAAATGTCCACAATTGGCAAACCTATAGAGACAGAAAGGAGATTAGTGGTTTCCAGGGGCTGGTGGGAGGGAAGAGAGGAGAATGAGGTTTCTTTTTGGGGTGATAAAAATGTTCTGGAATTAGATAGTGGTGGTGGATGTACAGCCTTGTGGATATACTAAAAACCACTGAATTGTATACTTCAAAAGGATGAATTTTATGATATGTGAATTACATCTCAACAAAGCTATTATTAGAAAAACAAAAAGAAGAACCAAAGAGAAGATCATGCTTGATCTGAGCCTGCAAAATTCTTCTTCCTGGGAGCCATATTCTGGGACTCTTCGTTCGAGGTCCTAAGAGACCCATACTGCTGCTCTGGAGAAGCACACCCTTTGGCATGATCCCACCCTGCAGCCGAAGAAACAATAGCGGCAGTCTTTGTGGATTTTAGGAAGAATACCTCTTGATTACCTCTTGGATAATGATGCTAGAACTTTTTTTAAAAAAATGGAACTTGATATGAAGTTGATATTTATTTTTGAAAACATAGGGTTAAGCAGTTAGTCCAGTTAATTCCACATTTAGATACCACTGCATTCTGTCAAGTTTTCTCCAACTCAGAAATCCTCAACCAGGACAGTTTTGCCCACTAGCTGGTATTTGACAGTTTCTAGAGATATTTTTGGTTGTCATACCTTGGGGTGGTGCTACTAACATCTAGTAGGTGGAGGCCAGGAAAGCTGCTAACTTTACCCCACAAAGTACAGGACAACTCCCCACAACCACAAGAATAAAATTCTGATCCTAATGTCACTAGTGCCAAGGGTGAGAAACCCTGCTGTAAATGCATTACCAACTTCCTGGTCCCAACTACCGTCATCTCTCAACCGAGTTATTTCAATAGTTTCCCAACAGATTTCTGTGCTTTCACTCAAATCATTGCTAGAGAAATCCCTAAACACAACTCTGATCATTTGTCATTGGCCACTGTAATTGTTTCCTGTTGCTGCTGTAATGACTTACCACAAACTTGGTGTCTTTAAAGAACAGAAATACATAAATACACTACCATGTGTAAAATAGATAGCTAGTGGGAACCTGCTGTATAGCACAGGGAGCTCAGCTCGATGCTCTGTGACGATCTAGATGGGTGGGATGGCAGGGAGTGGGAGGGAGGTCCAAGAGGGAGGGGATGTAAGTATACATGCAGCTGATTCACTTCATTGTACAGCAGAAACTAACACAGCATTGTAAAGCAATTTTACTCAAATAAAAAAAAAGAACAAAAAATGTTATTTACTATTTACCCACCCACATAATAGAGCATTTGAAAGATGACAACATACAGTTCAAGGAAAGGCAAATTGTTAGTGGTCAGGAGACTCAATTCCTCATTGTCAGATGTGGACAAAGTAGGTACAAGCCATGTTCAAGTGGCTGTCCCCACACCACCTTTGTAACTGTAAGAGTTAACAGTGAAATCTAGAAACATTAAGTCTGATATAGCCAACTTCTTTGTGTTTATATGCAGTGGTGTGGGTTTAAATATGCAAGTCCTGACATTGGCTGCATTGTTCGACTTGATGGCCAAGCAGGGTTTCACTGCAGGTTGACATATAGAAGGATCAGTATCCATTGGTGGTCTGAGAACAAGCTGAGATTTTCTCTCTCTCTCCTCCCATTATTCCAAGAAGGAGAAGAGTTTTAGGCAAAGATAAATGGAAATTATCCAGTAACTTCAAATATATTACTCTCCAGATCTCCTGTCTGAGTAACTCAGAGATACTCACAACTAAGGATAATGAGATAATTAAAAACTAGTAAATATAAATGTGAGGTGCTTTCTATCATTAAGCCCAGGACATGTATCTGATTATGAAACACTGACTCTGTATTTTGAAATGTCATATCAATTATATGAGACACTTTTATAGATCTCCCTGAGAAGTATTTACATAAAACTGTATTTTTATACACTATGTAAAGTACGGAAGTATAGATTTAATCAAAACTGTAAATAAGACTAAAGTTATGCTATTAGAGTGAAATACGCAAGCATAAAAAGTTTTAGCAAAATTTTAAATCAATTTCACTCTGAATCATATTGGCTTCCCGATTACTTGCATATCCCTCAGTCCCCAGCCTTCTCTTCCCCCACTTCAACTTAATGCTCTTTCATTGGAGAGAAGACATTTTGGGAAAAAAAACCAACAAACCAGTGTTTTTATGTTTCTGTTTTTGTGGGGAGAGGGATGTACATTTAGAGGGTGCATTTCTGCCTACATTCTGAATTACATTTTCAGTCCCTCCCTGTTCCCAGCAGGCCACATGGGTTACTATAGGAAGTCAGGCTTTGGTGATGGGTGAGACTTGGGTTTGAATCCTGCCTCTGACCTGGCGCCGTCAGAGCTGTGTGCTCTGGACAAATTACTTTCTCTGGGTCTGAGTTTCCTCGTTCGTACAGTGGGATTCATGGTACTCACCTCTTGAGGCGTGGTGAGGACGAAAGGAGAGGCTGCGGGTAGTCTGTGGCACATCTTATGCTCCCATGGTACTGCCACATCTTTCTCACCTCTTCTCATTTCCCGGGGTGGTAGAGGTATTGACCCTTTCTCAACACTGTGGTTCCATAATGATGGATTGTATGTGAGGGACATCAAATAATCAATGTCATCATTGTGTCCCAATGATTTCACCAGGGGCCACCAGTGGCTTCAGAATCAAAAGGAGCTCCTTGCTTCATTGTTGTATTCTCTTCAAATCAGAATGTTTTACAGACCTTGACTACTAGGGTGGTCTCCTTTTGCAGGATGCCTTTGCCCTGACTCACCAAAGCAGGCTATGCTAGTAGGCAGAGGTCAAATTAAACGTGAGAGGGGGAAGGGAGACTGGAAAAGTTTGGTTTATGAACCAACTTGTCCTGGTTTCCCTGGGACTGTCCTGGTTTAACACTGAACATTCCATGCCCTGGAAATCCCTCAGTCCTGGCAAAACCAGCATGGTTGGTCACCCTACACGAAGGTCAGCCATTTAAATTTTGGGATAGGCAGTCATCAGCAGGAAGGTTCATGGTTATATAGGGCTGGGGGTGGGAATAGGGAGTAGTTGGAAATGAGCACAAGGTTTCTTTTTAGGATGATGGAAATGTTCTAAAATTAGATGGTGGTGATGACTGACAACTCCATAGATATACTAAACCTCACCAACTTGTGCTTTTAAAACAGGTGAATTTTATGATAGGTAAGTTATATCTCCATAAAGCTGTTTAAAAACTGATTATGAAATTATATTTCCATAATAAAGCATTGACTTTTTGGATAGAAAGATAATAATACCTTGTCCACAAAATGCATTAAGAATTTAAACTAAATTGCCCATCAAATTGGAAAAGATTTATTAAGGTTGACAAAACTCAGATTTGACAAGGAGATGGGGAAACTGTCACATGTTCAAATGGTCAAAAGTGTAAATTAATAAAATGTTTAAATAGGATAGTTTCATAGTATGGACCAAAATGTAACATATACATACTCTTTGACTCAGCAACTTCATTTCCAGAGATGTATCCCAAGCAGGTAATTGTCAAGTGTTCAGAGATACATGTGCAAAGATGTTCATCACAGTTGGTTTGTCATAGAAACAATGGCTTATAATTAGAAGCAATCTACGTTTTCATTAGTGATGGATGGCTTAGATGAGTTACGGCAAATCCATACAATGAAACACTTTTACTATGACAGCATTGAGATGGTAATATACATCCATACACACATCCAATGAGCTGTTCCAGTCTGCCTGGGACAGTTCCTGTTTTACTACCAAAAGTCCTGTGTCCAGGGAAACCCCTCAGTCCCAAGGGAATAGACGGTTGGTCGTCAACAGATCTATAGAAAAACAGCCACTAAGATGTCACCAAAAAGTTAACAGGAGTTGTCTTGGGATGGTGGGACTTCAAGTCAGGTCAACTTTGGTTTGGATTGTGTTAGGATTTTTTTGGTGTTACTTGCATTTTTTATTAAGTAATTTTACATTTGAGGAAAAAATAAAAATATTGGCATTAAAAAAAGAACCTTTGCTGACCCCTTAACAAAAATGTAGGAATATTAAATGTCCTTCATTTATTTTATGTGATTTGATTGCCATTTGTGGGACATGGGTCTACCTAAATAAATTAAATACCTAGGCACACATCACATAAGTAGGTGAGTTCAGGGAAATAGCAGTTCATAGTTTCCTCCACTTTGATGAGTATTTCTACAGAAACTATAAGGTTCTCAACTCCCAGATGGGGCAGGTAGCAGGGGGGTCCTTCAGGGACTCTCTCTGACTGAGAGGCAATGTATTTGGGTAAAATGCTTGGAGGTTTATTCAACCAGGCTGACATGGGTTCACATCCCTGTTTTGTTTCTTACTTATTCAGTGTCCTTGAACAGGCCCCTGAATCTCTCTACGCCTTTGTTTCCTTATCTCTTAAATGGAGAAAATAGTATCTGGCCTCTAGGACTGTTGTGCAGATTCCATGATGTAATAATATATATAAAGCTTCCCAGGAAGTTCCTGCCACTGTCTTTAACTGCTAATTTATGTTCCTTATCATCCTTCTTACATTCCATTCTGTCTAGATAACTGAAAACTTATTTGAAATCATCAAAACCTTTATCATCCATGCATGTTTTAATGCATGTAAAACAGTAGGTGATATGACTTGTAAGAATAAAATCTGTGGTAAATTTGGAGACTTCTTTATATTTACCATAGCTTGACTTACCTGGGTGGAGACAAGACATGATAAAATAGTTTAAAAATATCTTGAATCTGTGAAAGTCTGCTAGTTTTCACACAAAGAAAACTTACATTAGTAAAACATTACTCCACTGCCTTAGAAATCTACACACACACAGACACACACACACACACACACACACACGCACAAAGCCTCTATGATTATATACATTGTCTCCGCCTAGTTGCTTCTTTTAGCCAAAAGCAAACATGGAGCTCAATTACAGGATTGGGGTTCTAGGCGTCGAAATTACATGTTTGGTGCCTGCCACTCACAGGGCAAAATAATCAACTATTCAAAGCTTCTCTTTGTTTCTCAACCTCTTTAGTGTCTCATAGGTTGTCCTGCCCACAATTTAGGTCTCTGTGACTAGTGTGTTTCATCCAGGGGCTCCTATTTCCAGACAAGTCTGCAGTCGTTTCTTAAGAGCTTTATTATTTTTATTAAATTTTCCAAATATAGGCAAAAGTCACAGTTGGAGGATAAAAATGCATTCACCAATGATTTCATTCGTCGATTCTTCCTTCTATCCATCTTCCTTTCTTCTGTCTATCCTTCCAGCCAGCCAGCAATATTTACTGTGCCAGCAATATTTATTGTACCCTAGCGATGCAATTCTTCCAATTCATTCGGCCAATTTTTATTAAGTGAGTTTGTTGAGTGCTGGTGATTTAATGGTGAGAGAAGACAGTCACTGTTCTTAATCTCATACGGCTTAGGTTCAAGAACAGAGGTATTAACAAAATAGCCCTATATATGTTTATGAATATTAATGCATATAATGGCAAATTTGATAAATGCAGTGAAAGCAAGGCCACAGAGTCATGAGCGCTTATCATGGTAATCGGGGGGGAAATGTAACTTAATCCATGGGGGGCATAGAAGTTTTCCCAAGAGAATGAAGATTGTGCTGAGGTCTAAAGAACAAATAAGAGGGCTTCCCTGGTGGCACAGTGGTTGAGAGTCCGCCTGCTGATGCAGGGGACACGGGTTCGTGCCCTGGTCTGGGAGGATCCCACATGCCGCGGAGCAGCTGGGCCCGTGAGCCATGGCCGCTGAGCCTGCGCGTCCGGAGCCTGTGCTCCGCAACGGGAGAGGCCACAACAGTGAGAGGCCCGCGTACAGCAAAAAAAAAAAAAAAAAAAAAGAACAAATAAGAGTTAATTAGAAAAGAAGGGAAGAGCAAATGTTAAGGGAAAAGGGGGAGCGTGTCCTGTCCTGTGATGGGGGAGCAGTGGTAGGTAGGAGGGATTGAAAATCTTGAGTGGAGCAGAGAGAAGGCAGGAGACGGGTAGGAAAGGCAGGTCAGAGCCGGGCAGAGACCCTGGAGAGCTTTGTAGGCCATTTAAGAAGTTTAGATACAATCCTTAGAGCATACAAAATACCCTAAAGGGTTTTCAGCAGGGGCATCTATCAGATGAGGGAAGAACAGGTTAAAGGGCTAGTGTGGGGATGGATAGTTCACCCATCACAAGGCTTTATCAGCAGCCCAGATGAGAGATGCTGGAGGCTTGAGTTGAACATTGTGTTAAAAACATGCGGACTGATGGAGAAATATTTTATTCTAGGATCCAGTAAGGTAACTGGGGATGTAACTTGTAGACAAACGAAGTGGCAAGGAAACAGCATAAGATGGTGTAACAACAAGTGGTGTGGTGGACATTTGAAATAGGAGTTAGAGCGAAGCAGAATGGCTTTTTGAGGTTGGGAATTAACATGGACTATGAAAGAGACAAGGAAGGGGGAACTCAGGGCACTTCGGGTTGGAGGAGCAGGTGAAGAAAGCCATAGAGAAAAGAATTTGCATAGTTTGTATAGAGGAAGCTGAGGAGGCAAAAGAAAAAAAGTGCTGAGCCTGATGGCACAGAGCAGCTGTGACAGTCTTTCCAGACGAAGTGATTAGTCATGACTCTTGATTTCATGGCAGAAAACTGGCTCAAACTGGTTCAAGGCAAAAAGTAAATTTGCTGAAACAAATGAAAATTACATATGTAAATGACATCAGGTAAAGCTGGATCCAGGTGCTCAAATAGTCATGCCAACACCTTTTCTTTCTTCATCTCTTGACTTTGCTTTTTTTCTGTATTGGCTTCATTTATAGGAAGACTCCTTCTTCTTGGAGGAAAGATGATGTGAGCTGATCTAGGCTTGCTTACCAGCTTGACAATGCAGGTGACAACGCATTTGCCAACAGTTTTAGTAAAGGTTGGAGATATTGTCTTATTGGCCTAGCTGACGTCACATGTCCATCGTTGAACCGATCCCTGAGGCCAGGATATCCAATGCTCTGATCCTGGATCATATATTTTTCCCTTTGGAACTGGGGATGGGGTCATTGTCCCCTCCCCCAAGCCAAATGGATTGAGAGAAGGGAGGGAAGTTCCTTCATTAGAAAGTAGAATGCTGTTATGAGAAGAAGAGAAAATGTACACTGGGAAGGTGAATTAACAACCAAATAATGCAGACACTATTATGTCACATGATGCTAAAATGGGTAATTTGGTGAACTTGGGAGGAGTGCCTTTATTTTAAGAGATTCCCTCTTGACACAGAGAAATGAATTGTGATAACATCTTGGGACACATACTTAATCTTAAAAATTTCGTTTTAAAGACATGAAGTGACTTTCCTTTGTGGTGCAACCACGTCTTCATTTTATCCTTGAAATTGGTGGTGTTTCCTAGAAGCTAGAGAATCTTCAAATGTCTGACTTAGGTTCCTGAGACTGAGGTCAAAAACTAGGCTCAGATCTGTGCTCTCTTTTCATACATTGACACGAATTTGTTCATCTGGTGTTTTTTATAAAAACCGAATGAACGTTGCTTTAGAATTGGGAATTGAGTCGTACCTGGAAGGTGAGGTGGAACTTGAGTCATTCTTTCCTAATTTTCAGTAGGGGGAGATTGATATGGGTTTTTTTTTTTTTTTTTTTTTTTTTTCTTTTTGCGGTATGCGGGCCTCTCACTGCTGTGGCCTCTCCCGTTGCGGAGCACAGGCTCCGGACGCGCAGGCCCAGCGGCCATGGCTCACGGGCCCAGCCGCTCCGCGGCATATGGGATCCTCCCAGACCGGGGCACGAACCCGTATCCCCTGCATTGGCAGGCGGACTCTCAACCACTGCGCCACCAGGGAGGCCCTGATATGGGTTTTTGATCATAATTCAAGTAAGGTATGTCCTTGACAGTGATTCAAGAGAGGTATCTAAGGTAGAGCCCCTATTCTCCCGTAAGTTACGTTTTTCATGTACTTCTCTGAATTCTTTCATCTTTAAGCAGATTTCTTTTTAAAAATTTAATTTTATGTTCTTTTCATCTTATCTTGACTAAGCTTTGAAAAGCCTTTCTGGAGATCTTATTCTGGCTGATAATTAATTTTAAGGTATTCTTTCTTGGTTCATAATAGTTTGTGTTCTTGTATAATTAAAAACAAAATTAAAATATTTCTGCCCCCTCACTTTTGTTAAGCCTATAATCCAGCTCCTAGGGATGCTTGGGATGCCACAATCAGACACAGAGCATGGAGGCTTCACTGTCTTTTGCAACTAAATTAAAACCCCAGTCAGAGGAAACAAAGTAAATATTGAATCATTTCACAGGAATGATGATGAAATTTGATCATAAATGAATTCCCCCCCTTTCAGTACCCTTATCTTTAGTCTTTTCAGGGTTCCAGGACAAATGGGTATAAGAATTAAATTGTCCTTACCTAGCACAGCACTTACTACCTTCCTGTGGCTTGCAGGTCCCCACTGAAGTGAAACAGTGACCAGCTTCAGGCAAAGGAGGACATGAAAAGGAGCTATGAAAGCCTAGGCCTCTTTCCAGGCCCCTACTCTCCACTTGCCAGAAGGGTTGTGATAGGCAGAATTCTGTAGATGCCCCCAAGATTCCCATGTCCAGGTTATTCCATCAAACGCTAATCTAGGTACTTCTCTAAAGAGATTTTGCAGATGTAATTAAGGCCCTGAGTCAGATAACCTGAAGATATGAAGGGCGCTCTGTAATTATTTTCACTGGTTTGTGTCAGAACCAAGAGCCAGAGACATTCAGGACTCTTCAAGAAGAATTCATGGCACCAGGGAAATCCTGTTTTGAAGATGGGGGTGAACACATTCAAGGATCAGAAAGCACCACCTGGAAGCTGAGAACTGCTCCTGGCTGACAGTCAGCGAGGAAATGGGACCTCAGTCCTTAAACCACAAGGAACTTAATTCTGCCAACAATGTGAATGAGACTGAAAGCTGATTCTGCCCTAAAATCTCCACATGGGAATGCAGCCCAGCCAACACCTGGACTTCTACCTGATGAGACCCTAGGCTGAGAACCTAGCTGAGCCTGCCCGGACTTCTGACCTCCAGACCTCCAGAACTGGCAGATAACAAGTGGATGTTGTTTTCAGCAGCTACATTTGTGGCAGTTTGTTACACAGGATAGAAAACTAATTCAGGAGTTTAAAAGCAGAAACATAAGGTCGCATAGAAATAGTTAGGCACCAAGAGCCTCTCAATATGACCGAGCTGTTAAGGGTGCATGAAACCAGGATGAAACTGATGTTTCATGTGTGTCAGTGTTTCTTCAGCAAGTTTTTAAAATGTATTTTTTTCAATGAGGAGATAAAAGAATTAAAATCCAATAGCATTCAAATAGCCTCTCTAAATATTTTAGTGATACTCTATCCATAAGATTAAGAGCAAAGTCATGGGAAAAAGGAAATGTAAACTCTTGAATACAAGTTCTATGATGGTAGGAATGTGTTCATCTAATTCTTTTTACATCCCCAATGAAAAATGTCCACTGAGTAAATGAACAAAGAGAGGGAGACATTTGTCAATGTCTGGAGACATTTTTGGTTGTCATGTCTGAGAGGGGTTGCTACTGGCAGCTGGTGGGTAGAGACCAGGGATGTCCAAGTGCACAGGACAGCAACCTCCCATCCCCCAAACCTACACACACACACAGCAAAGGATTATCTGGCTGAAAATATCAATAGTGCTGAGGTTGAAAGATCCTAAATTGAGCATTTTATTTCTAAGCGATATGGGCTTCTTTTTTCCTAGTTCCCTGTCATGGTCCTTCTGGTTTTCATAGATACTAAGTTCTTGATGGTTTTTCAGACTATTTAATCATCTGCCTCAATTTCAGTCTTTGAAATCCATCTGATTTCTTAGCTCCTGTGCATTTACTAGAATGTTTGACCCATTCATTCCCAGTCTGGCCCTGGATGCTCTTAACAGCCAACATGGATGAGCCATAGAGCTGTACCATGTGATGGATATTCTGCCTCCTTGTGTCCTCATGGCAATTCTTCAATACAAATTCTGTTATCCCCATTTCACATATGGGGAAACTAGAAGACCAGAGAGAGTAGGCAACATGCCTCAGATCATAAGGCTAGTGAATGGTCTAACCGTGTCCTGACTCCAAATCCCATGGTCCTAATAACAGTGCTTTATGCCTTCTCCTTTGCCCATGGTGACTGTGCTTGCTTCAACTTTTAGTTTTAGAAAATGCCATCATGTTTTGTTTGCCTCGACCTTTGATTCTCATCCTTTTAATGTTGCCTGTCTGCTGATATTCATGTCTTTTCTTCCATTATTTCCAACCTGCTGCCAGTCACTCCATAGCATATCTGATTATTTTGGCACCTCCTTATCTGATATGGTACAGAGTCAACCAGGCAAAGCAAAATGGAAAACTGGAGAAATTGATCACTCCACAGAGCAGCCAGGACTGTCTTTTAAAAATATACCTTTGATCACGTCTCACTATTTGCATGAAATCCTTCAGTGGCTCCCCATTTCTTAGGATAAACTCCAGCATCTTGACTGTGACCCACTAGGCCCTGTATGATCTTGTCCACATCCTTCTCTCTCTTAGCATAGGCCAGGCTGAAGGAATATATGGACTCAAAAATATATGAATCAAACACAGTGGAAGTTTATTTCTCACTCACACAACAACGCAAACAAACATTACAGGTAGGCTGGTGGTTTTCCTGGGGGGCCCAGACTCCTTCCATCCTTGGGCTCCCCCTGCCCCTGGGGCATCATGACCATCTTTGTCTCGTAGGCCAGCTGGGAAAGAGCATTGGAGGAAGAACAGCTGCCTCTTTAAGGTTAGGTGCACCTCACTTCCTTCACATCCCACTGGCTGGACCTCTGTTCTGTGGCCACACCCACCTGCAAGGGCAGCTGGAGAATGTGGTCTGGCTATGTGCCTCGGGAACAGGAGGGTATGGGCTTTGCTGTGCCTTTCTAAATCAGTGTATCATCACTTTATCTTCTCTCCATGTGCTGCAGCTATGCTGTTCCACCTTGTCTGTAAAGGCACCATGCTTATTTTTCCCCAGGGCCTTTGCATGTAGTTCCTGCAGACATAGAGACCAATCCATTCTCCTGATCTAGTTTACTCTCACTGTCTTTAGCTCCAGCCCATGTGTCACTTCCCCAGGGAATACTCTCCCTACAATTCTCTCAGACATGCTCCCATCAACCAGACTCTTCTTTGTTAAATGTGCTCACAGAACCATGTTCATTTCCTTCTCTCCACTTATCTCCATAAAAAAAAAATGCCCTTATTTATGTGATAGTTTCATTATGGTCTGACTCACTCATTAGACCACAAGTTCCGAGACAGAAAAGGAAGTGTCTGCTTTACTCATATTCCCAAGTTCCTAGTACAATTCCTGTGGTCACTTAACAAATACTTGTCAAATGTAAAAAATTATCTTAGATAATTAGAATCCCATCAATGGAGTCAAGCAATGATTCATTGATCACATTCCTGTCCTGGGAATGCTGTTATAAACTAAGTAAGTCACTGAGCTACTCAGGAGACGTAGGCAAGTGGAGTTGTGAATCTTCCTGTCAACACATCAACTAGATTTCTTTTTTGTAGAACTCTCTCATTTTGTTCTTTTGCTCCCTTCCTGTTTATTTATTCATCAAACATATACTGAATCTACATTAGCCATTATACTGAGTCCTGCATACTGAGTATGCAATTAAACAAGTCACATTTTCCATCTTCAAAGAATCCTGATAGCAAAGGAAATTGACACATATTTCACAAACTACACAACGGTATTATTCTCACTGTAATAGATGTATGAGTGAAAGGTGATGTTTTGAGGCTGGATGGCAGAAAATGATTGTGTTCCTGGAACAAATGCTTCCCATTGTCTTTGTTGACAGACTCTTAAGTACAAAGAAATGAGGTTATCTTATGTTGCCCTAGAGTTTTCTAATTTTCAGAGTGCTTTTATTATTTATTTATTTTAACATCTTTATTGGAGTAAAATTGCTTTATATTAGTTTCTGCTGTATAACAAAGTGAATCAGCTATGTTACCTTCTTTCATACTCCAACAAACCCAGGACCAGGTAGGGCAAGTATTACTGACAACATTTCACTGGCAGATAAAGAGAAACTCAGGGAAGTTATGAGCTTTGCTAAGAGCTTATAGTTACTGAATCATTGAGAGTGTGGGGAAGGGATGGTCCCTGAGAAGCAGCTGGATGGCCACGCTGACGACAGTGTTTATTTATCAATTGGGCTAGATATATTTCAACATTTTAATAATTGGCATGACTGGTTATAATACCTAACCATCAACCCAACTTCCAAACCAGGTATGTTATTAACCCCTGATGCCTCACTCCATAAAGCTTACTAATTTTTGTTTTTAAAAATACCTTTTTATAGTTAAAAAATTACCTATACACATGGTTAAAAAAATCAGCAGTGCAAAAACTATATAAAAAGGAAGTGAGTTCTTTTCTCTTTCCCCAGAAAGCCGGTCCCTCAGTCCCTTCCCTAGAGGCAGTGACAGCTTCTTCTGTATCATTTACAAAACACTGCATAAAACCTATAAACTGTTAAATACAAATGGGAGCATGCATTTCTCATGGGTCTGCTCCTTGCATTTTCTGCTTAAGATAACTTGGAGGTTTTCTGTATCATAATACACAGATTACTTCATTCTTTTTCATAGCTATAGAGGATTATCTTGCAAGGATTATTTATTTATTTAATCATATGTATTATATAATCAATATATTATGTAACACATAATTATAGCTACAACTTAATATATATTATATACTTAAATTATTCCAGAATATCTATTCATATACAAATGCACAATTTATATATCTATACTCATGATGTGTAAATAAATATAGATTTATTTATCCATAAATAAAGCCATTAAATCAGGGATGGGAAAACTATGGACCAAGGGCAAAATCCAGCCAACCACCTGATTTTGTGAATAAAGTTTTAGTGAAACACGGGCACACCTATTTGTTTATATAACAGCAGAGTTGAGTAATTGTGACAGAGTCCATATTGCATGAAAAGCCTATAATATTTACTCTCTGGCCTTCTGCAGTGAAAGTTTGGCTGTATTGTATATGGTTTGTTTATTTATTTATTTTTAAGTAATTAATAAAATTTAAAATTATTACTTATTAAAGTCAATGGATTAAATAACTAAACTTTGTATGGATTGGTTTTGGTTTAACTATTTTCTTACTGGGGGGCATTTAGATTGTTTTCAGTCTTTTACAATAGATGCTGCAATGAACATCCTTGTACATAAGTTTGTTGGCAAAAAAGGGGTTGTGTCTATAGGGTGAATACTTAGCAGTAGAATTGCTGGAATCTTCATGAAGTGCACTTTACATTTTTATAGATGTTGCCTCTATAATGCCCTCTGGAGAGCTGGCACTATTCTTCATTTACACAATACGACTTGAAGATATATGTTTATTCATATGCTTACCAAGCACTATGTACTGATCTTTGTTATTTTCTTTAAAATTACGAGTGTGGGTGAATGTCTTTATTTATGTTCAAAAGTCATATTGTCCCCCTCTATAAACAACATATTAAAGCTTTTTCTCACTTTTATAAATTGGGATAACTTTTTTAAATTAAGTGTTCTTTTTGCTGTAGAGGAATTAGTATTTTGTCATATGCATTTTAAATACTTTTACTTTGTTAGATATTTGTGTTTTGATAATAAAAGCAAAAGAAAAATTTGAATAGTGAGATCTATAACCCATTTCTTAGAAAGATTGTTCCTATTTCAAGACTAGAAAGCTCTTGCTTAGAAAGTAGATTAATTTTTTAAAGTTTCATGTTTTCTTCTAGTGCTTTTAAGGTTTCATTTCTTTTTTCTTTTTTCTTTTTTTTTGTTTTGTGGTACGCGGGCCTCTCACTGCTGTGGCCTCTCCCGTTGCGGAGCACAGGCTCCGGACGCGCAGGCCCAGCGGCCATGGCTCACAGGCCCAGCCGCTCTGCAGCATGTGGGATCTTCCCGGACCGGGGCACGAACCCGTGTCCCCTGCATCGGCAGGCGGACTCTCAACCACTGCGCCACCAGGGAAGCCCCTCATTTCTTACTGTTCATACCACTGACCCATTGGAGATGATTTTTGATGAAAGAAATGATGTAGAGCTTCCATTTTATTTTATTGTATACTTGGAAAACTAATCAAGGGTCCCAAATCCATTCACTGAATAATTTATCTTTCTCCCACTGATTTAAAATGGAAACTTTCTCATAAATTAAATTTCCATCTGTATTTGTGTCTGTTTTTTCATTCAGTTTTGTCCCATTAATCTTTCCCTCCATTTTTGTGTCAGGCATTGTGATAAGCAATTTACATTCATTATCTCATTAAATTACTCTAACTTTATAATGTTTTACCTTTCAAGGCTAATCCCACCACCTACTTACTCTGCCTTTTCAGGGTTTTTCTGCTTATTTTTGTATCATTATTTTTCTCTGAGACCTTAATTAACTTGTTTCCTTCCTAAAAAAAAATCTGAACCAATCAATGAAATACGCTTCTTGGGATTTTAATAGGGATCACATTACATTCATATGTTGGGGGAAATTTGATTGACCTATCTTAGAAAAGAGTGGTAGATATCTTTTTATTAATTTATGAATAAATTTTTATCCGTTTATTAATACCTTCCATATTCTAATAGTTATGTTTTATAGGTTTTTAAAGAGCCCATATATTTTTATTAAATTTATTTGCTGGTATTTGAAAATCTTTTTTCTTGCTTTTAAAACAAAGTCTATTCTTCCTTTATACTTTCTAGCTGTTTTTATTGATATATATATTATATATCTCTATACAAAATTGTTATGAAAGTATCCACTATTCCTAAAATAATAAAGAATTTAATCAAATATCTTTTTTATAATCTTTAGAACATCATAGGTTTTGTATCCACTGACCGTGTAATAGGATAAATTATGCCAACAGCTTATGAGCCTTATTTGGCATGGTAAAATCTATCTCTTAATATGTTAATATTGTTTTTATTAATATTTTATTCAAAACTTTTTGCATGAATATTTATAAGTCAGATCAATTGGCTGTTTTCCTTTGCTCTGTCGAAGGTTCATATCAGTGGTGTCAGGCCTTCACAAAATGATTTTGGATGTGGTTTTTTTTTTTTTTTTTCCTTCTGTATGTTCTGGAACAGTTTAAATGGTTTGGAGTTATCTGTTCATTGAGGGTTCATTGAATTCATTTGTGAACTTCTCAGGCCATAAATGGCCCATTTGGTGGGGGGCAATGGAAACATCTTGGGTTGGATTTCCTAGAAGCAGAGCCTGAGACAAGGATTCTTGTGAAAGAGGTTTTTTGAGGGAGTGCTCCCAGGAGAAGGGGAGAGGGCGGCAGGACAGGGCAGGGAAGGATCTAAGCAAGGATGTGGGCTCAGCGGGAGTGGCGCCTCGGTCTGATCCCATGGGGAGGTCTGGAGCATGAACAGCATCACAGAGGTAGCCTTCTCGAGACCAGGAGGCTAGGCATCCAACCCCCCCGGTAGTCAGGCATCGGTTGCTAGCGGCTCCCCAAGGTAGCTGCTACCTCTTCAGGGAATCGGGCCTAGGTATAACCTCCCTGGAAAGTCAGGAGCCTCCCATGGGCAGAGAACGATTCTCTGGAAAAGGAAAAGGAAGCAACTCTGAGCTATTAGCAGCCAACATTCTCAACCACTATCTGGAGGATGGGTGTCCTGGACCAACAGCATCCACTGTAGGGGGAAGAAGCTCTTTGACAATTGGGCTACTTAGATTTGCCATCTTCCCGAAGACGGTTTTTCCTAGCACAAAATTTGGAGTATATTCAATCTATTCCTCCCAACAAGTCCTTATTCTCTATACTACTGATAACCAGTGATGATTCTACTTTATTAACAATGACTTTAAAACATAGGACTATTTGCCATGAAAAAGAAAGATGAGTGTTCTAATCTTCCCCAAATCACACTGTCCTCCTAGAAGTAATCACTGTTGCCAGGTTATGGCATGTGTGTGTGTGTATGTATGCATGTGTAGGTATGTGTAGAGCATGTGTGGATACATATGTGTGTATACATACATGTATACATTTTGCTATGCATTTGTATCCGTGCTCATTTGTAGGAGAGCTAGGAAGTTGGTTTAAAGAGACAACAGAGCCACTGCAGTCACTTTCACATTCCCCAGTGTGGACTTTGATTACATCCAGTGAGGAGTGATGAACTTTTTGGCTGAGGCTCACAGTCTAAACGTGGAAAACAGGGGTTTGGAAGTTTGAAAAGAAAAAGTGAATTAGCATCCGGGTTCCATGAAGCCCAGGACGTTGAGAATGGGAGTTCAGAGGACGGAGCTGAAGTTGAACAGCAAATCTCTTGCGTCCCAGTGGCTAAAATGGTCTCTTCTAACTTTAGAAAAGACTTTTTTTTCTTTGGTCCTTTTCTTTATGGTTCTCATTTGACTATATTAATCTGGTGAGCATTTTCTTTTTGGCTTAGGAATCCAGTGACCTGCTTTCTGAGCAGATTCTCAGCATCACCTTGGCTAGGAGGTTACTGAATGTCTCTGAATTCTTTCCTCCTCTCGTTCGGGAATAATAATATGCACCTTACAGAGTTTCCTGCAGGTTTAAATGAGATGATGTTTAGACAGCACTTGGCATGGTGCCTACCATGTAATAAGCACTCAGTGAATTATGGATGCCTTATAACGTGTATTTTCCTATTCTCCCAACTGCTTCGGGTAACTATACTTCATTCAGGACTTCCTTCTCGGGCATTAGGAGAGGCTGCCTGGTTTCTGTGGACCAGCACTAACTCATCTTACTCGAAAATAAAATGAGGGCTTCCTGGGTGGCGCAGCGGTTGAGAACCCACCTGCCAATGCAGGGGACACGGGTTGGAGCCCTGGTCTGGGAAGATCCCACATGTCGTGGAGCAACTAGGCCCGTGCGCCACAACTACTGAGACTGCGCGTCTGGAGCCTGTGCTCCGCAACAAGAGAGGCTGCGATAGTGAGAGGCCCGCGCACCGCGATGAAGAGTGGCCCCCGCTCGCCACAGCTAGAGAAAGCCCTCGCACAGAAATGAAGACCCAACACAGCCAAAACATAAAAAAAAAATAAAAATAAATAAATTAATTAAAAACAATAAAATGAGAAAAAACAGTGTCTGCTGTAACTCAGGTGCCCCAGTATTGTGCTGGCAGACCATCCACATCTCAGGGAAGCAATTTCTTTTTGTAAATGAATAACCCAGAATAGTCAGCCAGTGCCTTGAGCCATTCCTGCCTTCTGGATACAGGAAAGATTAGTATTGATCGGAAATCTCAGGCCAAAATGGCAAATGGAAAATCTCCACCCATTGTAGGCCAACCAGTTCCTTGATTAAAAAACAAACAAGCAAACAAAACCTTTAAAGCAGATCAATAGCATTTTAAATGGTTTCCTCTTTGTCCACTTTTTCATGCCTCTTTGTGGTGGGAGTGCAGTGGTGAGCCTGGGATTCAGGGCTTAGTTTCCTTTTTTGCCTGTCCTCTCCGTCAGGTCCTTTGAGTCCGGTGGCAGCCTTGCAGGAGAAGGAACCATTTGTACCCAGTTCCAGCTTCTGCTAATAAGCATTTCCATCTCTGATCCTTTTGAGCACGAGGCCTTTGAAGTGCATATTTTTTCAAGACTGTTAATTGCGTGTGCCCTCCTCGGGGAGATGCCAGCGGTAAGGATTCACCTCCTGCTTCTCAGTGTAGAGGGAGCCCTGAGGGACCTGTAGCGCAGGGGAGACCTCTCTAGGGTTGGGGTAAGTGAAATGTGTCCCCTCCTCCTGGTTGCTAGGAAGGGAGAGCCCCAAAAGTGCCCTTGGTACCTCCCTGCAGTGGTGTCATTTGGAGAGACCCCAAAATGTGCCCAAGGAGGGTGCCAGTTGCTACTCACAAAGCCTTCTCATAGAGCTGGTGGTCTTTTTTGTTTTTTTGAATTAATTAGTTTATTTTTTTTTGAATTTTTGTATTTTATTTTATTTTTTTGTACAGCAGGTTCTTATTAGTTATCCATTTTACACATATTAGTGTGTATATGTCAATCCCAATCTCCCAATTCATCCCACCACCACCACTCCCACCCCCTCCACCTTCCCACCTTGGTGTCTATACGTTTGTTCTCTACATCTGTGTTTCTGTTTCTGCCCTGCAAACCGGTTCATCTGTACCATTTTTCTTGGTTCCACATATGTGCGTTAATAATTTATTTATTTCTGGCTGCGTTGGGTCTTCGTTGCTGCGCGCAGGCTTTCTCTAGTTGGGGTGAGTGGGGGCTACTCTTCGTTGCAGTGTGTGGGCTTCTCATTGCAGTGGCTTCTCTTGTTGCAGAACATGGGCTCTAGGCGTGTGGGCTTCAGTAGTTGTGGCTCATGGGCTCTAGAGCGCAGGCTCAGTAGTTGTGGCGCACGGGCTTAGTTGCTCCGCAGCATGTGGGATCTTCCCGGACCAGGGCTCGAACCCGTGTCCCCTGCATTGGCAAGCGGATTCTTAACCACTGCGTCACCAGGGAAGCCCCAGAGCTGGTGGTCTTGAATTACAATTGTGCCTCCATTCTGTGTCTGGCTTCTAAACCTCCTAGCAGATCTTTTGATGTGTGTGCATTTTCCCAGCTTGGAGATTTTGCTGGCAAACTGCATGATTGGCAGGAGGGAGGCACAGCACCGGCCCTCTGCGGAGCTGGCAGGGAATAGGGTAATGTACTCAGCCCCCGCAGAGCCCAAAGTCACTTGAAAGAGACAATGATGGTCTCCAGATGAAGTTGGCAGAAAGATAAAAAGGACACAGGGCCTCAGTCTTGGCCACACTGGTTTCAGTGGATGATCCCGGTAAACATTTAATCAGTCTTCAGTCTTGGAGATGAAAATGTCTTTCCTATCCACATGGAGGAAGATGTGAAAAGACATGGGAAAGGACCAGGAGGAAGAGAAGAAGAGTAGAGGATGCACGTTTCCAGACTGCTGTGGCCTGAATGTCTGTGTTCTTCCAAAATTTGTCCATTGAAATATTAATGCCCGATGTGATGGTATTTGAAGGTGGAGCCTTTGGGAGGTGCCTAGGTGATAAGGGTAGAGACCTCATGAGTGGGATTCATGTTCTTACGAAAGGGTCCCCACAGAGGTCCCTCCCTCCTCCAAGCCCTAAGGACATAACGAGCAGGTGCCAGCGATGAACCAGAAAGAGAACCCTTGTTGGAACTTGCTGGGACCCTGTTTGGGGACTCCAGCCTCCAGAACTATGAGAAATAGATTTCTGTTGTTTATAAGCCACCCAATCTGTGATATTTTATTGTAGCATCCTGAACGAATTAAGACACAGATCTTCTGCAGCCCTATTTTCCAGTCTCCTACTGATGCAGGAATTCCCATTTTATAAACCTGGGAGCACAGTAGCCTTTGCTCGAGCACTTGTAGTGATTGCAAGCTCAGTCTTTGCAAGGTCATCTCCAGCTGTTAGCCAATCAGCAGTTGTGTCAACAAATTTTCGTTGAGCTTCTCTTTGCAAGCATTGTTTTCCCACGTAGGGAGCTCCCCTGACTTGCAGTTAGAGCTGTGGTCTTCTGGAAGAGAAATCACAGGCCCTCCTGGGATCCTCCACTACCCATCACTTCTAGTAGGTTTTATGATTACCTCAGTACGTGAGTGGTTTTTTAAAAGAGGAAGCTGCATTAAAAAAAAAATCTGTGTGACTAGTATAGGGCTGGGCGTCTTCACTAATGAATGCAGACAGTCCCCAACTTAGGATTATTTTACTTTAAGATGGTGCGAAAGCAATATGCATTCAGTAGAAATTGCACTTCCAGTTTTGAATTTTCATCTTTTCCCGGGCTAGCGATGCGCGGTCTGATGTTCTCTCAGGATGCTGGGCAGTGGCAGCAGCTCCCAGTCAGCCCCCGGGTCGCAGGGTAAACAACCGATACGTTTGCCACCATTCTGTACCCAGGCAGCCATTCTGCTTTTCACTTTCAGAACAGTATTCAATCAATGACGTGAGACCTTCAACACTCTGTTATAAAATAGGCTTTATTTTAGGTGATTCTGCCCAACTGTCAGCTAATGTAAGTGTTCTGAGCACGTTTAAGCTAAGGGAGGCTAAGCTGTGATGTTTGGTAATTCAGGTGTATTAAATGCATTTTCGACTTACAATATTTTCAACGTAGGATGGGTTTATCAGGACATAACCCCATCCTAAGTGGAGGAAGATCTGTATCATAAAAGTAGCTAACTGGCATTGTGCTAAGCCCTTTATACAGATTGTCTAAGTTATCCTCAAACACCCTATGAGGTAGATATTATGCTTATTTCCACATTTGTACATGAGGAAGTGGAGGCCCACAGAGTTTAAGAAATATGTTCGAGAACACATATCGCAGCAAATAGGGAAGTCGTGTGACCCTATGCTCTCATACTTTGAATCATCCAGACTAAATTTCATCGTCTAGAATCTGCTTTAAAAAATGCAGTGTGTCTGGGCTTCCCTGGTGGCGCAGTGGTTGAGAGTCCGCCTGCCGTTGCAGGGGACACGGGTTCGTGCCCCGGTCTGGGAAGATCCCACATGCCGCGGAGCGGCTGGGCCCATGAGCCATGGCCACTGAGCCTGCGCATCCGGAGCCTGTGCTCTGCAACGGGAGAGGCCACAGCAGTGAGAGGCCCGCGTACCACAAAAAGAAAAAAAAAAAAAAAAAAAAAGCAATGTGTCTGTGACCCTCTAGGACTGAATGATAGGAGTCGTTCTTACATTTGGGATTGGCTGTGCAATTTAAATTATTACTTCTAAAATTATTTATTTGGAAATAATTTCAGTTACAAAAAGTTGCAAAAAGCATACAAAGAATGACCATAAATCCTTCACCTTAGTTCTCTAAATGTTTACATCTTACATAACCTCAGCAAAATGATGAAAAACCATGCAGTTAATATCAATAGAATATTATTATCTAATCTACAAATCTTATTCAACTTTTACACATTGTCCTAATGTCCTTTTTCCTGGTCCAAGATCCAATTCAGGTTACCTATTGGATTTACCTGGCATGTCTTCTCCTTAGAGCCTTTTAATCTAGACTGTTCCTCAACTTACCTTTCTTTTTCAGGACTGTATTAGTTTCCTAGGGCTGCTGTAACAAATTGTCACACGTTTGGTAGCCTAAAACAACAGAAATTGATTTCCTCACAGTTCTGAAGCCCGGAAGTCCAACATTAGGGTGTTGTCAGGATTGGTTCCTTGTGGAGGCTCTGAGGAAACATCTGGTCCTTGCCTCTCTCCCAGCTCTTCTGGCTGCGGGCAGTCCTGTTTGGGACTCCAGGCCCTGCCTCCACTCTTACATGGGCTTTGCTCTGTGTGACTATGTCTTCTTTTTTGTCCCCTATAATGACAATTGTTATTGAATTTTGGGTCCACCCTAATCCAGAATGATCTCATCTTGAGATTCTTACCTTAAGGGCATCTGCAAACACTGTTATACCACATAAAGTCACATCTGAGGTTCTGGATGGACAGCCTTTTGGGGCTACAGTTCAACCCACTACAATGACCTTGGTACTTTTGCAGTGTACTGACTGGCTATTTATAGAATGTCCCTCATCTTGGGACCTTCTCATGTTTCCTCATGATGAGATTCAGGGCTACACATTTTTGGAAAAATACCACGTTAGTGATCTTGTGTCTCTAGTACTTTGAATCGGGAGTAATGTAGTGTCAATTTGTTCCATTACTGGTGATACTAACTTTGATTACATAGTTAAGATGGTGCCCTGTAGGTTTCTCCACTGAGTTACTAATTTTCTTTTGCAATCAGTGATCTTGTGGTGAGACCTTTTGAGACTATGTAAATATCCTGCTCCTCTTCATTCTTTTGTCCACCGATTTTTATTATTTTTTTATTGACCTATAATCCACATATCATGAAATTCACCCTTTAACATATACAGTTCAGTGGTTTTTATTATATTCACAGAGTTGTGCAATCATCATCACTGTCTAATTCCAGAATATTTTCATCACCCCAAAAGAATCTCATACCCATTAGCAGCCATTCTCTATTACTCCTTCCCTACAGGCTCTGGAAACCACTAATTTACTTTCTGTCTCTATGGGTTTGCCTATTCTGTTGCCTACTAACTTTAACATCTGTTGGTAATTCTTGCCTGCAACACTTTTTACTGTGGTGTTTGCCAAATGGTGATATTGCTAAGCCATACACTTTTGAAGGCTAGAAGTTATGGTGACCCATCCAAAGGGATTAAATTATATCTCTTTTTATTACATGATGGCAGTCCTGGTGTCCATTGACATTTATCATTTCTCTCAGACAAAAGCATCCTGATGGATGATAAATTATATGGTCACTCAAGAGACCCAGTTTTTTATGATAAATCCACTTCTCCGATCCTATGTAGGTCTTGCACATAGAAAGATATGTAGAAATCCTATTCCCTTTTTTCCTCATATTGAAGATAAATTCTTGCTGCCCTGAACATACTCCCTCTTACATAATCAGGATGCAGAGTGCTTTTTGTATTTCCATGTGATTTTTTTTTTTTTTTTTTTTTTTTTGGTGCATGACTTTAAGGTAGTATCTCTTGCTTCTCTACTCTCATCAAACTGTACCCTACCCTATATCAGGACAGATGACCCACCAAGCTCAGTTTTATATTATAGATTTCTTTGTAGTTGCATGAATGAAACTTCAATTGTAGTAAAGACATATTGTACACAGTGAATAAGATTTTGTATGCTTTGATGGTTCGTGGCCCCCTACTTTTGCTATGTTGAAATCTGTAGCTGTAGAGGAATGTGGCCATTGACTGCTTTCCTTTTACTTTCAGCCACATCTCCTGTCTTCCTCATTGGTCCGTCGGTATGCTTAAGTTTTCTTCTTATGAATCGTTGCAAAACTGGATCTCTGCATCTTATGTTGCTGCAGTTGATAATTGAACACCATGCAAGGAATTGACATTTATTTCCAATAAACATTATCCTTTTAGTTTGGCCAGATATTTCCAGATGTTAGAGATATATTTAGCTAGAATTCTTAGTTTGTGTATTCTATAAGTTTGTACATTTTGTAAGTTAGGTGACCAGAGTGAAGCTTGGATAAATGACCATTTATGAAAGATTTACCTGTATATAGGGAGTCATGTTAGCTATTCTAAATAAGTTATTTCATTAGTATAAAGTTTCTTATCCCTATGTCTGTTACCCTATTATATAACATTGACTGGTTTGATTCACATGAAATTTGGAAGTGTTTTAGAGATGGTTGTGTATTTATTATAGGCTATGTGTCATGGGGTAGGGGATCACTTTCATGGGACTCTGGGAGAAAAGCCCAAGACAAGGGCAGTTGTCCTCCAGAGCAATGCAAGGATTGGTTTGTAACAGAGCAACTTTGTAAGACCATGCAGTACTCTGTATATGTTCAGGGTAAGAAGCAGCATGTAGATTTACTTATTACTATCCTGAGCAATGTTAGGGAGACCAGTTAAATAAAATAGGATGATAAATCAGTCTTTAATTTTTAAAATCCTTACTAAAATAGTAGGGCTTGGTGCTATGATTATCCATAGTTTATGGTTAAGGAAATTGAGTCTTAGAGTGGTTAAGTAAGGTGGTCAAGGTCATATACTTATACTACGGCATTGCTGGGATCTAATCTGGGATCAGTCAGATGCCAGAATGCTTGCTTTCAACCTCTGCTCACTATGGCTGTGTGTATTAGAACTACAATAAACGTCTAACTTGTTTGCCCAGGATAATGACATTTATCATTTGTCTCAGACAAATTCGTTTTGTCTGGATGATGATTGGTTACTCTAGTTATCGTCCAGGGGGTTCAAAATAAGGTTGAATCCATCTCACCACCTCTGTGGTCCTGTGTGGGTCTTGCTTGGAAAAAAGACATGTAGGGGGGCTGTTCAGCTCAATTTTATCGTATTCTTTGGCCATATTTGATAGCTCAGAAATGGGATCCAAGCAAGTAGATGATGAGGGTTACTCATGGATGGGAACTGGGCTCAGGAGGCTACTCATGTCAGGGATTTAGGGTCCTGGAGAGCTGTAGGGTAGTTCCATCACTGGAAGCAATTCACCAAGACCATTGGTTCCAGGCTTGGAGGAGGGAAACAGATCAGTCCTAACAGCGTAAGGGACTGGAAAACTTGGAAAGCTTTCAAGGGTCTAGATGTCAAGATGTATTTAAAGAACAGCATCTGTAGATATGAATGAATGAGAAAGGGGAAAGATAGGTAATTATGAACAGAATTATTTCAAATGTAAGGTCTCAGAGTTTGGGCAGTTTGCATTTTACAACACGGTGGCTTAACGTGTGGATTTTGCAGGTACTCGCAACTGGGTTGGATTCTTGGGCTTGGTGTGACTCTTACAATGGAAGTAATAATCATAACTGCTGATGTGTGTATATTATCTCACTCTAGCTCTTGAGTTGCATCATCTCCCATGTTGCTCTGGAAGCATATTTGTCGTTTAAGTTTACTTTGAAGTCAGTCTGCACAGTCGGAGATCCTTGGCTTGGGTTACAGCTTTTAAGGAACCAAGTTATACTGAACTTGGCAAGGCTCTTGCTGCTGCCTTGGGAGCTCTGCCTGTTCACATTGTGTGAGCAAGCTCCACTGGAGGAATACAGTACTTCCCAAACCCCAGAATGTATGTGCCGTACTGAACACCTTCCCAATGGGGCACAGGAACAACTCAGGCATGTCTGGATGGATAGGCAGCAGAGAAAACCAACTGGGCTTAGACATATTAGTGTAATTTATAGAACAATTTTTTTAATGTTCAAAGATAGAATTATAAATCTCTTTTACTTATTCATATGCAAATGTTGAAAGATTCCCTCCCGTACTCCTATAATGGATGAGAGTCCATAATGACTTGTGTCCTATTCAAGTTTAATGGAGGGGGGAGAAACACACACACACACACACACACACACACAGTTTCTTTTGGACTGATTAGAGTGCACAGAGGTAAAAGGTGTTGGTGGAAGACACACATCTCTTAGAGAACATGAATCAAACAGAGTCTACTCTAAAGTTTTAATAGCAGAATAATTATTTACAGTCAACAATTCTCAACTATTAATGGGCCTTGCTTTGCTGACTCTTACCATTCAATCATTTCGCTCCTTGCCTTCATTAGATAACGGGCAGGGAAAATAGCACCCAATAATAACTTCACTTTGCATTTTTGTTTCTGGGTAGTGTGTTTTTACATTTCCAATTACTCTCAGAGACTTTTCTTAATTATTTCTCTCAACAGCCTTGGTCATAAATTAGTTTTTATGTGATTGCCAAGACTAAGTGGCTTACTCCATAGCAAGTAAGTTAAAGAAATAGGACCCCAAACTGGTCATTTAATTCTTAGTACTAGTCAGTCCTCTTTCAATTATTGGTGATTGAGCGAAAGCTCAGGGCTCTGACTGTTTTCTCTGTCTTTCATTTTCGTGCACCTCTATGCTGGTTCCTTTTCAAGCAGACTCTCCCTCATGGGGGCAGGATGGAGCCAACAGCTCCAGGCTTGCATCCTAACTTCTCAACAAACCTAGAGGTGGAGAAAGGTCCTTCTATCCTTGGTCTTCCAATAAAAAGTCCCAGGCTCATCTCTGAGTGAGTCACATGCTCATCCCTGAGCCAGTCATAGTGGCTGGGAGAATGTGATGCTCTGATTGGACAGGTCTGCATCACATGTGCACCCTGGGGGTTGGCTGGGGAGAAAACTCATGTCGACCTGGACCTTGTGGTAGAGAGTAGAGAGAAGTGATTCCTTAAGGAACATTAGGAAGTTGTAATCAGGAGGTGAGAGAGTGAGGCTGGTCAGGCAAATCACAATTGTCCACTATGACAGATCAGTGTGTGGGAGACGGGCATCGACTTTGGGCTAATCACCCGAGCCAAGAAGAACTAACTCCATCAGTCCCGAAGTTTTCCTCCAGACACCCTCTGTATTATCTTCTTAAAGTTCCTATGGTTTTAAAGATTATTTTCAAACCAATTGCGTTTCTTAAGTAGTCACTGATTTTCCTGTTTTTGTTCATTGCTTACTGACTAGTATAATTTGGACCCCACAGGGTGGCTATAAAGTCACCAAAACTAGACAGTTAATATATCATCACCGATGCAACATTCTACTTCTATGTAAAGTTTCTGAAAATTTTTTTTTTTTTTTTTTTTTTGCGGTACGCGGACCTCTCACTGTTGTGGCCTCTCCCGTTGCGGAGCACAGGCTCCGGATGCACAGGCTCAGCGGCCATGGCTCACGGGCCCAGCCACTCCGCGGCATGTGGGATCTTCCCAGACCGGGGCACAAACCCATGTCCCCTGCATCGGCAGGCGGACTCGCAACCACTGCGCCACCAGGGAAGCCCTCTGAAAAATTTTTTGAAATAGTGAAAGTAGTTCACATAATCCCATGATCTCTTAGGCATCTAGGAACCCAAGCTTGGAATGCCTGGTCCAAATAAATAACTTATTCACCTTGGAGACTTTCTCTTCCAGCTGCTGACTCCACCCCCAGCCTCTTGTAAGCTTATTCTTACATAGTATTGATGAAACAGTTGATGGGAAAAGGAGGTTGAAAATCACGGTGTAAGAGATCATTTGAGGACCTGACTTGATTTTAATTATCCATGCTTTTTCTTTCCTTGTTATAAATAATCTTGTAAATTTTGTTCAGATGGATCCTGAAGGTGAGCCTGTCAGGGAGAATAGTTAGGCTGCCTGGGGCTGAGGATCACAGAAAGGGAGAAAGGAAAAGACATCACTGTGGGTGGCAGCTTTCTCCCTGGGTAACTTTCATTCTTACCAGATGTCAGAAGATGCTCTCCGTCCTACCCTGAAAACAGATTTCAGTGTCAACCACCCCGTCTTGGATGGAGGTCCAAGTGACTGCAATTTCTTGCCTAAGTTACTGCAGTAATTTCCCAGCTGTCTCGCTGCTCTTTCACTTGCCCTGTCTACGGTCTCTCTCCAACCTCACAACCAAAATGATCTTTGTAAAACACATCTGGAAACCCACGCTTCTCACTGCCTTGGTCCAAGTCATCATTACTTCTCACCTGGATTACTTTTTTTAATTTTTAATTTTGTTTTTGGCCGCGCCGCTCAGCTTAGCGGGATCTTCGTTCCCCAACCAGGGATTGAACCCGGGGCCACGGCAGTGAGAGCATCGAGTTCTAAGCCCAGTCCTCCACCTGGATTATTAAAGAGCTTCCTAGCTGGTCTCCCTGCTTCTGCCTTTGCCCCCCTGCAGTCTAAGCTCAGCAGCCGCCAGGGTAATCCTTATAAAGTATAAGTTCCATCCTGTCATCTCTCTGTTTGAAAACCCTTGAATGACTCCCCGTCTCACTCAGGGTGTAGATCAGATCCCTCACACCCACCCAGCCTGACTGACCTGCGACCTCCCCCTTCTGCGAGCCACCTCGGCTTCACCTTCCACTGCATCCCCTCCCCCATGACTCTACTCGGCTGCCTGTGGCAGCCCTGCCCCTGCCTGGGGGAATTTGCAATTGCTGCTTCCCTGCCTGGAATGCGTGTCCCTCAGATGACTCACATGACTCGCCCCTCCCCTCCCTAGATCTTTGTCCAAATGTCAAATTTTCAGTGAAGCCGTCCATGGCCACCATATTTATTTCCTCTTCTGCTGTGACAAATCACCACAAACCTAGTGACCTAAACAACACACATTTACCATCTTACACACAAATATACCATCTTACAGTTCTGGAGGTCAGAGTCCAAAATGCTTTTCACCGGGGGAAAATCAAGGTGTCGGCAGGTATTTGTTTCTTCAGGAGGCTCTAGGGGAGAATCCGTCTGCTTGCCTTCTCCAGCTTCTGGGAGGCGGCCCACTCCATGGCTCACGGTCCCCTTGCAGCCAGGGATCACATCAGTCCAACATCTGCCTCCATCACTACATCTCCTCTGCCTCTTAGAAGGACACCTGTGATTACAGAAGCCCTGTCCAGATAATCCAGGGAAGTCTCCCAATCATAAGATCCTTAATTTAATCACATCTGCAAAGTCTCTTTTGCCATATCAGGTAACATATTTGCAGTTTCCTGGGATCAGGCCGTGGGCATCTTTGGGGGACCGTTATTCTGCCTGCAACCGTCACCCTGTGTAGATGAGCACGCCTCCATCGACACACTCAGTCCCCTCCATCTGACATGCTTTTACTTATGTGTCTATTATTATTATTTCACTTATTGTTTTATTGACTGTCAAGTAGCTTAGAAAGTAAGCAACTTGAGGCCAGGGACTTTAACTGCTACATCTCCAGGGCCTGGAACAGAGACTCACACATAGCAAACATTCAATATATTTTTCTGAATAAATTATTCCTAAGTATATCATTTTCCCAAAGATAAACAGTATAAAAGAATCTCACAAGGTTCCGATTTGGGGGCTCCTGTAAGTGCTGACAAAGACCAAAACCTCAAATGCCATTTCTACCTGTGCGTGTCACTCCTACAGCCCTGCTGTGCACAGCTGGACTTGGAGGTTCAGTATGGACCATCTGACACCTGTCTCATTATACTGTCTGTCTGTGATATGTATTCTGTAGCTGGGAGTGAAAACCAATTTTAAAAGAGCAATTTATTATTAGCTTTTGAAGCAAAACCAGGTTTTTGAAAACTTCACAGTTATAATTAATGCGTGCCTTAAATTGTGTTTTAATTGTTATGTCTGCTCTAGGGAGAACAGCCTATATAGTAGGATTTCTGAGTTTGGCCATTGAAGGGTGTTGTGAGTTTGCGATCCTAGCAGCCCGTAATGAAAAACGGAAAAGTCCTTTTGAACTTTCCAGTACAAATTACATAAAACAGTTAAAAACTGTTACTTTAAAAATTAAAAATCTGTAATAAGTTTAATTGTTGAATAAGCAATACATGCACATAGTACAAAACTTAAAAGGTCAAAAGGGTATATTACAGCCTGTCACCCAGTACTGCTCCATAGAACTTTCTACAGTAATGGAAGTGTTCTATTTTTGTGCTGTCCAACACAGTAACTACTAGCCACATGAGGTAGCTGAACTCTTGGAATGTGGTTAGTACAACTAAAGAATTTTAATGAAGTTTAAGTTACAACTAAATATGGCTATAGTTTTGGGCAAGACGATTCGTGCTACTAAGCCCTTTCATTTGCCAAACTATTTGAGTTTCCAGGTTTTATGTATTCTTTCCTGGGTACTGGTACATTTGCACACATGTACACATATTTTACTTTTATGAAAAGCTATTGTTTCTAGGGATTTTGGTTTGTTTGTTTTGTTTTCCACGGTGTAATGGAAAACAGAACATGGAAAGCAAGTAACATGGGTCAGCTGGGATGATGCTCCCCCTCCGACTGTCCCCATAAACTTAGCCTTTGCTCATGGAAGATCATTGACAGAGTAAAGGGATGTGAGGCCTCGGGTGGTAGCCAACTCCCTCCGTGTCACAGACCAGGAAGTGCCAGCCCTAAATTTTTTTTTCCAATATTTTCCCCTAATGCCTTCCTGGATCTATCCTAAGAAAGCTTCCAAACCAAATCCAAAACCAGACTTCTGGGGATGTTTCACCATCACATGAATTATAATGAATTACTTTATGGGCATGAATATAATGCAAGAAGTTTCACCATGGATCTCAGTTGAGGTGATAGATTTTTCCTGTGTCATCAGATTACACTTGTGAATTCCCTTTGTGAATAAGTTAGTGAGAGGGCAGTTTGACAAGAATCCAAAGAGGAACCGATCTCCCCTCATTTCTCGTTTAAATTTCTCCAGCTATGAAGTAGCAGAGGTTCTCTGAGAGGTCCTTTGAAATGGGTAATAAACTTTTCTTTATTTCATGGGCAGTCTCAAAGACACTCTTCAACAGACAGTTGTATGGCAGCACAAGAATGGTGGGACAGTTTCCTTTGTGGCCCGATGAGCAGAGAGACCGTTCCTTTGTACCTTTCATCTTTGGAAAGGGTCCCTAAAGATAAATTGTTCCTGATGTCCTTTTCTACCTAATCTTTTTCTCCAGTAAGATGTCAGCCTCATCTATCTGGATAAATGTTGAAACCTATCTGGTGAATATTGATTTTACATACAACTTAATAGTTTCTATAAGATGACATACAAAGAAAAATACAAAGCAAAGAGTGATAAGCACTGGAAGTACCATGGCATGGAAATAACATTTGTTTTCATTTTCAGAACACCCTTCTGTATAGCTCGTGTGCACAAGCCACGTAGAGAAGCATGTGGGAAATTCATGTAAATGAGATCATACTTTATACGTGGTTCTGCAAACTGATTTTTTTAAACTCAGTAATAGCATGTATATATTTCCAACGCAAAACTTAGTTTGATAAGAAAAAACATCTTTTAAGTATTTTTTCATTCATTTAATAAGGGGGGGTTTTGTTTTGTTTTGTTTGTTTTTGTTTGTTTTTCCCAACTGTCAGGTCTTATGAGCATTTTAAGTGCCTTATCTCATGTAACTTTAACACTGACCTCTGAGATAGTCACTTGTGGAGAGAGGAAACAACTTGCCCAAGGTAATATAGCTAATAAATGGTAGGATGGGGACTTGAACCCTGGTCTATTTGGTATCAGTGTCTATGACCTTAAACATTACATTTTATTGTCTACATGATGATTTTTAATGACTGGTTTGCAATCCATTGTGTTATCTCACAATTTGTTTAGCATGGCTGGTAAAATCTTTATCACATTCAATTACCTAACTCTGGAGACAAGATTCAATCTAGAACAATGACTGTTCTGTTCCTTGGAGTCCAATTCCTCTGCTTCATCTCAGTTGCCAAGTTTTAAACTTTCTAAGTTTCTTGCTGCACCAAGAATTTGATAGAAATATTCTCACGATATGAAAGAGAATGGTTACCTTGAGCTGAGACAGGATTTTTCCATGCTGCTGGCATTTGCCTTTACATCTGTAGAGTAAAATTAATAATAACAATAATAATACCCTTAACACAATAACTTGTAATTCTCCATGCCCCCCGCCTCTGAGCATTCAAAACAGGCTTCCCAAATAAGAAATTGCCAACTTGTCACTAAGAGATGGGCAGAGCTTCTTTGATGCCAGATAAAGCTGTTAATCATCCATTTTTCATTCTACAATAGTTCTCAATTGTTGCTTTAGCTGACAGGAGAAAATGCCAGTTCATTTCTTATTAAAATACAGGGCCAGTGTGAAATTACATGTTTTTACTCAGAGGGCATGTAAGCCTATTGTTTTATGGATAATATCTTAGATGAAAACAAAATCTCTGCTGTCATCGTCCCCTCTCCCCCAGCCCTGGTAAATAACAGAAGAAAAAAAATATCCCCATGGGATATGTGCTCTCTCTAGTAAACAACCGAAGATTTCACATATTTTTAAAATAAATGTATTTATTTTTGGCTGTGTTTGGTCTTTGTTGCTGCGTGCAGGCTTTCTACAGTTGCGGCTAGCAGGGGCTTGTTTGTTGCGGTGCGTGGGCTTCTCATTGCAGTGGCTTCTCTTGTTGTGGAGCACGGGCTCTAGGTACACGGGCTTCAGTAGTTGTGGCACGTGGGCTCAGTGGTTGTGGCTTGTGGGCTCTAGAGCACAGGCTCAGTAGTTGTGGCACACGGGCTTAGTTGCTCCGCAGCATGAGGGATCTTCCTGAACCAGGGCTCGAACCCATGTCCCCTGCATTGGCAGGCAAATTCTTAATCGCTGTGCCACCAGGGAAGTCCCTCACATTTTGTTTTGTATGTAAGGAAGATCTTGAGGATACAGTTACATCTGGACTATTGAATACTTGTCAAGACTTCATCTCAAGACTACAATAAAATAATTTCACTTTTAACTTGATATTTTGTATAATATCTATAATAATATCTAAAAATGCTTTGTCTGTATTTTTACCTGTGTTTTATAATTGAGTTTATTGCATTTTACATGAATTGAGACAAAAAACTACAGACCTTATGAGAGAATAAAAAGGGTATAATTGAATTTCAAAGTAGGTTGCACACTCCCATTGGCAAAACTAATGCAGTTCAAGTTCGTAAGAATGAGACAAGTGGAGGTTATTTGTATGCATGCATTTTATCAATAGTTAGGGAAAATATTGACCTCAATACAAATATAATGGGTCTTGATTAAAAGCCTAAAGTTAAAATGCCTCTCCCCATTTCAGTGAAGAGAGAGTGCATACCTTTCCTTTGAGCTGAGTTCTTCTAGTATATCTTAGCTAAAGGTTTGAAGTCTATTGGGGTATCAACAACACACCGTAATGACTAAAAGTAAAAATGACTTGAAATAAGATTCTAAAGTTGGACTTAACTAATCATGATCAACTAATCACAATCAGTCATTATCTTGGTGTTTTCTTGCTTTGCTTTTCTCACTCCTGCAAGCCTCTTCTCTGATCGTTTTTCCTTTCTTCAGAGATTTGTTAGAAAGATAAAAACAAACCCAACATGAAACACCAGATACAAATGCGAATCACCTATGACTTTTTTTTTTCACCTAAAATTCTCTAGGGCCTAGAATAATCACTTTGGTGCTTCCTTTGTCACTTGAAATGTTACCCATTTTAGAAAGGTAAGAAGGTGTCAACAGGCAGAAATCACGGAAGACTCTGATGAACCTAGTCTTGCTGTCTGCTGATGTAGTTGTTGCTGTTTTTAATTTTCCACAAGCTGGGATACCCACATGCAAAATGCTCTTGTCTTGCCAGAGCTGATGTTTGATATACCAGCTCTAGACTCCTGAAATTCGGCTGCATCCCCTTAATTATGTCTAATTTTTTTAACTTAGGACTTTATAAAAGGATAAAAAGAATGTGTTGAGAAGATACAAAGGATGTGCTGGTGTAGTCAATGAGCTCTATGCCATTTACTACAAAGTTGCTCTTATAAAGTGCACATACACACATATGTAGACACACATCCAAACTCACACATTCCTTTCAACCTATAATGTCTAGAATACCTATATGTTAAGGAATATTGTATATCTAATTGTATCTAAGTAAAGAGATAATGCACATTGATTCAATTCTAAAAGTATATCTATACTGAGGTATAGATATACTATAGTATACTATATATATAGTATACTATATAGTATACTATATAGTATATATAGATATACTATAGTATCTCTCTCTCTCTCTCTCTCTCTCTATATATATATATATATATATATATATTTATTTATTTATTTATCTCTGCATCATTTGGATTGAAGTCAGAGACTAGATCTTGTTCCTCATTATTTCAGTAGAACTTAGAAAAGTGCCTGGTACATAATAGGTATAGCATAAATACTTGTTTATTAAATAAATGAATGACTACAGCATAGTTTTGTTATAAACCATCAACTGTTTTTCATTAAGGTGTTAGCAAAAACTTTGTTACCAAACTGAACTTGGGTCCACTCGCCTGCCTTGCAGCAAAGCCAATCTACTGACACCAGGTTGTGGTGAAGGAAAGTTCAGCATTTATTTGCAGGGTGCCGAGCAAGGAGAATGGGCAGCTAGTGCTCAAAAGACCCGAACTCCCTGATGACTTTCAGGGAAGGTTTTTAAAGGCAACACTTATGGCGAGGGTTGCAGTTCATGGACTTCCATCTGATTGGTTGATGGTGAGGTAACAGGGTGATGTTTCAGGAACCTTACTCATCAGCCTTCTGGTTCCAGTCATTCTGGGGTCTACTTGCTTGTGGTCAGCATGTAGTCATCATTCTCTACCTGGGTGGAGGTCTTAGTTTCTACAGAACACATCAAAGTTATGCATCAGATTGTTATGTGTATCCCTTGAGGAGGAACTAGGATTCTGTTTTATTGCTGAATTATTGTTTAATTTTGCTTAACCGCTTTTTCTTTGTTTCTGCATTTTATCACTTCCTTAATTAGTAACTGCTTAAGTCTGCTCTTTGGAACTCAGGGAAGGCCTAGGAGACTAAAGGCTTCTCTGCAAACAAGAAATGGGGAACATGGAGGGGCTTTTGCACCTGAGAGGGCCATGCAGGGTCCTGCTCAGTTTCAATCCCCCCTTTTCTTTGTTACCTCTCATTCCTGAGGGGAACAGGTACAGGACAAGAAAGGGAATACAGTTTTAGATAGAGAGATTAATCATAAACTCAGCAGGGGAACTCAGTTTTAGGGGGACTCAATTTGAAATTTAATCATAAGGTTAAAAAAAAGATTATTTCAGTTTCAACAATAGTGTAGAGAAGATATTATAAAATCTCCCATGATGAGGCAATTTTAAAGGGTAGACAGATATACTACAACAAACATCTTACTAATGTAGGGCTGAACTTGCAAAAAAGAAAAAAGAGGGAAATCCCTAACGAGGGATCTGAAAACCAGAGACACGTTTCTCGACAGAGATGTGAGTTGGCACTGTGCCTATGGCCACTGTGAAGGTACGACCTGTTCTCTCAGATCTATTTCCTCCCAGCTTCTCTTTAAAACTGTTTCTTAGGATCCCTTGAAAACTGGTTTCCTGATAGATGGGTCAATGAGAGGCACTCACAGAAAATTGGAGGGCAGAAGGGAGAAGCCAGTGTGTTGTTAAAGAGAAGACCAGAGGCCCAAAATGGCATCGCTTGTGCTAAAGCCCGTGATGCTAAGTCTGGATTTAATACCTGACCTAAGTGCAGTTTAAACCTTCCCTGGAAATGTAATCTTTTATTTTTTAAAGGATACATTTGTATATTTATTGAAGTATAGCTGATTTACAATGTTGTGTTAGTTTCAAGTGTACAGCAAAATGATTCAGTCATGCATATATATACATATATTTATACATGTGTATATATATATATATATACACACAAATACATACATATATTTTTTCCGATTCTTTTCTATTATAGGTTATTACAAGGTATTGAATATAGTTCCCTGTGCTATACAGTAAATCCTTGTTTATTTTATATATAGTGGTATGTATGTGTTAATCCCATACTCCCTCCCCCCAGTTCCCCTTTGGTAACCATAAGTTTGTTTTCTGTCTGTCTTTCTGTCTTGTAAATAAGTTCATTTGTATTATCTTTTTAGATTCCACATATGAGTGACATCATATAATGTTTGTCTTTCTCTGTCTAGCTTACTTCACTCAGTATGATAATCTCCAGGTCCATCCATGTTGCTGCAAATGGCAATATTTCATTCTTTTTTATGGCTGAGTAATATTCCATTGAGTCTGTATATATCTCACATGTTCTTTATCCATTCATCTGTTGATGGGCATTTAGATTGTTTCCATGTCTTGGCTGTTGTAAATAGTCCTGTTGTGAACATTGTGGTGCATGTATCTTTTTGAATTAGTTTTCATCTTTTCCAGATAGATGCCCAGGAGTGGGATTGCTGAGTCATGTGGTGACTCTATTTTTAATTTTTTTTTAATTAGTGTGATTGGATCATTGGAGAAAGGTGTGTATTCAGTAGGCGATGGTGATCCTAGAGGCCGTCTTAGAATTCCACCTACTGCACTCACCAATGCCAAAGTGAAAGCTTTGCTTATCTGCTGGTGCCTGACTTACGTCCTCCCCTATGTGACAGAGGACGTCACAAGCCTGCACCTGACATTAATTAATTAATTTATTTTTGCTGTGTTGGGTCTTCGTTTCTGCGTGAGGGCTTTCTCTAGTTGTGGTCAGCGGGGGCCACTCTTCATCGCGGTGCGCGGGCCTCTCACTATCGCGGCCTCTCCGGTTGTGGAGCACAGGCTTCAGACGCGCAGGCTCAGTAGTTGTGGCTCACGGGCCCAGTCACTCCACGACATGTGGGATCCTCCCAGACCAGGGCTCGAACCCGTGTCCCCCGCATTAGCAGGCAGATTCTCAACCACTGCGCCACCAGGGAAGCCCCTATTTTTAATTTTTTAAGGCACCTCTATACTGTTTTCCGTAGTGGCTGCACCAGTTTACACCTGGGAGTGTAATCTTCATTCTGCAATTTTCTGGTCAGCCCCAATAAGGCAATCTGTCAGTGACCCCTCTTTTATCTCTCTTCCCTCCCCCAGAGAAAGAAGAGGCAATCTGCATGATGAAACCTGTGTGGTCCCTTCCCCACAAAAAGAGGATGTCCTGGACTAAAATAACCCTTTCTTTTCTTTTGTTAACAATGCCCTTGCGGGCTTCCCTGGTGGCGCAGTAGTTGGGAGTCCGCCTGCCGATGCAGGGGACGCGGGTTCGTGCCCCGGTCTGGGAAGATCCCGCGTGCCGTAGAGCAGCTGGGCCCGTGAGCCATGGCCACTGGGCCTGCGCGTCCGGAGCCTGCGCTCTGCAGCGGGAGAGGCCACAGTGGTGAGAGGGCTGCGTATCGCGCAAAAAAAAAAAAAAAAAAAAAAAAGATAACAATGTCCTTGCCTCAGCCTCCTCTCTGTAAAAGGCTTCCATCTTGTATCACTGCTCAGAGTGCCCTCACATTTACTAGATGGCATGCTGCCTGATTCATGAATCATTGAATAAAGCCAATTAGATCTTCAGATTTACTCAGTTGAATTTTGTTTTTTAATAGTGTTTCTCTCCCTCTCCTCCTGCTCAAGGGGGCAGTTTCCTACAGTGGTTGTGTTTCTCACAATTCCAGCTTCTGGCTGGAAAGCTGTCTCTCCATGGTCTCAGCATCACAGGGCAGTCCGTGCTGTGGTTCTGATTTTTGCTCCATGCTTCGAGCTTCTAAGTTAGGGTAACACCCCCTCCTCCCATGGTCCATCCAGGCCTTTGTGTGTAAGTAACTTCCTGCTGTTGAAAACCTCTAGATTGCTTCCACTGTTTGTCTTACCATTTCTTCCATCTTTTGGGTAAGTAGTATGTTTAGCAGAACTCTTGGCCTCTACACCTACTAGATGGTAGTAGCACCCCGTTGTGACAAGCCCAAATGTCTCCAGACATTGCCAAAT